>NW_026652286.1:11916234-12200307 GCF_009828535.3 Hylobates moloch | reverse complement strand
CCTGACTTTTTAATGATTGCCAGTCTAACTGGTGTGAGATGGTATCTCATTGTGGTTTTGATTTGCATTTCTCTGATGGCCAGTGATGATGAGCATTTTTTCATGTGTCTTTTGGCTGCATAAATGTCTTCTTTTGAGAAGTGTCTGTTCATATCCTTTGCCCACTTTTTGATGGGGTTGTTTTTTTCTTCTAAATGTGTTTGAGTTCATTGTAGATTCTGGATATTAGCCCTTTGTCAGATGAGTAGATTGCAAAAATTTTCTCCCATTCTGTAGGTTGCCTGTTCACTCTGATGGTAGTTTCTTTTGCTGTGCAGAAGCTCTTTAGTTTAATTAGATCCCATTTGTCAATTTTGACTTTTGTTGCCATTGCTTTTGGTGTTTTAGACATGAAGTCCTTGCCCATGCCTATGTCCTGAATGGTATTGCCTAGGTTTTCTTCTAGGATTTTAATGGTTTTAGGTCTAACATGTAAGTCTTTAATCCATCTTGAATTAATTTTTGTATAAGGTGTAAGGAAGGGATCCAGTTTCAGCTTTCTACATATGGCTAGCCAGTTTTGCCAGCACCATTTATTAAATGGGGAATCCTTTCCCCATTTCTTGTTTTTGTCAGGTTTGTCAAAGATCAGATAGTTGTAGATATGCGGCATTATTTCTTAGGGCTCCGTTCTGTTCCATTGGTCTATATCTCTGTTTTGGCACCAGTACCATGCTGTTTTGGTTACTGTAGCCTTGTAGTATAGTTTGAAGTCAGGTAGCGTGATGCCTCCAAGCTTTGTTCTTTTGGCTTAGGATTGACTTGGCAATGGGCTTCATCCCTGGGATGCAAGACCGGTTCAACATAGGCAAATCAATAAATGTAATCCAGCATATAAACAGAACCAACGACAAAAACCACATGATTATCTCAATAGATGCAGAAAAGGCCTTTGACAAAATTCAACAACACTTCATGCTGAAAACTCTCAATAAATTAGGTATTGATGGGACGTATCTCAAAACAATAAGAGCTATCTATGACAAATCCACAGCCAATATCATACTGAATGGGCAAAAACTGGAAGCATTCCCTTTGAAAACTGGCACAAGACAGGGATGCCCCCTCTCACCACTCCTATTCAACATAGTGTTGGAAGTTCTGGCCAGGGCAATTAGGCAGGAGAAGGAAATAAAGGGTATTCCATTAGGAAAAAAGGAAGTCAAATTGTCCCTGTTTGCAGATGAGATGATTGTATATCTAGAAAACCCCATCGTCTCAGCCCAAAATCTCCTTAAGCTGATAGGCAACTTCAGCAAAGTCCCAGGATACAAAATCAATGTGCAAAAATCACAAGCATTCTTATACACCAATAACAGACAAACAGAGCCAAATCATGAGTGAACTCCCATTCACAATTGCTTCAAAGAGAATAAAATACCTAGGAGTCCAACTTACAAGGGACGTGAAGGACCTCTTCAAGGAGAACTACAAACCACTGCTCAATGAAATAAAAGAGGATACAAACAAATGGAAGAACATTCCATGCTCATGGGTAGGAAGAATCAATATCGTGAAAATGGCCATACTGCCCAAGGTAATTTCTTTTCTTTTCTTTTCTTTTCTTTTCTTTTTTTTTTTTTTTTTTTTGAGACGGAGTCTCGCTCTGTCACCCAGGCTGGAGTGCAGTGGCGCAATCTCGGCTCACTGCAAGCTCCGCCTCCCGAGTTCACGCCATTCTCCTGCCTCAGCCTCTCCGAGTAGCTGGGACTACAGGCGCCCGCCACCACGCCCGGCTAATTTTTTGTATTTTTAGTAGAGACGGGGTTTCACCGTGGTCTCGATCTCCTGACCTCGTGATCCGCCCGCCTCGGCCTCCCAAAGTGCTGGGATTACAAGCGTGAGCCACCGCGCCCGGCCACTGCCCAAGGTAATTTATAGATTCAATGCCATCCCCATCAAGCTACCAATGACTTTCTTCATAGAATTGGAAAAAACTACTTTAAAGTTCATATGGAACCAAAAAAGAGCCTGCATTGCTAAGTTTCATAAACCTTTTATAGCCCTTTACAAATTTTTGTTTAAGAGCAGATCAGTGCTTTAAGAAAACCCTGTTTGTGCTTTTATTTCTATGTTCAATTTACTGAAAAACCAGAAAATACTGCTTTAAATTTAGTCAAGGTGTTCACACACAGAATTTTTTTTACAAGATTAATTTTTAGAAGCCTTCCACAACTTGTTCAAACCTTTAGCTTGTTCTTATCTAATTTAAAACAATCCTTTAACCCTCCAAACTAGGCAAAAATTTACATTCCCATGCTTTATAATCTTTTACCAAATATACATTTCATTCTCCTCACATACCTTGCATGTGAAACTATTTTTTCAGTAGTCTCAATCACATGTTATAATGGTGACTCTTAGCAACTTTTACTTTTGGTGCATACATTTCCTTTCATGAATCCTTTCACAACTTAACACAGACCATCTATGTCATGTGTGGATTTTCCAACTTATCCTAAACATCCGTCTTTTTAAACAACCAGTTATTTACTTTAGGACAAGAATTACCCATACAAAATCCTTTCTTACGTAAAATCTCTTTTCTTTATAACCTTCTTTGCATAGCCAGGGGCATGGCTAATTCCACATGTCCCGGGCCTTATCTACAATATAATGCTCCAAAGTAGGTAAATTGAAGAATTTTTTTTTTAATATTTATTTATTTATTTATTTATTTATTTATTTATTTATTTTTTTTTTTTTTGTGACGGACTCTCGCTCACCCACCCAGGCTGGAGTGCAGTGGCGCAATCTCGGCTCACTGCAAGCTCCGCCTCCCAGGTTCATGCCATTCTCCTGCCTCAGCCTCTCCGAGTAGCTGGGACTACAGGCGCCCGCCACCACGCCCAGCTGATTTTTTTGTATTTTTAGTAGAGACGGGGTTTCACCATGGTCTCGATCTCCTGACCTCGTGATCCGCCCACCTCGGCCTCCCAAAGTGCTGGGATTACAAGCGTGAGCCACCGCGCCCAGCCTAAATTGAAGAATTTTTAAAAGCAGTTTTAATTTCTCAAAGATTACTAAAGTTACATGAACTAAAAACATTACAGTTTTTATTTTTCTGACAAAATATTTAAGGGTGTATTCTTAAAGCTAATTACTTAGAGCTGTTTTATATAAACATTACACACACGATACATGTGTAACTACACAGAAGATCCAGTAGTTGTAAGATTTTTCATTTGCCAGTTTTTAATTTTTTTTAATTGGATTACTGGCTTTAGGGTGGAGTCCTTGGAAGAACAGGGCCAGGAAAGCATGCAGTTTCTAAGGCCTAATATAATAAGCAGGCACAGCTGGAAGGCAAAACAGGTCCCCAAAAATTAAGGGTCCCATTTTTATACCAGATCCTGGATCCCAAAAGGAACAGAGCCTTAGATTTTGGGTGGATCTGTCCATTTGCAATTCCTGGGGGTTCCATGAGGAAAACAGATTTGTTTTTTTTCCCCCGAAACGGGGTCTTCTGCGCACCCTGTTTTTCCCAAGGAGTCCCAGGCTGTTAGAGCTTGAATATCTGCTTGTAATTAAGCTGACGTTTAACTATAGCGCTGTTTTAAAAAAAAAAAAATCCTTTTGAATATTTTATTACCCAACTTTGGCTAGGCCAAATGACCAATTTCTGTGCTCAGAAAAAGGAAAATTTAAGATAGTTCATGGACGGAAAAAGAATCAACAAATGATAAAGGTCATGCAGATCTCAAACCAGAAAGTACTCATTCCCTAAGCCGGGAATTGAACCCTGAACCCGGGCTGCCATTGTGGAAAGAGAAACCACAGTCACGTGGTTACAAGGTCGAGCTCCCAAGGACATAACTGACCAGTTTTCTGGGCCGTCTTGAACAGCAGGCTTATGGGGTCCTAGGTATGCATTTTATCCTAAGGTACCCACCTCTTTATGACAAAACAATACAGAAAGACGCAAAGCATACTAGATTCACAGCTTAAGACCAGCCTCAGAATTCTTTTTTTGTATTAACCCAAACTTTATAGAGGAGATAAACAGTGACTTTTACGATTCTTTTAACCAGTTTGCACAGAGAGAGAGAGGCCAGAGTCTGACTGGTAAGTAGTTCTTACCATTTTGCTGGCAGGCCAGACTGCTGGATTCCTTTTCCCTGAGAGGCCCTAGTGACCCTGCTTGCTACACTATAACCCTGGGGGCCAAGCTGTATCATAAAGGAAAATCATCTTTTTTGTTTCATGGATCCATAGCAAAAGCCTCTCAATTTTGCAGGTTGCCACCCAAGGGGTTATATGGGGTAACCCAGTTAACATTTTTCATTCTGGCCAGAGGAATATACATGTGACTAAACCTAGAAATTAGCCGCTCTGCTTAGCACTCAATATTGAACTGTCAGGACTCAAACTTGCCCTTGGTTGGACCCTGTCACCTTTATTCCATTTTTAACCAAGAAGGACTTTACTGAGGGGAGGACCTCTACCCCAATCCCTTCCTTTACTCAGGTAAAAGGTACCCCATTACTTATCCAAAGTCAGCCAATTGGTGCTGCAGTCTATTTCCTTTGGATGGGGATAGTAACTAAGCTGAAAGATTAGCAGATTTAATTTTTGGAGACTCTCATTTATAAATGCACTTCAGTGCATTGTTGTTTATTCAGAACATTCTACTGTAAGTTACCTTTAGTAAGATTTTGTCGTTTTCTGTAAGACTTTGCTGCCTCCTGTGCCTAATGCATAAGCCAGCAGGAACTCAGGTTTTCAGAAGTTAAGGATCCCATTTTTACATAAAATATTGGCTTTGCTCTCAGATTCCCTTGATTAACTTAGCCAGTGATTTTTTCCTCCCTAAGTGGGCAAGAAAAATGAAACAAAGGGATCAAACAAAAAAATCCTTGCAAATCTTTAAGAGCTAAATTTTATACCCCTAAAATATTACCATTTGCTGTCAGTTTCTTTCTGACCCAGTCAGATGTAAGAGGCCTCTAACTGGATCCAAGCCAATTAATTACCAGATCAAATCCATTCCTGGACCCAGCCCAGTTTCTGTCGCGACGTCCAAACCCAGTTTGGATCAGAAATTTGCTCAAAGAAACTTGGAGAGCTCAAAATGCAAATCCGTGGGGCTCCAAAATCCAAGAGAGAACTTACGCTCACCAGCCACTCTGAGAGATCAGAGGACACAAATGGATCCTGTGGGCACCTTACTTGTTCACTCAGCACTCCTGGGGGTCGTTAGAAGCTGTGCTTCAGACCCCACTTCTGAAACCACTTGTTTAAACAAAAACGTCAGCTGAATTAAATTTAAAGGAGTCTAATTGAAAAATGAACAATTTGTGAATTGGGCAGCCCCCGGAATCACAGCAGATTCAGAGAGACTCCAGGGATGCCTTGTGGTCAGAACAAATTTATAGACCAAAAAAAAGTAAAATGACATACAGAAATTGGAAGTGAGGTACAGAAACAGCTGGATTCGTTACAGTTCAGCAGTTGCCTTATTTGCACACAGTTTGAACCCTCAGCAGTGTATGACTGGTTGAAGTATGGCTGCTGGGATTGGCGAAGACTCAGTGATTGTTACAGGCGCATACTCCTAAGTTAGGTTTTCAATCTTGTCTATTAAGTTAGGTTACAGTTCATCCACAAGGACTCAAATATAGAATTACAGAGTCCTTTTCAGGCCATATTTAGTTTGCTTTATATATATATATATAGAGAGAGAGAGAGAGAGCTTTGTATCCTACTTTTTTCACTAAGGTTATCTCTTATAAATGGATACAATTTTATCATTTGAATCCAGTTCCATCGTTGAACCTCAATTTAGAAAACTGGAATCCTGAACAATAATTTTCCTGTCTACCCTTCAGTGTTCTTAGTTGAGACAAACCCTTTTAACAAAGACAGATTATCAAGAGAAAAACAAGTTTATTAACATACATACCTCGTGTGTGCATGTGATACCTAAGGGAAGATAAGTAAATCCCAAAGAGGTGGCTTTGAGTTCAGGCATGAATACCATGGAAGGGAAGGCTAGTTATGGGGAGATGCCCAGGAAAAGCATAGTAAACAAAGGTAAAGTTTGTTATGCAGATTTAAGTTGGTGCTTTCTCTATTTATAACATAAAAGAGTTTCTAGTGATTGGGAGTCATCCTTCTCTTCCTGGTATAGAGAGGGAGACACTCCTGTAAATGGAGATTTCCTTTACAGATGTACATTTCTCTTACAAAAGGGTAACTTCCCTTGTTTTCTGTACTTCTCCTGTATTTGCAGTTTCTCCAAATAATCAGCTCAAAACAATTCTTCTGCCAAAGAGGCATATTTTGGGGTGGCATATTCTGGCCTCCTACAGTCATATTCTGGGATAGCATATCTTGAACCCCATCAGTAGTTACTGAAAGAAGTTATTCACAAAAGACCAAATATATGATTCTATCTATATGAAATGTTCAGAATAGGCAAATATATAGAGATAGAAAGAGACTCAATACTGTATGGGACTGAGGGAGATGGAGGAATGTGGGGTGACTGCTAATAGCAGTGGCATTTCTTTTTTTTTGAGATGGAGTCTCGCTCTGTCGCCCAGGCTGGAGTGCAGTGGCGCAATCTCGGCTCCCTGCAAGCTCCGCCTCCCGGGTTCACGCCATTCTCCTGCCTCAGCCTCCCAAGTAGCTGGGACTACAGGTGCCCGCCACCACGCCCGGCTAATTTTTTGTATTTTTGGTAGAGACGGGGTTTCACTGTGTTAGCCAGGATGGTCTCGATCTCCTGACCTCGTGATCCACCCGCCTTGGCCTCCCAAAGTGCTAGGATTACAGGCGTGAGCCACCGCACCCGGCCGTAAGCAGTGGCATTTCTTTTGGGGATGATGAAAATGTTTTAAAACCAATGGTGATGATGGTTGCACAACTCTGGGAATGTACTACAAACCACAAAATTGTATAGTTTAAATGGGTAAATTGTAAAATACGTGAATTATATCTCAATAAAACTGTTGAAAGAAAACAAGATTACTGCCTGAATCAGTTTTTTCAACCATTCACTTGAAGTGTCAGCAGTGAATATTAATTTTCTTTTTCCTTTTCTCTTCCTGACAGGGATGAGGGTTAAAAACCTGATGTTAGCCTCTGACAGGAGGAGGCAGTATACTACAATTATTAAAAGTTCAGGAATTGCCCCATCAGCTCCAGCATTGATAGCTATCTGACCTTGGGCAAATCTATGCTTAATCTCTTCATTTCTCAGATTTTTTGTTTTTTTTCGGTTCCAAAATAGGGAATAATAGTACATATTTCATAGGTTGTTGGGAAAACGAAGTGAGATAATCCTTTTAAAGTGCTGAGTACATAAGGAGACCTCCATCTCTACTAAAAATTTAAAAAAAATTAGCCAGGTATAGAGGCACATGCCTGTAGTCCCAGCTACTTGGGAGACTGAGGTGGGAGGATCTCTTGACCCCAGGAGATCAAGGCTGCAGTGAGCCATGGCTGTACCACTGCACTCCAACCTGGGCAACATAGTGAGATCCTGTTTCAAAAAAAGTGCAGAGTACAGCCTCCTATAAATGGTGGCTGCTATTAGCCTCCAGTCCGGAGAATAACCCCAACTTTCAGCAGAAGGGCAAGGGTACATGAAGGCAGCTTCCTCCCCACAAAGTTCAGGAAACCTTCCAAGCCTTGTAGAGAAAAATAAGCCACCTGTTTATAAATAATTCTATGCTTTGATCAGTTAACACTTCCTAGGAATAATGACACCAATTGCATGTTTTAAGGGGCCATTGATACCTGTTTGAGTGATAATGACTTGCAAATAAATTGAGTTCAGTCTCCACTTTTGGGATCCCTTGGTGTGGTTTGTTGGCTCACTCACTCTGGGTCTTGCCTGGCTGCAGAGTAACTGGCAGTAGTTCAGCATAGGTCTGTTGCCTGTTTAAGTCAAAGCAAATGTATCTGCCTTGGGAGTGTGTAGTTGTGTGTCCATATATTCCCAATAGAAAGAAGAAATCAGTGCATAGAAGCAAGTGTGTTTATTGTTATGAAGCAGACTCCCTAGTTAGCAGAGCTGCTTGGTGCCCTACTATAAGAAAAATAAAGAAGTTATTTTAGGAATAACTTAAAGTTATTTAAGAAACACATTAGGAAATATATTCCCACTTTAAAGTAAATGCTACTGAGATTCTTCACTCCCTACCTCCTCTTCTCCCTTCCCCTGCAGCTTTACCTTATCCTTCTCTTTCTTACTGGAGCCCCAGACCTCCTAATTGAACCACAGCACCAATAGATTATACTCATTTAAAAACTAAGGTGGGCATGGTTTCCATGCTGCCTGGTGGACTGGAGCATTGTTACAAAGCAAAGGGATTGAGCTTTAAATGGCTAAATAAAATTAACACTTTGTGACGTCTTCTTCCCCCTGCTCCAGCTCCTGTCTGCATGGACAGGAGACTTGATAATATACTCTTTGCCAAAAGCTTGAAGGGCTGGTTACGCAGCGAACCTGGAGAGGGGAGTGAAGCTGTCAGGACTCCCCCATAGCAGCCACGCTTCAGGTTTCCAGTGCAGGATTGTATTTGACAGTTAATTTAGGAGCCGGGGTACCTAGATATAAAACTTTGTTGCGATAATAATGATAAAATCACCCAGACTTTTATTTAAGGGCCTGATGCTCTCATGTCCCCCTCCTTTCTCTTTCCCTGTTAGTTCAAGCTCTCATTCAGTTAAAGAAATAAAATCAGATTTGCTTAGGGAAAAAGGTGTTTTCTTTGATATTTTTACACCAAACCTGCAGAATGCAATTCTCAGTCTACCTCAGATCTATATGTAGATGCTTATACATATATATAAATATAAAATTTGAGAACAGTGCCTCTCTCCTGATTGACTGCATTTAGCCAAAGGGCTGAATTTATCAGGTCTTTGCACCTACGAAGAGACATTTCAGTCAACCCAGTGATTCAGCTGATGTTCATCCCCTTGTTTAATGACTTTTGTTTACCTCTACAGCAGGTGAAATAGATTCTACCATGTCTCCCTACTTCCTAACTCAGCCCATTTATTTAGATATTATGATCCCCTTTTGCAAATGAAGAAACAAAGATATAAGAGGTTAAGTGACTTGTTCAAGGTCACAGGGCTAAAGATGCTAGTAAGTTGCCTTCTATTACTTCTATATAGAAGTTATTAACTTTTACCTATAGAAGATGGATTGAGAATGGTATTCCAATGTAGTATTTGTTCAGACTTAGGGGTAAAAGTTTACATTGAGTATGACATGGTTTTTTTTTTTTTTTTTTTGGTGAAAGAGCACAAATATTGGAGTCAGATGACATGAGTCCATATATTTCAGTTTTATCTATAAAGGAGGACTAATCATACTATATTTTATTAATGAAGATCCTGAAAATGAAAACTTGTGAGGAGATAAGTAACACTGGAAGATGATTTTGGGGACTTAAATGTATGTTAGCAACCGCAGTTAGTTAATGAGCACTGTGGTTCTTGGGTAAGCAGGTTGTTAGCTCCTTAAGGGAGTAGAATAGGGTTTCAGTCTACAAAGGAGAGAAAATACCATGAGAGGCAAGTTGTGAGATTGAGGAGCCAACTATGCCCATAGACTGACTTTGTGTAGGTACAGAGGAACAGAATGTGACCCATCCTTCCTGTGCTTTCTGTACTTTGCTTATGTATCATTGAAGTAGACTGACCCTGAGATGTTGGGCAGTCAGATCTGATCAAATTAGAAAAGGCAGCCATTGCTCCTTGACACCTTGTGGCCATTTATTTGAAACTGAGGCAAGGAGCCTCGGTATTGATATCTTTACTTTTCAATACCTAGGATGAGTAGGAAAGTCTTTTATATGTTCCCTTGGGAAATTAGATCTAAACTCCCAAGGGCATAGGCTCCCTCTTTTCTTTAGGAAAGCTTATTGGGGACTCTTTCTCTCTGAAAGCTCAGTAGATACCATATGGGAGGCACACAATAAAAGTTCACAGTTACTATTATCTCTAATGAGCAGAATGGTTCTGCTGATGGTTCTGTGTACCTGGAGAGCCCTAAGTGCTTTCCATGTATTATTTTGTGTTAAGTTTAGAAAAATATCTATGAGAATGTTACTATTACCCTCATTTTACAAAGAAACTTTTTATGGAGAAATTTTCACCTTTCTGAGCTTCAGAAGTGTGGAGTTAGCAGAACCAGTCCTCAAACCCCTTTCTCTACTATATCAAACTCCATATGCTGTACCGTTGTGACCCTCTGTAGGAAAGAAGACTCAGCAAACATGAGAGCTACATCTCAGTGCCCTTTCCTGAGTATTTGTTGTGGTATGCAGTTGTTTTGGTGTTGTGTTTTAAAAAAATACAAATAACTGTGGCTTTATAGGGAAACTGCTTGAGAGAACTGGAATGGAGATTGAGTCTTATTTTAAAATTACTTTAATCTTCAGATAAAATAGGCTTTCTTTGTATATTCAAGTCTAACTTATTTTAAGTCAAGACTTAAAAATAGTATAAATTCTGTACAGTTGCCCCTCAAACTTTCAGTGTCACTTTCCACCTCCCACTTCTACATGATAGTTCCAGAAGCAGAAGTTGTCTTTCTAGTTTATGCATAGGCTAAGGTGTTAAGAAAGCAGGAAAACAAGATGGAATAGAAGCTCTCACACTTATTCTTGGTTTTTACAAGTCCTGGGTGTCTCTGGGGACACATTCTTCTAGTTTCATATTCCTATAGCAGGGGCCACCCAGAATTTTTTTGTTTGCTTGGAAGTTTGTGATTGCTTTCTTTATTGCCACCCTGGGGTCAGGCAAAGAGAGAAGCAACTTAAGAGCAAGCATTAGTATTGAGTCAAAGTGAACCCAGCATCCCCAGTGAACGGCTTTCTGTTGCATCCAATTCAGTGTCATGTCACTGGGTTACACATCAAGTTGTCATGGCAATAAAGTCATAGCAGCTGACAGCATGAACAAGCAGCCCTGGGAGGAGAGGATGCTTGGCGGCGATGCTACAGTCATAGTGGTTAGACATCCATCTCTCACGTTAAGGGGTGCTTGTCAGTCAGCTGTGACTGTGTTTCAGGTAACTGAGGAGCACAGTTGCTGTCTACTTCACAGTTGATTAACAGATTCAATTCGAGTGTTTATTAGGCCCTTTAAAGTACAAAGCCTCTAGGAAACATGGTCCTGAGCCTGTATTATACTCTCTGTATATGTGTGTGTTTGGGGGGGGGGCGGGGTGTGTGGGTGTGGGTGTACACAAGGACGTGTATATTTATTACTGTATGGAGGAGGGAGAACCATGAAGGGAAGGCAATTCAGAAGAAGCATAGGGTCATATTCATGAAGCTCTTAAGGAACAATACAGAATTAGGGCTTAAGTACCAAAATTTATAGTCTTATGAAGAAATACTCTGGCCACAAGTAGAGGAAGGATGGAGTAGTCTGACTGAGATAGGGGGTGTATTAGTCCATTCTTGCATTGGTATAAAGAACTACCTGAGACTGGGTAATTTACAAAGAAAAGAGGTTTAATTGGCTCACGGTTCTGCAGTCTGTACAGGAAGCATAGTGGCTTCTGGGGAGGCCTCAGAAAACTTACAGTCATTGTGGAAGGTGAAGGGGAAGCAGGCATGTCATACGTGGCTGGAGCAGGAGGAAGAGGGAGAGGAAGGAAGTGCTACCCATTTTTAAACCAGATCTTGTGAGAACTCCCTCATACAGTACCAAGAGGGATGGTGGTAAATCACTCATGAGAACTCTGCCCTTATGATCCAGTCATCTCCTACCAGGCCCCACCTCCAACATTGTGGATTACAATTGAATGTGAGAGTTGGATGGGGACACAGATCCAAACCATATCCAAAAGCATTTGTTTCTGGGAGTCAAAGCTATTAGCCAAGAAAAAGACTATATAAGAGAAAGCTGAGTTCCAAGCACCAAGGCAGCGGGAGTGAAGGGCACATATAATCACTAAGTTTGAAGGCCCAAAGGTGGGATTTGAGATCAAGATTAGAAAGCCAAGGATTCAAGGCCAAGTGGAGATGAAAAGAGACAGAAAGCTGATCAAGAACAAGTTGGAGTTAGAGGCAAGATGCTAACCAGTGTCCTCAAATCACTCAAGAGTTCTTTGTGACTTTGAATTTTGTTTTAGCAAGTTAGTGGTGCAGGGGGCAGTGGGACTAGGTTAAAAGGTCTAGATGGGGTGAGCAGGGCGTGCTAAAGTGGAGCCTCGAAGAATGGGTCTAGATGTTTAGCAGGGAGTATTTGGAAGGGAATACAAATAAAAGAAGGGGATTTTCATGTATATGGGGCAACATCTCTGCAGCCAGACTGGTAAAGGGACAAATATGGGATAGCCTCTGACCTTTAGTCAGAATGTATTGCCCACCATTTTTTGCAGGGCCCTTAGTTAAGGTGTCATAATTTTTCCTTGAGGTAGTAGTAAGTCAAGAGACCTATTATCTGGTGGAGAAAATAAAACTTGACTCCAGAGTTCGGAGCCTGATAACTGCCTAAATCATGGCGTCATTAAGGGGAATAGAGGAAGCAAGTTGACATTTGAAGGGGAGATGTAGGAGAATAATGTTGTGGTCAGAAAGCAGATTGTATAGTCAAACTGTTTGGGTTTAAAATCTGCTACGTACTGTATGCCTGAATTTGGGCAGGTTTCTTACCTCCCTTCTTCAGTTTCTTTATCTGTAAATGGGTATAATACTAGCCACCTCTTGGCATCATCATGATAATTAATTGCAGTATACACATAAAGTGCTTAGAATAGTGTCTGTTATGTGGGGCACTGAAAAAAGGTAGCAATGATAATGAATGAGGAGGGGAAGGATTCAGTTTGAGGCTTGATGGCTTGGATAATAGAAATGTATCCAGGTAGAGAAGTACATCAGTCAAGAGCAACTGTGAGACTGATTTCCTGTAGATAAAATCTAGGCATAGGAGCCATCCTTATGGAGGTAGTAGTTGAATTTCCAAAGATGGAATGAAATTGTTAAGGCAGAGTGTAGAGTAGTGCTTCTCAGTGGAAAGTGACTTTGCCCCCAGAGGGCGATGTTTAAAGACTAAGGGGTGTCAGTATGCTGAATGCTACAGAGAGGTCAGTAGTGAAATTAAATAGAGTTGGTGACTAGTAGATGCCTTTGTGGTGGGGCAAAAAGGGGTAGCAAGTGTTATGTTACTTTTTTTAAAAAGTCTGGTGTCAAAGGTAGAGGTCAGCTCCCTATGATTTCATCTCCAACCTGACCAGTCAGGACTCCTGACTCCCTGGTCCACTATCTGCCAAATTATCCTTAAAAAACCCCAGTCCTCAAATTTTCAAGGAGACTGATTTGAGTAATAATAACACTCTGGTGTCCTGTTCAGCCAGCTCTGCGTGCATTAAACTCTTTTTCTATTGTAATTCCCCTGTCTTGATAAATTGGTTCTATCTGGGCAGTAGGCAAAGTGAACCCACTGGGCGGTTACAAAACTGTGCCTCTGAGAACCAGGATAAGACCACTGGTAAGCAATTCAGAACAGAGGAAAGCACCAAGATAGAAGCAGGGGCCCCAAATGTCAGTCAGTCATACCAACCAGCTGTGTGATCTTGGGCAAGTAACTGAATTTCTCAGAGCCTCATTTGTTTTTTTATTATAAAAAATGAAAAACCAAACTCAGTTTCCTTTTATCTCTAACATAATACAACTGCATAGATTTTAGACTCTTGAAGGAGTAATTCACCAATCCAGATTTGTCTCTAATCACATCTGTTGCCAAAACAAGAGTGGAGATTCAGGGCACTAGGAATCTAACTCAGTAGTTGTTAGGATGAGATAGCCAAAATAAGAAGTGAAGAAGATAATAGAATAATCTTGTCTTTTGACAGTGCTGCTTAGCTGTTTTGGATGTCATTATTTTCATGGGCTTAAATCGAAATGGGCTTTTAAAAACTTTGATTACTCTAGAAACGGGGAGTCATATTGGGAAGGAAGGGTCTTAAAGGTATTAAATGGGAAGGCAGAGAATGAAAATGTTCACAAATTTGGGTATAAGGTTTAAGCAGAATTACCTTTCCCGGTCTATTTGATGGCCACCCCACCCCCAGATCTTTTCTAGGCTTCTCAGTGGCTACTTAGTTTTCTGTTTTAATTGTATTAGGTTGGTGTAAAAGTAATTGCAGTTTTTGCCAGTGAAATGGCACCAACATAATATTAACATTTTAAAAATAGATTTTTTTTAGAATGGTTTTAGGTTAACAGAAAAATTGAATGGAAAATATAGAGCGTTTCCATATACTCCTTTCCCACATGCAGCCTCCCCAACTATTATCATCCTGTACTAGAATAGTACATTTGTTATCATTGGTGAAGCTGCACTAACATATCATTATCACCCAAAGTTTATAGCTTGCATTAGCGTTCACTGTTGGTGTTGTATATTGTATGGGTTTTGATAAATGTATACACCATCAAAATATCATACAGAATAGTTTCACTGCCCTAAAAATCCTCTGTGCTCTGCCTTTTTATTTTCCCTTCCTCCAAACCTCTGGCAACTGATCTTTTTACTGTCTCCATAGTTTTGCCTTTCCTATAATGACATGTAGTTGATTCCAAGCCTTTTAGATTGGCTTCTTTCATATAGTAATATACACTTAAGATTCTCTCATGTATGTTCATGACTTGATAGCTTATTTTTTTCTTTTTTTTTTGGTGGGGGGGGTTGATTAATATTCTGTTGTCTGGATGTACCACAGTTGATTTATTATTTTACCTACCAAAGGACATCTTGGCTGCTTCCAAGTTTCGGCAGTTATGAATAAAAGTTGCTATAAACATCTGTCTGCAGGTTTTTATGTGGATGTAAGTTTTCAACTCATTTGGGTAAATACCAAGGAGCATGGTTGCTAGGTTCTATGGTAAGAGTATATTTAGTTTTGTAAGAACTGCCAAACTGTCTTCCAAGTGGCCTTACCATTTTGCATTCCCACTGCAATGAATGAGATTTTCTGCTCTTCCACATCTTCGCCAGCATTTGATCTTGTTAATGTTGTGACTTGGACCATTCTAATAGGTGTGTATGGAATCTCATTGTTGTTTTAATTTGTAATTTCCTAATGATATATGATGTTGAGCATCTTTTCATATGCTTATTTGCCATCTGCATATCTTCTTAGTGAGGTGTCTGTTTTTTAATCAGGTTGTTCATTTTCTTATTTGTGAGTGTTTGTAGTTCTTAGTATATTTTAGATAACAGTCCATTATTAGATATGTCTTTTATTAGTATTTTTTCCCAGTCTGTGGATTCTCTTCTCTTTCATAGAGCAGTGGTTTTTCATTTTAATGAAGTCCAGCTTATCAGTTGTTTTGTTCATGGGTACTAACCTTGGTGTTACGTCTAGAAAGTTATCACTATACCCAAGGTCATCTAGCTTTTTAAAAATGTTATCTTCTAAGAGTTTTATAGTTTTGCATTTTACATTGAGGGCCATAATCCATCTTGAATAAATTTTGGTGAAAAGTATAAGGTCTATGTCTAGATTATTATTTTTTTTCATGTGGGTGTCTAGTTGTTCCAGCACCATTTGTTCAAGACTATCTTTTCTCTATTGTATTACCTTTGCTCCTTTGTCAAAGATCAGTTGACACATGTACGTGGGTCATTTCTAGGCTCTTCATCATGTTTCACTGATCTGTCTACTCTTTTGCCAGTATCACACTATCTTGATTATTACAGCTTTATAGTAAGATTTGAATTGAGTAGTGGCAGTTCTTCAGCTTTGTTCTTCTTCAATATTGGGTTGACTGTTCTAGGTCTTTTGCCACTCCAAATAAACTTTAGAATCAGTTTGTTGATATCCACAGAATAACTTGCTAGGATTTTGATTGGGATTTTGTTAATCTATAGATAACTTTGGAAGACCTGACATCTTGACAGTATTGAGCCTTTTTCTCAATTAACATAGAATGTCTACTTATTTCTTATTTGAATTCTTATATTAGAGTTTTATAGTTTTTCTCATATAGATCTTATACATATTTTGTTAGAATTATACCTAAGTATTTCATTTTTGGAGGTGCTAATGTAAATGGTATTATCTTTTTAACTTAAAATCCCGCTTGTTCACTGCTGGTATATAGGAAGGTGATTGACTTTTGTTTATCAATCTTCTATCCTATAGTCTTGCTATTGGTTCCAGGAGGTTTTTTTCTTTTCTTTTTTCCTTTTTTTTTTTGGTGAATTCTTTCAGATTTTCTACATAGACAATCTTATCATCTGCAAAGACAGTTTTATTTCTTCTTTCCCAATCAGTATACCTTTTATTTCCTTTTCTTGACTTGCTGCATAAGCTAGTATTTTCAGTACAGTGTTGAAAAGAAAAGGTGAGAGGAGACATCCTTGCCTTGTTCCTCATCTTAGCGGGAAAGCCTTGAGTTTCTGACCATTAAATATGTTGTTGGCTGTAGGTATTGTAGATGTTCTTTATTAAGTTGAGGAAGCTCCCCCCACCCCATTCCTAGTGTAACGAGTTTTTATAATACATGAGTGTTGAGTTTTGTCAGGTGATTTTTCTGTATCTATTGTGATTTTTCCTCTTTAGCCTGTTGATGTAGATAAATTATATTAGCTGATTTTTCAAATGTTGAACCAGCCTTGCATACTTGATATATATCCCTCATTTATGTCATGGTATATAATTCTTTTTTTTTTTTTGAAACAGTCTCGCTCTGTCACCTAGGCTGGAGTGCAGTGGCACTATCTCCCCTCACTGCAACCTCTGCCTCCCAGACTCAAGTGATTCTCGTGCCTCAGCCTTCTGAGTAGCTGCGATTATAGGTGTGCACCAACACACCCAGCTAATTTTTGTATTTTTAGTAGAAGTGGGGTTTCACCATGTTGGCCAGGCTGGTCTGAAACTCCTGACCTCAGGTGATCCACCCACCTCAGCCTCCCAAAGTGCTGGTATTATAGGCATGAACCACCACACCTGGCCTATAGTTCTTTTTATACATGGATTAATTTGACTTGCTAGTATTTTGTTGAGATTTTCTTTAAGCCACATTTCTTTTAAAAAATAGTTTTTAAAAAGTGTTACATGTTATTTTAGAAAATTTGGACTGAGAAGTAAAAAAGAGAAAAGTACTTGTATTTCCACCATTCACAGATAACCACTCTCCAACATTTTGGTATTTATTTTGGTCTTTTATAATGAAAATAATAACAGTAACAACAG
This sequence comes from Hylobates moloch, assembly GCF_009828535.3. Classification (NCBI taxonomy): domain Eukaryota; kingdom Metazoa; phylum Chordata; class Mammalia; order Primates; family Hylobatidae; genus Hylobates; species Hylobates moloch. The sequence continues at coordinate 12,183,092 of NW_026652286.1, read as the reverse complement.
CAATAGTAAATACCATTATATTATTTCATTGAGTGGATACCTGAAGTAACTAAGTGGTTAACTGAGGTAGAGTTCCAATGGTGCCTTATTAACAAAGTGGAGGTGATGAAAGAAGTGAAGATACAAATGACTGCTTTTGCCTGGAGGCTTCTGAAAAAGATGAGAAAGATAGCTTAATGGAGAGTTTAAATGTTTACTTCAGTAAACTTCTGTCCTTTCATTCTCAATACCCCATTGTAAAACCTACTCATGTCAGGCTTCTAACTAGGTCGCTGAGGATGACATCACTGAGAATGTTGGTAGTGGAATGCTGTTCAGAGTTTATGTCTACCGTGTTTCTAGGCTGCTGAATAATTTTCTAAGCCTGGTGGGTGGGCAGTTGTTTTATTCACAAATAGTAGCTATTCCGCCGATACACAAAAGACACGAGAAATAGGAGATCTTGCCATCCATTGAAAAAGCCTTGACCTCCTTGTTGATGAAGTTTTTCCCTTGCCTGCCGTCACTGGAGTCTGGCCTAAGTTTGGAAGGAGCTCTCTTGGAATACAATGTAGGAATAAATGCTGAAGGCTAAACAGATGCCTTAACTTTGAACTTCCCAACTTGAAGTTTCCATAGGCACTGGCAAGTGGGGAGGACACTGTGCTGTGGGAGTGTGGACAGCTTGTAGCATCTGAAGAAGTTCCATTTCCTGCTTTTTTGTTTTTCTGTTTTAGAATAATGGCCTTTCAAATGAGGAAGAGGGAAGTGAAAATGGACTTTTTGGGGAGATATTTAGAATCTTCAAATTCTATTTCATGCAGTCTGCAATTTTTAAAGTTATTTTTGGAGTAGTCTCCTTAACACCTTGCAGGAAATTTGGCTTGTAGGACTGTTACCAGAAAGGGGTCCTGATCCAGACGCCAGAGAGGGTTCTTGGATCTTGCTCACGAAAGAATTCAGGGCAAGTCCATATAGTGAAGTGAAAGCAAGTTTATTAAGAAAGTAAAGGAATGAAAAAATGGCTACTCCATAGGCAGAGCAGCCCTAAGGGCTGCTAGTTGCCTATTTTTATGGTTATCTCTTGATCATATGCTAAGCAAGGGGTGGATTATTCATGCCTCCCCTTTTTAGACCATATAGGGTAACTTCCTGACATTCCCACGGTATTTGTAAACTGTCATGGTGCTGGTGGGACTGTAATGGTGAGGACCACCAGAGGTCACTCTCATCGCCATCCTGGTTTTAGTGGGATTTGGCCAGCTTCTTTACTGCAAACCTGCTTTATCAGCAAGATCTTTATGACCTGTATCTTGTGCCGACCTCTTATCTCATCCTAAGACTTAGTTAGAATGCCTAACCTTCTGGGAATGCAGCCCAGTAGGTCTCAGTCTTATTTTACCCAGCCCCTATTCAAAATGGAGTGGCTTTGGTTCAGATGCCTGTGACAGAACAAATGTTTCTGAAATATTCAGTGTAGATTTGTATGCTTCTCTTTTGAGTAGCTTCCAGCCCCTAACCCTGACCATTATTCTCAGTTCATCTCAGCAATACTTTTCTGAAACAAATTTTTTTAATCTCTCTTTCTCTCTCTACCTCCCTCCTTCTCTCTCTACCTCCCTCCCTCACTCCCTCTCTCCCTTCCAACTCACTCTCCCTCCCCCTTCTCCCTCTCTCTTTCTCTATCTTCTCTTTCTTTTTCTTGTTTCGACAGAGTCTCATTTATAACTCATTGGAAATGATGAGTTGTAAAAGTACATTAGACTGGACCAGAGGAAAGTTTCTAAACCTAACTTTATTATCGTACTTCTCTGTGACATTTTTTCCCCTTCACCTATAAAATTAGGTTAGATTCAGATGTTCAATAGGTAGTTCTGACCATACAGTGGTCAAAATTTTCAAATTGCGGTGCTATGTTATAATTTCAATAAAATACTATGTTTAATCATATGCCACTCCACCCTAATGCAACTATAACAAAGATATATCAGCTTGATTGTAACTAACGTGCTAAAGGTTTTGATGTCTTAGGTTGGAAAATGCTTATTGGTTAATTAGAGAATGAGAGTGGGAAAAAGGCATAAAGGTTTTATAAAGTGGATTTTTTTTCCTTCAGTTTTCATTTGTGACCTGATCTGTATAAAATACAGTGTTATGCTGAAAACCCTATGTAATAAAGCCATGGGAAATAGAGAATTTTAAAATCCATGACTTATTCACCTGCTGCAGTCTGGCCCACACCTTTACTAAGTGGGATGTCAGCTTCCTAACTCTGAGCCACATGTGTATGTGAAGTCTAGTAAAATAGGTTGTGAGTCAGTTTTTATTATGATATCCATTTTTAGTTACTTGTAGCTATTAAGAGAGTTTCTCAGGCATTCAGAAAAGTCCATCCCTTAGTGAAAAGGTTTGGTCTCTGAGAGAAGGTCCTAGTCATTTAAGACTCAGTTTATTTCAGGAGTAGAGATCCATTGATCAGTGATCACTGTAAAGCATAATAGCCCTAAAATACATACACTAAAAATAAAAAGGAATTATATAAACACAAATCACAGTTCTCAATCTGATACAGAATTTGCAGGGACATTAATAACATTTAATACACCTTCCCATTTTTTCCAGCACCAGGGAGAGCACCTGCGGAGAGTATATGAGGGCTTATGACACTTAGTCACTTGATGTGTGAGCAGATACATGTTATACAGGCCTTATTTTGCACTGATGTCCTTAGCAGTGTTACAAAAGCTGCATAAGGTATCAAGCTTCTTTCAATTTCTAAGGGGCTAATTAAAAATTACTTATCTGCTACCCCCTCCTTTAAGCTTTCTCTTTCATAGTTTCCCTTCTTAGGTTTTCCCAGTTTGACTTCCCTTCTGACCGACTTTTATAATGAACAGAGCACCAGACTGAGAACAAGAAGATTGGAGTCTTTCCTTTCTTCTACAGGTCTGCAACTGTGTCCATTTCCTGATCTGTAAAAGGAAGGGGTTCATTTAGATGACAACTATTTTCTCTTCCAGTTCTAAAATCCTCTATTGGCTTTTCTTCTGCCTTTCTCCTTTTGTCTACAGTTTACTTCTTCCCTGCTCCCTATCTCAGCTATACTCATAATATGCGTAGTTGTTTTAAAATACTCATAAAATATACATGGTTGTGAGGAAACATCAATAAATGCAGTTGCTGGTAAAATTTGGAGTTTAGAAGTTCTCATTTTGATAATTCCTCACTTTGTTAGCCTTTCTTATGCCCTAAGCATAAATATAGCTAGCAGTTGTATTTTCTTTGGTTTGCAGTTGTTATAAAATAAAACAATAATATATTTGCACCCATCATAGTAAAAGTTTAAAAGCTTGATATAATCCAGTATTGGCAAGGGTGTAGGGAAGTGCTTACTTTCATACGTTATCGTAGAAACGTAATCAATACATCTTTCTCAGAAGGCACCTTGGCAGTATGAACCAATATTTTTAGAGTATATGCCAATTTACTAAGTGGCTCTAAACGTCTTTAAAGAAACTCGTATGCATATATTAAGAGATATAGCCAAGGATGTTTATTGCTGTGTTGTTTATAATAGCAAAAATTTGGAAATATCCTGTACTTCCATTAAGAGAGGAATGGTTAAATAGGAGACATACACACACACACACACACACACACACCCCTCCATCTCCATATCATACAGATAGTAAAAATAATAGAATGAAGTTGATCTGTATGCACAAATATATCTGAAGTAGAAAAGTAAGACAACCATATTTTCACTATGATTCATTTATATAAAAACTACTTAATTATCTATATACATATATGTACATAAGTATATAGGAAAATGGCTGGGAGGATACATACCAAACTGTTAACAGTAATTGGGGCAGAGAGGAAGAATTTCGTTTTTTGTTTTGTTTTGTTTTGAGATGGAGACTTGCTCTGTCGCCTAGGTTGGAGTGCAGGGGTGCGATCTGGGCTCACTGCAACCTCTGCCTTCTTGGTTCAAGCAGTTCTCCTGCCTCAGCCTCCCAAGTAGCTTGGATTACAGGCACCCACCACCATGCCCAGCAAATTTTTTTGTATTTTTAGTAGAGACAGGGTTTCCTCATGTTGGCCAGGCTGGTTTCGAACTCCTGACCTCAAGTGATCCAGCCGCCTTGGCCTCCCAAAGTGCTAGGATTACATGCATGAGCCACCGCGCCCGGCCTCATTTTTTACTCTATATATTCATCAAATATATTACTGTTATAAAAATGAACAAAACCAAAAGGAAAAAAGGATAAGACATTACTCCCTGAAGAATGAAAAAGGCAAAAAGATTAGCAGGAAATTCATCGAAGATATTAGGGGAACATTGTTTTTAGGATATTCCCAAAACTTTAGGATTGGATAGGATCCATGGTGTGTATTTTGGCCAGGGTTGTGTAGTAATAACTCTGCCCTTTTGTTTCTTTGTATGTTCAACTTATTCTTCTTACTTGTCTCTGTTCTACAGGTAACTCGGGACCAAATGAAGATGTTTATACAGCAGGAATTTAAGAAAGTTCAGAAAGTGATTGCTGATGAGGAGCAGAAGGCCCTTCATCTAGTGGACATCCAGGAGGCAATGGCCACAGCTCATGTGACTGAGATACTGGCAGACATCCAATCCCACATGGATAGGTTGATGACTCAGATGGCCCAAGCCAAGGAACAACTTGATACCTCTAATGAATCAGCTGAGCCAAAGGCAGAGGTAAAGGAAAAGCCCATAATTATTAGTAGCAAGAGAAATAGGAGGAAACTGATGCCATATTTGTTAGACCCCATGTGGTCCCTGAACATGAATGAATTGAAATCTAGGTAGGGTATAAGTGTTTTACATGGTGTATAAACCAGTATGGAAGTATTGGCCACTAGTTTACTCAGTGGCTGGGCCTACCAAATTATTTATCCATCATTACTTTAAGGAGTATAGTCAGTGGGGGCAGATACTAATCACAATTAAGAAAGGAAGCCAAAAATTACAGCCAGAGAAGAGGGCAAGCGACAGACCCCAGGTTGTGAAATGAGCCTTTAAAGTCATCATAGACCTATGCTGAATGAGAACAAATCATGAAGTAGAGCATAAAGCAGGCCAGAATGAAAGATTTTGGACTGACTTTGTACATAGTGAAAAGGTATCTCAAGCTGGTTGTTATATGGAGCCAGCTGCATAAATTGGAGGCATAACTGCTGGATTAAGAATGGCATGTGCACTAGGGCATTGTAAGATTAAAAAAAAAAAAAAAAAAACTATGAATGAAAGACACAAGGTAAATGTTGAATCACTATACAGATGTTAGTTGTCATATTAATTGTTATTTTTAACGGGAATAAAAGGGTCTTAGGCATTTTACCAAACAACATGTTTAGGCGTTTAGGCATTTTGAATCTACTTTGAAAAAATTATTTAAGGTAGCCATTAAAAAAAAAAGTACAAGCTGGGCTCAGTGGCTCACGCCTGTAATCCCAGCACTTTGGGAGACTGGGGTGGAAGGATTGCTTGAGTCCAGGAGTTTGAGACCAGCCTGGGCAACATAGTGAGACCCTGTGTCTACAAAATAAAAATAAAAAATTGGCAGACATGGTCTCACCTGCCTATAGTCCCAGCTACTCAGGAGAGGTAGGAAGATTACTTGAGCCCCAGAGGTTGAGGCTACAGTGAGCTGTGATTGTGCCATTGCACTCCACCCTGTGTGACAGAGTGAGATCCTGTCTCAAAAAAAAAAAAACAAAACCAAAAAGCTTATATTTCAGCCACTAGCGAGAGGCTACTATTAATCAGATTTCATAATTTGACAATTCTAGTGAAGGTAATGCCAGATAGGTTTAGGGTAGTTCCTTCTAGAAGAAAACCTAGGAGAGTCCTGTGGACTTTCTAGGACTGTTGCTGACTCAGCAAGTCCAGCCTTAACTGGAAGTCCTGCCTTGGCTTGAGATAGCCTGGCCACAGAATAAATTGGCCAGTAGAAGAGCCAAAGTAATCCAGGAGGCAGATATTTCCAAGCTATCCTGACAGGAAATGTAAGAAACCATTGAAAGGTATCTGCTATACCCATCCAAGTCTTTTGATTAATTTTCATCAATGTGTGAAAAGAATAACTCTTCTTCTTTTCATTTTATTCTCCCCATAATTGAGAAATTATGTGCCTAAATAAGTTTCTAGATAGGCAAGAGAGCACTTTGTATTCATCATTTCCTTTAATCCTTATGTCAGCATTCATTAACTCCATTTTACAAATGGGATATTTGAGAGGCAGAGAACTGCAGAGATACTGACCCAATGTCATTTTGTCAGTAGAAAATAGAGCCAGGGTTTAGATTTAAGTCTGTCCTATTTCAGTGCCTGTGCTTTCTCCCTACTATAAGACATATGCTAAGCATCCCATCTGTATCTGTGGGAAAAATGAGAAGAATCTATGTTCTAGACAGCTTTGCATACCTTTACAATGTCAAGATGGTCAGTTGGTCAGTTTGTGTCTTAATAAACAAAAGGTTCAACCAGAATTAATTCAAGGGATGGACAGCATAACTCTGTCCACAGTTCCCATCAAGTTCGACCCCTTCATTTATTCCCTATGTTGATTAGGTTGTTCTTTGAAAAATAAAAATTTAATTTTGGCTAGGCATGGTGGCTCATGCCTGTAATCCTAGCACTTTGGGAGGCCGAGGTGGGAGGATCACGTGAGGTCAGGAGTTTAAGCCTGCCCTGCCAACATGGCTTAACCCTGTCTGTACTAAAAATACAAAAATTAGCTGGGTGTGGTGGCGAGCACCTGCAGTCCCAGTTACTTGGGAGGTTGAGGCAGAAGAATCGCTTGAACCCAGGAGGCGGAGGTTGCAGTGAGCCAAGATTGTGGCCACTGCACCCCAGCCTGGGAGACAGAGTGAAACTCCATCTCAAAAAAAAAAAAAAAAAAAAAAGAGTTTAATTTTGAGGTTTATTCTTCTCTTTTATTTTAATCTATGAATTTAGTCCTCTGACATTAGCTGTCCTTTAAGCACCTCAACTGTACTATGCTTGTTAACTCTGATGGAATTACTCTTGAAGGGATGCAAGCGCTGACAAGGCTTAAGGACCAGGCTACAGACAAAATGAGCTATTAAAAACAGAGATAGTGTTCAGCCACTAGAGTGTTTACAAAGAGCTGTTATTATTTAATAGCCTCTTGTTCCAGTTAATCTGGTAACTTATTGGTGAGAGCAAATATCCAGTACCTGTCTTTCACTCATCAGAGGAATTATGTTCTTTTTGTGGTATAGAATTTATCAAAAATCACCTGCATTTTGAATTCAGCCAAAAGACCCCCCCCTCCAACATTTTATTATAAAATTCTTTAAACATACACCACAGTTGAAAGGATTTTACAGATTATGCCTATGTACCTACCACCTAGATTCTCCTATTAACATTTTACCATACTTGTTTCATTACATATCTAGCCATCTTTTCAACCTTCCACTCACCAATCTATTTTATTTTTGGCATATTTAAAGCAAATTGCAACTTCTGGTTCTGAGCAAGATGGAGTAAACATATTCTATTTTACTCCTTTCACTTATTACAGTAGAACTCTCTGGGCAAAAATGCTGAAATCATCTACCAAAAGACTCTTGCAGGTGGAAAAAAGATGGCATACAGATCAGGGACCTTGGGATTTGAGAGAATACAAGGCAGTGAATTCCCTGGGGTTTTATTTACTTCTATATGTGCTGGCCTGGGTGTTCTACAAATTGGAAACACTAATACACACAGACAAAAAAAATACCCAAGAAAAGCCTGCTTCTGGAGGCAAACATCACGAAAAAAGTGGCACTGCTCCTCAACCCCAATTGGCACGCAGCAGTGGAGCCAATGAATGAAACTCACTCATTTTAATATATGCCCTATGTTAATGAGGTATCTTTCTCTATGGAGCTTGTGAGTGAAACTCTTACTTCTACCTTTGGCCTTGCTCCTCTCAGTAATGAGTGGTACCCATCTCCTATGCATCTGTAGGTGGAACTCTGACTTCCACCCTACCCTGCAGTAATAGTACAGAGGAAGTAGTACCTGTTCGTTTTGGAGACTGTAGATAGAGCTCTAACTCCTCCCTCTCACCCCTGCATTAACTAGGCTATGCACTTCCCCAGCTGAGTCAGTTATTGGAATTTTATCTTTCACTCCTGCCCTGTAGTAATGATTTGGTTTCCCTCCTCCTCCCCAACTAGCTCTGTGGAGAATGTAGAATGGAGTCCTGTCATCTGAGTGGGGCAGACAAGAATAGCACTGTAGAGGCTTTATAAACTAAGGTGACATGTGAACCATAGTTCACAAAAAGGATCCAGGGCATGCATTCTGAATCTAAACAGGTTGACTGCTAAAATAGAAAATTTAAATAGGAACTAGGTTTTCATACTGTAACTCATCATGTCCAGGCTACAGACCAAAGAACCAATAAAAATCTCAATTCTGTAAGGCCGAGGCAAGAGGATCGTTTGAAGCCAGGAGGTCGAGGCTGCAGCGATCTGTGTTCACACCACTGTACTCCAGTATGGGTGACAGTGCAAGACCCTGTCTCAAAAAATAAAATAAAATGAAAATCTCAATGCTAAGGAGAAAAGAGAATTGATATATGCTAACTCTAAGATGGCATAGATGTTGGAATTAAAAGACAAAGATTTTAAACCTGCTATTATAAGAATGTTTCAGTGAGCAATTACAAGCACTCTGGAAATAAATGAAAACCTCAATAAAGAAATAAAGATATTAAAAAGTACCAAATGAAAATTTTAGAACTGAAAAATACAGTAACTGACACCAGAAATTCACTGGATGGGCTTAATGGCAAACTGAAGGAAAGATTTGGTGAATTTGAAGATAGATTGATACTGATCCAATCTAAATAACAACAAAAAACATGGAAAAATAATTGATCTGAGCTTCAGGGACTTATAGGACAATAATGAAAGATACATGTCACTAGTGTCAAGGGGGGGAAAAGGAATGTGGAGCTGAAAAAATAGTTTGAAGTAATAGTGTTTTAAAATATCTAAAATTTGGCTGAAAGACATAAACCTACAGATTTAAGAAGCAGAGTGAACCTAAGCAAGATAAACTAAGAAATCCATACCCAGACACATCAGAGTCAAACTTCTGAAAACTAGTGGCAAAGAAAAAAATCTTGAAAGCAGAGTAGCTGAAGAGAAATGACACATTAGCTCTGCAGAACAGCGGTATGAATGAACATATGTCTCCATTTATAAGTCTGTTTTTACATGCTCTCAGAAATGGTTCATGGTTTTCATTTAAAGGTATTAATGGCTTTTATTAAGTTTATTCCTAGTTATTTAATATTTTCAATACTATTGAAAATAGAATTGTTTTTAAATTTTTTCGGCTTATGTTAGTATATAAACATATAATTGGTTTTTATATATTAGCCTTTTATCTTTTTTTTTTTTTTTTGAGACGGAGTCTCGCTGTCGCCCAGGCTGGAGTGCAGTGGCACGATCTCGGCTCACTGCAGATATTAGCCTTATATCTTGTAACCTTGTCAGATTCACCTATTAGTTATAATAGTGGCTTTATAGATTCTTTAGAATTTTCTATATCAGCAATTATGCCATCTACAAATAGAGACAGTTTTACTTTCTTTGTTTCTAATCTTCATGCTTTTTATTTCTTTGTCTTGTCTTATTGCAGTGGCTAGAAACTCCAGTGCAATGTCTAACATAAATGGTAAAAGTGGACATCCTTGCCTTGTTTGTAATCTTAGAAGGAAGGGATTCAGTATATTACTGTTAAGTATGATGTTTTTTGTAGATGCCTTTTATCAGATTGAAGAAGTGCCTTTCTATTCCTAATGTGCTGAGGGCTTTTATACAAACTGATGCTGACTTTTGTGAGATATATCTTCTGTATCTCTTGAAATGATCATACGCATTTTTTCATTATTCTGTTGTAATGGTTAATCATGTTGGTTAATTTTACAATATTAAACCAACCTTGCATTTCTGAGATAAACTCCCATTTGGCCATGATGTATAATCTGGGTTCAGTTGGCTTATATTTTGTTCAGGAGTTTTGTGTCTTTGTTCATAAGGGATATTAGTTTGTATATTTTTATAATGCCATTGTCAGGTTTGGGTATTAGGATTATATTGGCCTCATAAAACAAAGTGAGAAGTATTCTCTTCTTTATTTTTTTTCTCACTGTTTTTTGCAGAATTTACTTACATCATTTTATAAAACTCTTTATAAAGCTAAGTATTAAAAAATGGTGTGTCTTTATTTATATGTCATGAGGATTTTTGTCTTTTGTCCAGTTTGGTAAGGAGAATACTGAGTTGCAATGAGCTAATATTGGAAAAAGTATGTTCAGATGGGTAAACCATTAAAAATGATACATGCATATGATAATCATTTATTTTAAACTTGCAACATATTTGTACTTTTTTTTTTATTCTGAGGCAAGGCCTTTGAAAATATGGGTTTGCTAATTAGAGTTAAATGTCATGTTTCTGGCTAAACCACACCCATTTTGCACCATTTATAAGGTCCAATTTCAGACTCTGTAGTGAGAGTGATACCATTCAAAGCAAGCTGAATACAGAATCTTAGTTCTTATAACTTATTGTTTCTAGTATTTTGCATGTGTTTCACCTACACTAAAATTGACAACAATTTTTAAGTAATTCATCTTTATTAAATACTGTGGATGCATTCAACTTATTTCTTATGTGAGCAAGTTATCTCTGTTGCATTCACTTTTTGTTATTTAATTAAATGTGTCATCATTACAAGTTCATATAAACAGCCTTGTTTGATTCTTGGTGAACAACATTTCCACTGGTGGAGGTAGAAATGGGAGGTTGCACAAGAGTGCAGTCTGCCAACCAAGAGCATTTGTGATATCTTAATTAGGGATTTGGGAGCAGTGCTTAATCTAACAAGTCATTTAAATGGAAGTTGGTATTTAATAGACTCTCACTTCTAATATTCTCTGAAACCAGAATTCGCTCATAATAGGAGTAGAAATTAATCTTAAACCTTAGCTATATCTTGAATAATTATTTACCATGAGCCTTGTGCTGTGTTAGGTGCGGTGAATACAGAAATGAGCAAAACACAAGTTTCTTTTTGTTTTTTGTTTTTTTTTTTTTTTTTCCATAATTTTTTTTTTATTATACTTTAGGGTTTTAGGGTACATGTGCACAATGTGCAGGTTTGTTACATATGTATCCATGTGCCATGTTGATTTCCTGCACCCATTAACTCATCATTTAGCATTAGGTGTATCTCCTAATGCTGTCCCTCGCCCCTCCCCCAACCCCACAACAGTCCCGGGAGTGTGATGTTCCCCTTCCTGTGTCCATGAGTCCTCATTGTTCAATTCCCACCTATGAGTGAGAACATGCGGTGTTTGGTTTTTTGTCCTTGCGATAGTTTACTGAGAATGATGTTTTCCAGTTTCATCCATGTCCCTACAAAGGACACGAACTCATCATTTTTTATGGCTGCATAGTATTCCATGGTGTATATGTGCCACATTTTCTTAATCCAGTCTATCGTTGTTGGACATTTGGGTTGGTTCCAACTCTTTGCTATTGTGAATAGTGCTGCAATAAACATACGTGTGCATGTGTCTTTATAGCAGCATGATTTATAGTCCTTTGGGTATATACCCAGTAATGGGATGGCTGGGTCAAATGGTATTTCTAGTTCGACATCCCTGAGGAATCGCCACACTGACTTCCACAATGGTTGAACTAGTTTACAGTCCCACCAACAGTGTAAAAGTGTTCCTGTTTCTCCACATCCTCTCCAGCACCTGTTGTTTCCTGATTTTTTAATGATGGCCATTCTAACTGGTGTGAGATGGTATCTCACTGTGGTTTTGATTTGCATTTCTCTGATGGCCAGTGATGATGAGCATTTCTTCATGTGTTTTTTGGCTGCATAAATGTCTTCTTTTGAGAAGTGTCTGTTCATGTCCTCTGCCCACTTTTTGATGGGGTTGTTTGTTTTTTTCTTGTAAATTTGTTTGAGTTCATTGTAGATTCTGGATATTAGCCCTTTGTCAGATGAGTAGGTTGCAAAAATTTTCTCCCATTCTGTAGGTTGCCTGTTCACTCTGATGATAGTTTCTTTTGCTGTGCAGAAGCTCTTTAGTTTAATGAGATCCCATTTGTCGATTTTGGCTTTTGTTGCCATTGCTTTTGGTGTTTTAGACATGAAGTCCTTGCCCACGCCTATGTCCTGAATGGTATTGCCTAGGTTTTCTTGTAGGATTTTAATGGTTTTAGGTCTAACATATAAGTCTTTAATCCATCTTGAATTAATTTTTGTATAAGGTGTAAGGAAGGGATCCAGTTGCAGCTTTCTACATATGGCTAGCCAGTTTTCCCAGCACCATTTATTAAATAGGGAATCCTTTCCCCATTTCTTGTTTTTGTCAGGTTTGTCAAAGATCAGATAGTTGTAGCTATGCGGCATCATTTCTGAGGGTTCTGTTCTGTTCCATTGATCTATGTCTCTGTTGTGGTACCAGTACCATGCTGTTTTGGTTACTGTAGCCTTGTAGTATAGTTTAAAGTCAGGTAGCGTGATGAGTGAACTCCCATTCACAATTGCTTCAAAGAGAATAAAATACCTAGGAATCCAACTTACAAGGGATGTGAAGGACCTCTTCAAGGAGAACTACAAAACACTGCTCAATGAAATAAAAGAGGATACAAACAAATGGAAGAACATTCCATGCTCATGGGTTGGAAGAATCAATATCGTGAAAATGGCCATACTGCCCAAGGTAATTTATAGATTCAATGCCATCCCCATCAAGCTACCAATGACTTTCTTCACAGAATTGGAAAAAACTACTTTCAAGTTCATATGGAACCAAAAAAGAGCCCGCATCGCCAAGTCAATCCTAAGCCAAAAGAACAAAGCTGGAGCAAAACACAAGTTTCTATTCTCAAGGAGTTGAAATCCAAAGAGGGAGGCACTGTTTGATGTTGTCATTGTCAGTTTTCTTCTCTAAGTACTAGTGTAGAGTAGCGAACCCTACAAATGTGGGGGAAAGGAGAAGGATTAACTTATTTAAGATGTTAGTGAAGAAGTTTCTGAGTAAGACTTGATCTTAAAGGATAGATAGGAATTAGCTAGGTTTTTAGAATAGGGATGTGCATTTCAGGTAGCAGGAATATCACATGCATATCTTTTACTAGCAAGATTAGCAATCCTCTCTGTGCCAACCTATTCAAAACGGCTTTGTAATTCATATGTGTGTGTATATTCTTGCTTTGTAACAGTGACCATTGTTTCAGAACAGAAGCATACATCTATAAGCAGTAGAATTGGATGAACATATAGCAAAACTTTGTGTCCCATCTTTTCTGTCCTTCCCTGCTCTCCCCTAGAAATGTTATTAATTAACAATTCAAGGAAAGTAAAATAATGGCTACTATTTGTTGAACAATTACAAGGTGCTAGACACTTGCTTAGTGTTTTACACAGATTTTCTCATTTATTTTAATCCATATGGTGACTCTTTGAGGTAAGAATGAGCATCTTTATGTGCAGATGGAGAAACTGAACCTTGGAGAAGTAAATTACCAAAAGCTTCACTGTTGGGATTAATGAACCAGAATTTGAGACCATGTTTTTATATTATAACTGAGAAACCCTTTCTCTTAATCATTACACGAAGGTATGTGATTGTGAGGAGGACTTGCTCTAAATTATGGGAGAAGGTTTAGATATTTTTCCATAAAGTTATCTTAGACAATTAGGCTTAAACATCCAAAAATAATTGAAAAATTTGTGTTGAGATTTAATTGTGCCATTCATAGTTATGTAACTCATATTAAATTTAAATTATATAACTTTTTTATTGGTATATTATAGTTCCCATGAGACATACCAGATGATAAAAATGCAAAGAAATTTTCCACCATCCCTATACCCTCCCTCTACCACTCGCCCTACTTCCCTCTAGTTGGAGTGTGGATGATTAACGCCCTTCCCACTACTGCAGATCCTTAACAGCCTGCCAAAAATGCCTTTCTTATTCAACCTCAAATGGCTAGTTTGATTTAAATCACCTTTCTGACTGCAGCTGTACTTTACAGGCTTGCACCCTGGCAGTCTCCCTTTACCTCAGTCACGGTCAACCCCACATTGCCCTCAGTTCCAACCTTATACCACCCCCAGCGCCCTGCCCAAAACACACACATGCACATCCCCATTCTCTAGTTTCACAGAACTCAAGGTTCCTTGAACAAGACATTTTTAGAAATTTGCCTTTGCTCTTGCTAGTTCAGTGTTCTTCCCACTTTTCTCTGTTGTCAGCCTGGGAAAATACTATTTATCCCTCAAAGTGGCAATATCAATGCTACCTTCTTCTGTATGTGAAGCTTTTCCCACCTTCTCCAGGAGAGGCAGTGTTCATAACTTCCTGTTGATTCTCATATTATTATGTTTATGTCTTTGGTATTGTTCATAACACATTTAGTAATAGTTCATTTTCTTTCTGCCTGTTTCTTGTGCTCCTGATTCGAAAATCCTAGAAGGTTAGATCATTATGGGTGATTGTTTTTCCTTAGTCAGCATATATATAGTAGCTTCTTAATGAATCCTACTGAATTGTTACTGATACTGATAAATAGCCTTTATTAAATACATCCTGTGTCACAGGCACTGTGTTTGATGATTATAAGCATTATTTCATTTAATCCTCATACTCATCCTATGATACAGAGACAATTATTACCCCATTTTACAAATTAGGAAATTGAAATTAAGAAAGGCAAAATAACATGAGTAGGCTAATACAGCAGTAAAGTGATAGGGTTAAGACTTGAACACAGAACATCTGACTTGAGAGCTCATTCTGCCTTAATACCAGTAGGAACCATTCATTCATTCATTCACTCATTCATTCATTCATTCTCCAAGGAGTACAACCAGAATGTACATTCTCTATTAAGACTACCCCTCAATGGCTAAAAAGAAGGATATAAAAGATATGCTGACACCAAAAGGATAAGTGAGGTCCCTTGGGAAAGGCTTGAGAGTTATTTGAAAAATCTCATTTGATCACAGAAGGAAGCTCAAAGGAATCTGCTGTGATCACTTCTGATAAAGTTAGGTTGAGAGAATGCCATACCTGGAAAAATAATGTTAACACATTGTTTTTGAAAAGTGGGCAAGAAAAAGAGAAGAACCATTGTTTGGTGGAAGAATGATGTGGATCATCAAATGCCAGAACTAACCTCTTACAGAGGAGAAGACCAAAGTCCAGATTAATTAATGTTTGCCCAAGGACACATAACTAATAAGTAACAGAGCTTGGACTAGAATCCCAATTTCTTGAGTCCCAGTTCGGTGCCCTTTATACCACGGTGTTCTTTATATTAGAATTACAGTGTTCATGTTTGATGAAAAATGCTAGAACAAGGCAGAAATGAGTCTTTGAAGGAAACAGCTTGATGTTTTTGGAACTGGCTAGCTTTTGCCTAAGACCTGCCTCTATTTTGGGTTTCTCACTTTGCTAAGAACTAAATACTGCCAGCCATACAAATAAAAAGGCAAGGCTATTATTTAGGCCTCCTAGGTCTGTGCATTAACTTCTCTGCTCTGCATGTCAGGGCAAATTAGCAGTTCATCTCCACTGGGCAGTTTGAACATAGGATTATATTAGCTCTTGTCTTAGCCTTTAGATGTCTGTTGGTTTGTCTCTGTTACAATAAATGTATAGTCCATGCATTCAGGTTGGGAGAGGGGAGGGAAAAGGAAGAAATCTGACTCTGTCTGTACCAACAGTGATTTCTAATACTGTTTCTTTCTGTTTGTCTTTCAGGGCGATGAGGAAGGACCCAGGTAAGATCACATTGTTGCTTGTCTTTTCTCGTAATTGAAGTAGAGTGACATTTGTGGCCTTTTAGTGCTCCATGAAATATGGACAGTCAAGGAACAGCACAGAAAAGGGATCTCTATCTTAAGCCTGGGATTTGAAGATCTTATTTTGTAAGACTCCCGTCTCCCTCTCATCTATGTCATTTCCTGCCTATAACCTCCAGATAAAGATAGACTTTAAGGTATATAATGACAGTAACTTTGCTGTATTCTTTTGTACATTCAGAATACCTTGTTAAGAAGAATAGGCACTACATTTAAATGGTAATGTAGTATCATTATGGTAATGGTAATGGTATCAGGTGGACTGACTAGATAAATTTTTGTATTGTTCTTTCTTGATTGGAATTGGATTGATTTTTTTAATGGGCTCTAGATCTAGTATTCTTTACTTCTGACCTATAATATCTTTGTGTCAGACCCAAGACACCTATATGATGAATCCTAGGGTACAGGTATACAAAACTTTATTTGGGAAAAAAAAAAGTTCTTTGTGCTTCTGTATTGCCACAGTTGAATACAGTTTAGAAGTGCATTTTATTATTATCTCAGCCTTGCAGTGAACCTGGGCTGTGGTTTACTTACCCTTCCTGTCATTCTCCTCAAGCAGTGAAAACAGACTCCAGGAGAAGCTACAGCTGTGTCATCAACACAATTGAGGAATATTTGTACAAAGTAAAATGCAATGTCCAGATGGGTCCCATCTGTCACATAGAATCAAGGGTTTTTAAGGCTGGGAAGTATCAGAATGGTCATCCAGGCCACTGCTATTCAAACTTTATTTTTAGCAGAAGCACCCTTTTTTCAAATGGACTTTAAGCAGAACCTCAATGTGTAAAAAACAATTTTTCTCTGGTTAAAGTTGGGGCAGCATTCATTGAACTTTCTCTCTTCTTCAAAATAAACCCTGAGGAGCTTCTGCAGTGACCTAGGGTTCCTCAGAACTCAGTTTGAAAATCACTGTCAAGTCCCTTATTAAAAAAGGCTAAATGAATTGTCAAAGGTTACCTTACTGGAATCAAGATTTGACCCTTCTTTGTTATTTTGTTTGTTTGTGTGTTTGCTTTTTACAAACCAACAAAAACAGTTTCCTCTCTTTTTTCGTTTTCCCTCCCCATATCCTGAGCCTCTTTCTTAGCACCAAATGTTGTCCCACATCCGCATCTCATGGTGTGTTCTTCCCTTGGAAACTATAGTTTTTAACATCTGCTCTGGAACAACAAGCTCTTGTCTAGCTCCTTGTCTACTATGGCTAAAGCCACAGGCACCCAACTTTAAAAGGCGTAGGCATCTTGCTCTAAACCTACAGGGTTTCAGGGAACCACTTCAGAACTCCATCTTTCAACCATTCTCAGGAACAGGCTCCTTCTGTGTTGTGGTTCTTTTCCTTCCTTCCTCACTCTTCACTCCCTTCCTTTTGTTCATTTAACATATATTAATGACCTACTGTGTGTCTGGCACTGTGCTACATCCTGGGTATATCATGGTGACTAAAGCAGGCATAGTTCCTACTCTTGTAGATCCTAAGTGTAGTGGGGGAGGCGAACATGTAACTGGGCAATTACATGGTAGGGAATGTGTTCTGATAAGTGTAGGCTACTTTAGGAAGGGCTCCTAAGTTAGTCTTGGAGGATAAGGGGAGGCTTACCAGAAAAGGTTATATATAAACAGAGATCTGAAAGGTTGGAGCAGGGGTTGGTTGTTCTAGGTAGAGTAAACAAATTGTGTGCCAGTCCCAGACAAGAGAGGTATGGAACAAAGACAGCAGAGCCCAGATCATTTAGGGCCTTATAGACCTTCTTAAGGCATTTAAGCACTATACTGAAGGCAATGGGAAGCTATTAAAGAATTTTAAACAGGAATTAACCTGAACAGATTTGCATTTTAGAAGTGTCTCCTACCTACAGAATGGAAAATGAATTGGAGGTGGATCAAGAGCATGGGAGACTTCCAGGCACAGTGATGCGCACCTATAATTCCAGCTACTCAGAAGGCTGAGGTGGGAAGATTGCTTGAACCCAGAAATTCAAGAGCAGCCTGGGCAACATTATGAGACTCTGTCTCTAAAAATAAGTAAATAAAAAATAAATTTTAAAAATTGAGGTCGGGCACAGTGCCTCATGCCTGTAGTCCCAGGACTTTGGGAGGCCGAGGCAGGTGGATCACCTGAGGTCGGGAATTCAAGACCAGCCTGACCAACATGGTGAAACCCTCTCTCTACCAAAAATACAAAAATTAGCCAAGGATGATGGCACACACCTGTAATCCCAGCTACTTGGGAGGCTGAGGCAGGAGAATTGCCTGAACCTGGGAGGCAGAGGTTGCAGTGAGCCGAGATTGTGCCATTGCATTCCAGCCTGGGCAACAAGAGCAAGACTCCATCTCAAAAAAACAAAAAATTGAAAAATAAGAAAAGAGCCTGGGAGACTAGTTAGACTAGGTTATCGATGATGGGAGCCTGAATCAATATCTTCTAGTTACTGGTTAGGTTTTTATCATTTTGCACAGACCTTTGGTTTAGATGCACTTTAAACTATCTCCTTGGCCCTCCTCCGCCTTTTCTCTCAAGATTAGCTCTAGCTCCTTAAAATCCAGTCCAGTCAGAGCCCTAGACTTACTTTCCCAGAAAAAGAGTTCAAACAAGACCATGATAAAGAAAATACCTTGGCAGAGGTAATGTGCAGGCTCCACAGGATAGCAGTGGCATTTCTGTCTTAGGAGAGCCGGATTAGGATGAACACACTCATCTTTATAGCCACATGCCAGAGTCCCATTGATTAGAAGAATACAAGGACCGTATGAAGAGATTAACTCCCTTTAAAGATACTGTTCAGTGTGAGATTCTGGCTTTAGAGTTTAATTGCAGATGCCTTTGTATCATTTTGACAAGATAATGGAAAGGCATAGAGTTTCTTTACTTGCAACCAAGATGTCAGGCCATCTCCCTTGAGCCAGGCTGCTATGTAGGTCAGCAAGGAGTCCATTGGACTAGGAGTTGACGGAACCCTTTTTGATACAATAAGTACCAAAAATAAGTGCATGTTCTGATTTGTCAGAAAGAAGGAGGAGGAGTCAGATTTTCTTTTTTAACCTTTAAATTCGTGCTTGTTGGTTCAATTCACTTTATTTGTATTGAACTACCATTTGGCTCAATTTATTCTGATTAACCCTTCAAGGCAAATTGCCTTTGATCTGAAATTTTTCTCATTTATGATATATACTTTACCATTTCAACAAGCCAAATAGAGTTTTGTTCCAAAGGCTTCTGTATTGCTGACAGTACTAAATGAGAGTTTGATGTATAAGGAAGGCAGAAAGGAAGTGTGGGAGTCCCTACACAAGGGATGGATGAGAAATGAAGCTGGAGACACTGAGTTCCAGTTCTGCTTGGATCATTATGCCTGTGTCTCCTTTGCTAGCATTCTTTTCACACAGCCTCTTCTCCACTGTCTACATAGAAGTCCAGAGAGAATTAGATTCCAACCAGTCTCCATGGTGGAAGAAAAACAGAAAAACTCCTGCCTATGGAAACATAATTGTCTATAATGGATCTTCCTCCCTTTCTACTAGCTGGAGTGTCTTGCCTTTTTTCCTCCTTTCTGTTTTGATTTCCCAAGCTGTTTGATATTAGGGGACCAAATGTTGTGCTTTTAGTCATGTCTGTTCCTTGCCCTGAATTTCACTGTGCAGTTATTCTGCTAATTTACCACAATCATAATCATAGCTACCATTTATTGACAGTTCATTATGTCCAAAGCGTTATATATATTCTAATTTAATCTGCAGGCAAACCTCATGATGTAGTTATTAGCCCACTTGTCAAATGAAGAAATTAATGCTTTGAGAGATTAATTTGCCTTAGATCACATGGCTAGTAAGTGGCAGAGCTATGACTTGAATCTAGTCTGGCTTCAGAGCTTAACCACCAAGTGCTGTCAGCCACCATTTGGACTATCTTCAAAATGGCAGCATACTTCTCTCTGTGACCCTATATGAAAGCCAAGAGGATTCACACACAGTCCTCAGAATATGACTTCGGTCTTGTTCCTCTAACCTGGGAGTTCTTCAATTGCTTTAGCATTGAATTGCTGTGGCCCCTGTTTTCTGCAGGTTGCTTCCCCTCTAGCCTCTGTCATTATAAAGGGAATGTCTTTGTCTCATTCTCACACAGTATCCTCTGAGGGTTAGCAGAAAAAGGGGTGCTCCCTGGGGAGCAGCTAACTAAGCCTGCCCTTGACTCCACAGAATAGCTGTCTGTTGCCTCTCAAACTGGTATCTTACTCCTCAGATCCATGATACACAGTCATATAGCTGGCAAGAATTCTTGGAGGGCATGGAGAAACAAAAGTCCTAATATGTAGAACATGTGTATTAACTGCTGTGGAGTCATCGTTTAAGAGAGTGTCTTTGACTTTGAGAGACTGAAGTGGGCAGATCACGAGGTCAGGAGATCGAGACCATCCTGGCCAACATGGTGAAACCCTGTCTCTATGAAAAATACAAAAATTAGCTGCGCATGGTGGCGTGTGCCTGTAATCTCAGCTACTTGGGAGGCTGAGGCAGGAGACTCACTTGAGCCAGGGAGTCAGAGGTTGCAGTGAGCCGAGATCATGCCACTGCAATCCAGCCTGGCAACAGAGCAAGACTCCGTCTAAAAAAAAGAAAAAAAAAAGGTACCTTTGAAGCCCAGAGTGATTTCTTTTTTTCTTAAGCAGAAAAGCAATTTACACTTTTGGCATCAATTTTCTGTCTTCTCTGTGCTATTATGAGAGATCTTGTGTTCACTCCCTCACAGATTGACTCCTTCTCTACTCCTGCTGGAGCCTGCTGAGAAGTAATATATATCCTAGCAGAGGGGGTGGCAATAGGATCTGTTAGCGTAAAAGCTATTGTGTAGTGGGAGGAAGTCAGAGAGGGAAAAGACCCTTAAACTCTTGTGCTTAGAGGAGAAGGAGGAAGATCAGGATTAGATTTTGATTTGCTATTGAGGTTTTCTGTAATTTTTTTTAACCTAAGAGGAAAATGGCTTTTTAATAGTAACAACCACACTTGGAACTTCTGTAGAATTTTTTCATCTTCAAAGCTGGCTGTTATTCAGGCAAAAAGCTCCTGCTGAGATCACTGTGAATCTGACCCATACTGATTCTGTGATCAAACAGGAAGCGTGTTCTGAACGAGTAGGAGCCGAAGGAGAGTCAGCAGACCTAGCTTCTATTTTTGATTCTGTCTGTGACTGACTGTGTGACCTTGGGCAAGTCATTTAACATCCTTGTACTCTTATTTTTAGTTCTCTGTAAATATTATCCTCACCCCTCTCCACTCTTTCCTCCACCTAGTTTTGGGGATATCCTTGTGAGAAGGAATACAAGTCTTTTATCAAATATGGAGTAGAAACAACCTGCTTACAGATTCTATAATTTGGTGGATTTTTTTTCCTCAATTTTGTTTCTTTAAAAATTATCTTGGGTCTGTATTCTAGGTAGTTTTTTTACCCCTCTAAATGAATAACCATATGTTCTTAGATATGGCATTTCTCTTTCTGTTTACGTTGTAGAGATGAAAGAGGACTAAGTTAGTGATACGCTTAGGTTTCTTTTGTCTTCTGATTGCAAATTTGTGGTTTGGTTGTTGCGTTGTCTTCATTGCAGGAAGTCTATCTGGAAGCTGAAGAAAATGGCTGTGATACTTGTGACATGGAATGGAACTATCAGGACTGCTTATTATGCAGAGTGGGGTGCCACCATCTAAGTTGGCCTTCAGCATATAGAGTCTCTTAATTGTCACATTTCCCTGTTATGGAACCTGAGCTGACCTTATTTTTCCATGCTGATCGGGATTGTTTATCCCTCACTTAAGTCAGGTGAAAGTTGAAGCCACACTATGCATTGTGCTGCCTGTCTATACCCAAAGCATACCTCTTTGCTAAAATAATTGATTCAGAAATTTGCCCGTAAGAGTCACAACTTTATTTTGTGCATGTTAGTGTATTAACCAGAGATTCCATTCACAGCTGGAAAACTCAGCTGAAGTGCCTCTAGCTCATTGCATCTGCCTCCACCTGGAAATGTTGACTAGAAGCAGCCTATATTTTTAACATAGATCTACTTACTTTATAATGCTGAGAAAAAAGGGCAAGAGGAAGGGGCATGGATGTCACTTTGCATGCTATGGTTTAACTCTAATCAACTTGTTTGCCATCCAGTACAGTAGTTATGATGCTTGGCAGGCTAACCTTGTTTATATATTTGGCCTCAGAACTTATCAGGATAACATTTCCCACTAGGAGCTCTATTCCCTAACCTCTCAGACAAGAAAGATTGCAGAGGAATTCTTTCTTTCAACAAACATCTTAGAGCGCCTAATGCCAGGCCCTCTGCTAGGCCTCAGGGATATGAAGATGACTAAGACTTTGTTCCTGCCTTTAAAGATCTCAAAATCTAGTTTGAAAGAGAGCTAAATAAACCATTTTAATTTTATTTATTTATTTATTTATGAGACAGAGACTTGCTTTGTCACCTAGGCTAGAGTGTAATAGTACAATCACAGCTCACCGCAGCCTCAACCTCCCTGGCTTAAGTGATCCTCCCAACTCAGCCTCCCACACCCATCAGCGAGTGGCTGGGACAATAGGTTCATGCCACCATGCCTGGCTAATTTTTTTATTTTTTATTACTTTGTTCCCCAAGCTGGTTTTGAACTACTGAGGTCAAGTGATCCTCCTACTTCGGCCTCCCAAAGTGCTGAGAATACAGGCATGAGCCACCACATCTAGCCAGCAATTTAAATTTTATATTTAAGTGCAGTGTAATAATTATTATGATAAATTATAAAGAAGCATTGAGTGCCAACTATATGTGAGGAAATATTTTAAACATTTACATATATTATCTTTCTCACAACAGTCCTAATAAATGATTAATATATTATTTTTATTTCTAATTTGAATGAAAAAACTGAGTCACAGAGAGGTTATACACTCATGAGGTCACACAGCTAAAAAGTGGTAGAGCCAGCATTCAAACTCAAGTAGTCTGACTCCAGACTGCAAGCTCTTAACTACTGCAGTATAATGATTCTCTGAAAAACATGCTGGATGTAGAGTAGGTTCCAACTAACTCAGGATAAAGAATCAGAAAACATAGCGTTTCTTCTGGACCTTGACAAATGGATAGGTCTAGGCTTCTTCAGATTGGAAAAACAGGAAAGCTGTCTAAGCAAAGAGGTAAGTATGAAGGCTCAAGGAGTGAAAACACATGTGCTGTGCGGGGAAGGGTAAATAACTGCATGACTGGCCTGGGGCAGGAGACAAGACTAGAAGGTGGGTTGAATCCAGCTTGTAAAGGGTGAGGTGTACCATGTTACACTTTACCTCTTGACTACCGCATTGCCCCCTTATAGAAGAAATGGACAGACTTCTGAATCTTACAGGTTTCTTCCTCTAGTCACATCTCATGATTTGTTATGGGTAAATTGCTTTCTTTACATTTTTGTTTCCCCATTAAAATCTCACATCTTATTATACTTAAAGGACAAATTTGTTTTGAAGCATTTAAAGTATTCTCCTTTTGGGGGTTGGTCTTTTAGATGGAAAACTAAGCAACTGAGGTAAAGTAGTTGTAGAAGGGAATTGTCTATTTGATTTGTGTCTGTTTTGATAGCTTCTGCCTTCCTCTAATTTATTCTTTTCTTTTTTTTCACCACGTTTATTACATAAAAGACACTGATATTCTATTCCATAGTTATCATCACTAATGTTTGTGACCCACTAAAATGATTTCCCAGCTCATCAGTGGGTTACAATCCATGGTTTGAAAAACACTGCAGCACATTTTATGCTAATCTGCCACGGATACAGGGTTACCACTGTCCATGATACCTTGGCGTGAACTAGAAAAAGGTGCCCTTTCCTCAAGATGCCTAATTCCATCTGCCAAAAAATTGTCATAATGTGCTGACTTTGTTAGAGTAAGATACTGCCATATGCCAGAGAATAGTTAAAAATAAGTAAAACTTGATGTCAGCATTATGAATGGTGTGCCCAGTAAATAATTACGTTGTAAGCACCCTATGCACAACTGTACATATTTGCCCTGGTGGACACTAAACCAGATGACAAAATAGGTTGGAGGTGTTTGTTCAATGGATAAATTATCTCAGAGTACCTGTATACCAGGGATTTGTGACAGCTGTTTTGCCTTCTTAGGGCCTTTCTGCTCATTTCCCAATTAGAGTAGCCAGATAAAATACAGAACACCCATTTTAACTGGAATTTATGTAAACAGCAAAAAAAATTAGTATGAGTATGTGCTACACAATATTTGGAAGATACTCATGCTAAAAAAATTCATTATGTATTTCAGAATTGCTAAAAGATTATATCATAAGTGTTCTGAACACAAAAATAAGTACGTGAAGTCATGGATATATTAACTAGCTTAACATAATTGTTCCACAATATTTACACATATCAAAACATCACATTGTATCCTGTAAATATACACAATTGTTGTTTGTCAATAACATTTAAAAATTAAGAAATATTTAAAAACATTCACTGTTATCTGAAATTTAAATTTAACTGGGCACCCTGTATTTTTTTTTATTTCTTCTTCAGTGTTTAAGTTCAGGGGTACATGTGCAGGATGTGCAGGTTTGTTACATAGGTAAACGTGTGCCATGCTGATTTGCTGCACAGATCGTCCCATCACTTAGGTATTAAGCCCAGTATCCCTTAGCTATTCTTCCTGATGCTCTTCTTCCTCCCACCCCCAACCCTCTGACAGGCCCCAATTTGTGGTATTCCCCCCATGGGTCCATGTGTTCTCATCATTCACCTCCTACTTAAAGTGAGAATGTGCAGTGTTTGGTTTTCTGTTCCTATGTTAGTTTCCTGAGGATAATGGCTTCCAACTCCATCCATGCCCCTGAAAAGGACATGATCTCATTTCTTTCTGTGGCTGCATAGTATTCCATGGTGTATATGTATCACATTTTCTTTATCCAGTCTATCACTGATGGACATTTGGGTTAATTCCATGTCTTTGCTATTGTGAATATTGCTGCAATGAATATATGCATGCATGTGTCTTTATAATAGAATGATTTATATTCCTTTGGGTATATACCCAATAATGGGATTGCTGGGTCAAATTACCATTTGGTAATTTGGTTCTAGGTCTTTGAGGAATCAGCACACTGTCTACAGGTTTTTCTCTGCACCTTGCCAGAATCTGTTATTCTTGACTGGCGTGAGATGGTATCTCATTGTAATTTTGATTTGCATTTCTCTAATGATCAGTGATGTTGAGCTTTTTTATGTTTGTTGGCTACATGTATGTCTTCTTTGGAGAAGTGCGTATTCATGCCCACTTTTTAATGGGGTTGTTTTTTTCTTGTAAATTTGTTTAAGTTCCATGTAGACTCTAGATATTAGGCCTTTGTCAGATGGATAGATTGGAAAAATTTTCTCCTGTCTTCCTTTAATTTAAAGTCAAGTTTGGAAAGCACAGTAAGTCCTCACTTAACATCATTCATAGGTGCTTGGAAACAGCAGCTTTAAGTGAAATGATGTATAACGAAACCAATTTTACCATAGACCAGTTGATATAAACAAGAGTTAAGAAAGATTTAAGAAAGATTAATAAAACAAGCAAGATAATTATTTACCCCATTATTCCAGTTCACAGTCATGAGTGGCTGGAGCAGCTCAGGGCACAAAGTGGGAACCTGCCCTGGCCAGGATGCCATTTCATTGCAGGCTGCACTCACACCCACACTCACTCAGACTATGACAATTTAGACACCAGTTCACCTAAGGTGCACGTCTTTGAGATGTGGGAGGAAACCAGAGTACCTGGAGAAAACCCACGCAGACATGGGGAGCAAGAACAAACTCCACACACAGTGGCCCAGGCTGGGAATCCCCCCCGCCTTTATTTTTCCTCATCAACATAAAAAAAAAAAAAATGTTGAATGAAAAGACTCTATTCAAGGACCTTCTGCAAACAATTAAGTTGATGTGAAGGAATGCCACATTGGTCCCTGAGTTAGATCCAATGCTGAGGAGTCTAGCTGCAGCCTAATTCTCTTCTTCCTTATTTGTCTTCATAGCTATTTTGGACTAGCACTGAGCAGAGTGGATTTTAGGAAGTCACACAACTTCAGTCTGTGTTTTAAGAATAACTAAATTTGATGTCCTTGGTTATGCCTCCCTCACCTGTGGACAGCCACAGCAAAATTGGTGGTGGTGGTGTCTTTTTCATTTTAGGAGAAACCTGCTGGTCTTAAGCATCTTGTCACATTTTTTCCCAGTGAGAGGCAGGCAAGAGGTCAGTAATTCCATTTTCCCAACAGCTTCCAAGGGTCCTTCCTTTTTTTTTTTATTCTTGTTGTTAATTTTTTTTTGTAGCTCTATGTCACTGAACTGCAGTTACCTCTTTATCCAGAAGCTGAAACAGCAGCCATCTGTATGTAACTCATGCTGGCAGCACATGCTGGTGGAGTTTTTTGTTTGTTTATTTTCTTTCCAAGATGATGTGAAGTTGAGAGTCGATGAGTGCAGATTTTCTTAAAATTAAAATAGTGGGAGGTGGCTTCAGAACTTTAAGAAAGGTAGCCAAAGGCTGAGTTAAAACTGGAGTACCCTAAATGGTGAGGTTTTACCATGAGGCAAATTCATGTGCCTATACTTGTTTGGACCCAGGACCTAAACATGAATGGTTGCAGGTTCATAAAATAAATACTTTCTTGTCGATAAGCAGGGGGTTCAGTGAAGAAAAACATTTTCTTATATAAATGCCTCATTCCTTCTTAGCACCACTACCAGTTGTTGCCTGTAGGTTTGCAGTGTGGTTATAAAATGGAAAAGCATTTTGTTTTCTTGGTGAGTACACGTCTTACCCTCTGGTTTCATCATTTCTATTTAAAGGGAAGTGAGATTGAGCATGAGAAAAACAGTGCAAAGAGGGAGGAGCTGACAGAGTTGCAGCAAAAGCAGGGAGAGAGGCATTTCTCAGCTGCTAGATGCATCTTGGTCTAGATACTTTGGGACAGCTGCCATTTTCTCCCACCTGTACAGGTATTATTGTCTCTCATACAAGGACTAGTTAAAACTCACTAAGCTGCCAACTTTTCCGTACCTTTCAGGATTGTCCAGGGTTAATAGTTATCCAGCAGTAATACCTGTCTATGTATTAAACATTAACTAGGAGCTAGATCTACATATATAATTTGAAAGTTTTAAAACAACTCTGTGAGGGCAGTTATTCTAATCCCATTTTTCTTTGTGTATATGAAGACAGTGATGTTATAAGAAATTAAGTGACTAAGCCGTGATCACACAGTTAGAAAGTGACTCAACCTGGATTAGAACCCAGAGGTATCAGGATTAAAATTCTATCCTTCCAACTATTATACTGTATTGCCTTTGTCAGAAGATGGAAGATTCATATCTTCCAACCTCATGGCCAGGAAAAAGTAAAGCTGATGGATGGAATTATGACAAGCCAACAGGGATTTGGTACTTTTATGAGAAAATTTTTTCATTTTCTTTGTTGAATGTCAACAAGCAGTTTGTCTGAGAAGAAAGTTGAGGTGGGGCTTGCCAGGAAAGTGCCTAAGGTGGAATGAACAGGAACTTCTCTCCCCAGACAGGTAAACATTAGTTTACTCACTGGCTTTTGTGGAGCCAGCAACTGCCATTGCCTTTTCTGAAAGAGCCACTGTTCACCAAGTGGCAGGTGCAGGCCAGCTGTTACCATGGCAACAGCAGGAGAGGCAAGCAGTTTCATTCCAGAACTGATAATTAACTGGGGAGTACGGTGTGGGGCAGGGAGAAAAATGGGGGGATAATTGTTGCAGGAGGGAAAACTTAGCAATTACCGGCAGGTTGCATAGATGAAAAGGCCAGGCACAGATGCTCCAGCCCAGCATGCTCCTAGCTTTCGGCACTCATTCCCTGAGGTTAGGAATTTTTGATACACCAAAGTGAAGGGTTGAATCCCTAGCCAACCAAGTCTTTTTAAGGAATCACCTGAGGAAAGAAGATTGCCACGTAGGCTATGAAAGAAATACAGGGGGCCAGATGAATGACTACCCAAAATTATACCACTCACCCAGAAGCAACCCAGAAATCCTATCCAAACTCTGCAGGAGGGATTCATACTTGGTAATAAAATAGGACCCATAAAGCATACTTGTTGTGGGTGTCTACTTCTTTGGGTTGAGTAGGGGAAAGTGGCTTATTAGAAAATAAAAGGAGGACTCGAGGAAGTGATGAACTTGTTTAGGTACTTAATCATCATAGCTATTAGTCCATCAACCCTTCAGAGGCTGTTAATGAAAGTAGCCAGCACTCACATGGATGATTATCTCATTTAATCCTCAAAACAATTTAGGAAGAAGATGCTATTAATATTCTCATAACAGACTCAGGAGATGTTCAGTACCTTGACTAAGGTCATAGAGCTAGTAAGTTAATGTACTGAATCTTATCCTATTGGGTTGTATTTTTAAAATAGAACCTATACTATTCTATAGAGAGATCATGGTCCCAACCTACAACAAAGTCAGACTTAAGCAGATACAAACAATTTATAATAAAAAGGAAAATATTTTTTCCAGTAAAATAAGGTTAGCTGCAAAATAAAATATCCTGAATGAACAATTTGGAGAATATCCTTTTCTTTTGAGATCTATCAGGTTCATAGCTCAAGATTAGCCCTATGTCCCAAGCCCTGATCAGGTGAATAATGTGAGTCATGATTCTTTCCTAACTTGATTCTATGGCTTGGGTGGGATAAAGCTCAGAAGAAGAGGAGGTTTGTTGACATTAAACAATGCAGAGGCTGTCCACAGCTCATCTAAATGATCTGTTAGAACCAAACTTCTATGATGTATGTATTTTTCATGGGAAAAAATTGCCATAATGTACAGCAAGACTTCCCTGTATTCCTTGATGTGTGTATGTGTATGTTAGAGAGAGAGAGAGAGACAGAAACAGATATTTTACTTTGAAACAGTGAGTCTCAGTTGGAGGAGAAACATGGCATTCATTCAGCAGGGTTTTTAGAGCACCTGCTTCATTCTAGCATTGTCTTTGGTGCTAGGGATATAACTGTAGAGAAAACATTCAAAGTCCCAGCCTTCGAAGAACTTATGCTTTAGAGTCTTAAGAAAAGGTAAAGGAAGGCAAGCGATGTGTAATTTAAAAACACGTTTTAAAGAGACTCGTTAATCCTTCTTTCAAAATCTGTTATAGAAAATAAAACTTACCCAGTCCTTCTGGCTGGTAGGAAGATATACAAAAGATAGAATAAGAGAGCAGTAGAGGCCGGGTGCTACAGCTCACTCCTGTAATCCCAGCGCTTTGAGAGGCCTAGGCAGGTGAATTGATTGAGGCCAGGAGTTCCAGACCAGCCTGGCCAACAGGGCAAAACCCCATCTCTACTAAAAATACAAAAATTAGCCAGGCATGGTTGCACACACCTGTAATCCCAGCTACTCAGGAGGCTGAGGCACCATAATTGCTTGAACTGGGAGGTGGAGGTTGCAGTGAGCCAAGATCGTGCCACTGCACTCCAGCCTGGGCAACGAAGCAAGACTCCATCTCAAAACAAACAAAGAGAGCAGTAGAGGTTGATAATCACTATTTAAAACTATGAGGTTACCCTTGATTTTCCAGAGGTTTGACAAGCTAATAAGTTAATATTGCCTTTGCAAGGGAAAAAAATTAATATCAAAATTTGGGAGCTCGACTGACACAGTAATTATGCTGGAAAATGTAATTTTGCCTCCATAATAGAGATGGGATTATTTCAAGAAGATCTCATTAATGTGCCGTTCATCAACAAATAGGAGTGTAACCTTTCTTTTATTAGATTAATGCAGGGTCATGATGCAAAAGGCTGTTGGAATAATTCTCACTCCTTTGTTCTAAGAAAATAAATTAAGTACCGTCTTAAAGTCTAGATACGGAAATTAAAATCATTGAAGACAGAAAAACAGTGTGGCCACTCATTCCAAAATCTCCATGAGCCTTCTGTCATTTCTATAAAATTCATTCCTTTATCCATTTATGAAACAAATTTGATCAAGTGTCTACTATGTGCTAGGTAGTGCTAGATGTTGGAGCTATAGTAGAAACCAAAAACCAAATGCAGTCCTTGTTTTCATGGTGCTTACCACATGGTGAATGATCTCTCCTCCACATTTCAGGGGCATATATTTATTCTGTGTCTGCTTAACTCACATTAAAGGATCGGCAGCCTACTAAAAGATTCATGTCACTTGTAGCTGTAAACGGAAATCTCCCAGTGCAGAGCTTTCTAGATATATTAGACTACACACTATTTTAGCTCTCAGTTTGCTCTTCTAAACTAGGGTTCCATGGTCCAGTAAGTTTGGCAAAGGCCACCCTCTTGGAGTTCCACAAGTATCATGATGTGATAAAGACTTTGAGCAGCCTTGTGATAATGAAATATGTTTACTTTGTTTAACCTGACATTCCCAAACTTATTGACCGTAAGACTCTTTTAACCCCTATCACATAAATGTTCTTTAGAAGTGGTGTTCCTCAAGATATACTATGATGCATGCTGCTTTTTCTCCACTAGATGTTGGGACTTGTTGCTAATGACTGACATGCAGAAAGAGGGTATAAAGAAAATGTAGAGTCATTGTCTTAGTTGAAATCATCTCTTCACCATACTTTGGGACTTCTAGGACATTTCTCTGCTATTAGTCATGTAATTTATTTGTACCGCAATTAAAAGTGTAGCTATCAGGGGTATAGAAAATGAAGGTAATACATATTCCTGGGAAAAGGAGGCCCAGAGAGGTCTGCTCAGATATTTTTAAAAATTGTCATTAAAAAAAAAACTTGGATGTACATAATTCCATTTTTAAAATATCACCATAAATAAGTTTTATGTTCTTTTCATCTTAATAATGTGATTTTTTTCCTATTTTTAATAATAACAACGCAGTGGTACCACTGTACAACAAGCACCCAGCACATTGCCTAGCACAGAGTAGACACTCAAATCTTGGTTAAATGAATGAATGAATCAGGCAGTGACAAGGAACATTACTAAATATAAAGCAATGCAGAACAATTACATTTTTTCCAGTTTTAAGTCATTGCATAAAGTGGGCCAATCCTTTTACGTCTTGATAGTGCCTCTTACATCGAAAAGCTAATACATGTTTATCATATGTTGGGAAGAACCAAGACAACATTTTACAAACCCTTAAGTACTGCATCTAACGAATAGTAATTTTTTTTCACCAATGATCATGGAATTGCATTAACTTTCAATGTGTGAGA
Organism: Hylobates moloch; assembly: GCF_009828535.3. Lineage (NCBI taxonomy): Eukaryota > Metazoa > Chordata > Mammalia > Primates > Hylobatidae > Hylobates > Hylobates moloch. Next base: position 12,151,878 of record NW_026652286.1, on the reverse strand, counting down.
AATTTCTCTAATATGGCCAGGCCTTGAGGCCGAGTGGATTATACACTAGGATCACAGTATTCTGACTAAAGGCCAAGAGAGAAGGGCAGTGAGACCAGGATATCAGGCTTTCATTAGAACCTGGCTGTCTCAATTTTCTCATCAGTCATATAGAAGCAGTAGTACCTACTCTGTATTAAGAATCAAGTAATGATAGTATATAAGAAATACAAGTAAGAAGAGTAAATTGTGTCTTACACCCTTTAAAAGCGTAAAGTGCTAAACAAGTGAAATAAGAGTGAATGAAATAAAGGTCTTTTATAATGGTATCTGTTAAGACATAATTGTATTTACAACCTGAGGCTTAAATGAGTCATGAGTCATTTAAACATTTACCGGAAATAACAAAGGAAACAAGAAAATTGACCTTGATTCAGCACCTTTACAATTTACAGGATGTACACAGACATCTCATTTCCATATTCTGTCAATCCTGAGAGGTGGTTTTGCTATTTCCATATTACATAGATGAGGAAATTGAATGAGTGTAAGTGACTTGTCCAAGTTTGCCCAGCTAAAACTAGAAGTGGCAAGAGTTAGAGTAAGACCTTCCTGTCCTACATCCCATGGCTTTGCTCTCCTAGCTGCTTTTGTTCAAAACATAACTCTTGTTTTCTCCTCTGTCTTCCAAATTCTTCTACCCTTTGCCTTCTTAGTAAATGGCATTATTCTGTCTCAGGCCAGTAGCTGAGGAATTATTCCCAATATCTTTCTTTTTTCTTTGCATTCCACATCCAGTTAATCAGCAAATCCTGTCAGATTTATCCTAAGTATACATCAAATATAGAGGCTTCTCACCACCTCTACCTCACCGTCCTGGTGTATGCCACATACTTCCCTTTAAGAATCCTACTGCCTTCTTGCTGTTGGCCACTCTTATTCATTCTTCCTCCTGCCAGACCTCCCCCCGACCCCCACTGCCATTCCATTCTTCACATAGAAGCTAGCATGAACTTCTAGGATACAAAGATCGTGTAATTCTCCCAGTCAGAACACTGCAGTATGAATTATATTGTGTCTGGAATTTGTGTCAGAATAACACAAATTCTGGGGGAAAGGGAGCCTATAAAGCCTCAAAAATGAGGCTCCCACCTACCTCTCTCCATCCCCATGCCCCATTGCTCACCTTAGCCACATTGCTTTCTTCCTCTTCTTCAGAGGGAAGTTCCTTCCCACATCAGGGCCTTTGTGCTCATGTTCCCCTCTGCAGGAATGCCCGTCCCCAGAGTTTCACATGGCTCGCTCTCTCGCTTCATCCAGGTGTCTGCTGAAATACTACTTCTTTAGAATAAATTATTGACTGTGTTTTGGTTTTCTGCATAAACTTGCCACTGCATGAAAGTGTATTATATATTTAACTTATTTTCTTTCTTTTCCACTAGAACATAAATGTAATAAGGGTAAAAAATTTTGTCCATTTCACGACTGTATTCTCTAGAATATAACAGGCATTTATTTTTGAATATACAAATTGCTTTGCAAACCCTGTTTTCTAAGTGCAGAAAACCCTGGTTTGGAATAGGAAAGCCTTAGATTCACTGGATTACATTCTCAGTCTGTCACTTTTGCAGGTCATTTGCCTTTAGCAGTTATTTGTGAGTCTGCTTTTGTTATTTACAAAATGGGGATAATAAGGTGATATAATTGGCAGGGGGAGTTAAATGAGCAAATGTATATGAGTCTTTTGAAAACAGTAAGGTGTTATAGACATGGAAGAGAAAGCCTGTATTTGGGCCTCAGAGCCTAATCCCCCTCTAAGACAGCCATTGTAGGGAATTTATACAGACCCATTCTTCAGTGTTTCTCTGCAGCTCTGTACCCTTACAGCTTGGCAGAGATTCTACTCTGCCAGTGTTAGAATCCCAAGCCTAGGACCTTCATTCATTCTCAGACCCTGGCCTAAAGAATAACTTGTCCAAGCCATATGGTTTCGAAATGGCTATGGGAAATAATGCTTATGGATCATAATTTTTGCTAGGAACCAGTATTAAACCATCTAGGAGCAGTTCTCTTAGGCAGGACTACCTTAATGACAGGCAAGTATTCTCGCTTTTCAATATTTTGTTTCCAGAACATGCAGATTGTGCTTAAGTAAATGAGTAGCACTGTTATTACTGAAACCAGATCTATCCTAATGCTGTTTGGAAGGAGAATGTAGTTGCCAAATTGATTTTTTTTTTCTTGAGACGGAGTCTCTCTCTGTCACTCAGCAGGTTGCAGCACAGTGGCGTGATCTCGGCTCACTGCAACCTCCGCCTCCTGGGCTCAAGCGATTCCCCTGCCTCAGCCTCCCAAGTAACTGGGACTACAGGCATGTGCCACCATGCCCGGCTAGTTTTTGTATTTTTAATAGAGACAGGGTTTCACCATGTTGTTCAGGCTGGTCTCAAACTCCTGACCTTGAACCCAGGAGGCCAAGGTTGCAGTGAGCTGAGATTGCACCACTGCATTCCAGTGTGGGTGACCAAGCAAGACTGTCTCAAAATTTTTTTTAAAAAAAGAAAAAAAGAAATTTATTGAATACTTACTAAGTGACTAGTAAGTACTAAGCATTTTATATATGAGTATTAGTGTGGGCCTTGAGACTTTGTGTTAGAGATAATCTTTCTTTAGTAATCTTTACTAATCTTTTAGTGGTTGTATAAAAGAGAGGCATGCTAATATCACTGTAGTTAACTGGAAATTATTGGGGAAATCCGCACATGAGTAAGCAGGGAATCATCTCGGATTTCTTGCAGGATGCAGGGAAACATTCTGGATGTAGTACAAAATGGATAGCCAGTGTCCATGCTGCCTGCTGCCTGCTGCCCACTCTAGTGCCCGACTATTACAGAGACTCACTGCCTGTCTCCCCTTTATCTGTACACCTCCTACCTTTCTTTCAAGGTCCCATTTAGTTGCCTCTTCTTCCATGAATCTGTCTTTGAGCCTTCAATCTTTATAGTTTATTTTTATGGGTTTTTTTTCTATTATACTTTAAGTTTTAGGGTACCTGTGCACAACATGCAGGTTAGTTACTTATGTATACATGTGCCATGTTGGTGTGCTGCACTCATTAACTTGTCATTTAACATTAGATATATCTCCTACTGCTATCCCTCCCCCAACCCCACAACAGGCCTCGGTGTGTGATGTTCCTCTCCCTGTGTCCGTGTGTTCTTATTGTTCAGTTGCCACCTGTGAGTGAGAACATGCGGTGTTTGGTTTTTTGTCCTTGCAATAGTTAGCTGAGAATGATGGTTTCCAGCTTCATCCATGTCCCTACAAAGGACATGAACTCATCCTTTTTTATGGCTGCATAGTATTCCAGGGTGTATATGTGCCACATTTTCTTAATCCAGTCTATCATTGTTGGACATTTGGGTTGGTTCCAAGTCTTTGCTATTGTGAATAGTGCCGCAATAAACATACATGTGCATGTGTCTTTATAGCAGCATGTTTTATAATCGTTTGGATATATACCCAGTAATGGGATGGCTGGGTCAAATGGTATTTCTAGTTCTAGATCCCTGAGGAATCACCACACTGACTTCCACAATGGTGGAACTAGTTAACAATCCCACCAACAGTGTAAAAGTGTTCCCTATTTCTCCACATCCTCTCCAGCACCTGTTGTTTCCTGACTTTTTAATGATTGCCAGTCTAACTGGTGTGAGATGGTATCTGATTGTGGTTTTGATTTGCATTTCTCTGATGGCCAGTGATGATGAGCATTTTTTCATGTGTCTTTTGGCTGCATAAATGTCTTCTTTTGAGAAGTGTCTGTTCGTATCTTTCGCCCACTTGTTGATGGGGTTTTTTTTCTTGTAAATTTGTTTGAGTTCATTGTAGATTCTGGATATTATCCCTTTGTCAAATGAGTAGGTTGCAAAAATTTTTTCCCATTCTGTAGGTTGCCTGTTCACTCTGATAGTAGTTTCTTTTGCTGTGCACAAGCTCTTTAGTTCAATTAGATCCCATTTGTCAATTTTGGCTTTTGTTGCCATTGCTTTTGGTGTTTTAGACATGAAGTCCTTGCCCATGCCTATGTCCTGAATGGTATTGCCTAGGTTTTCTTCTATGGTTTTTATGGTTTTAGGTCTAACATTTAAGTCTTTAATCCATCTTGAATTAATTTTTTATAAGGTGTAAGGAAGGGATCCAGTTTCTGCTTTCTACATATGGCTAGCCAGTTTTCTCAGCACCATTTATTAAATAGGGAATCCTTTCCCCATGTCTTGTTTTTGTCAGGTTTGTCAAAGATCAGATAGTTGTAGATATGCGGCATTATTTCTGAGGGCTCTGTTCTGTTCCATTGGTCTATATCTCTGTTTTGGTACCAGTACCATGCTGTTTTGGTTACTGTAGCCTTGTAGTATAGTTTGAAGTCAGGTAGCGTGATGCCTCCGGCTTTGTTCTTTTGGCTTAGGATTGACTTGGCGATGCGGGCTCTTTTTTGGTTCCATATGAACTTTAAAGTAGTGTTTTTCCAATTCTGTGAAGAAAGTCATTGGTAGCTTGATGGGGATGGCATTGAATCTATAACTTACCTTAGGCAATATGGCCATTTTCACGATATTGATTCTTCCTACCCATGAGCATGGAATGTTCTTACATTTGTTTCTATCCTCTTTTGTTTCATTGAGCAGTGGTTTGTAGTTCTCCTTGAAGAGGTCCTTCACATCCCTTGTAAGTTGGATTCCTAGGTATTTTATTATCTTTGAAGCAATTGTGAATGGGAGTTTACTCATGATTTGGCTCTCTGTTTGTCTGTTATTGGTGCATAAGAATGCTTGTGATTTTTGCACATTGATTTTGTATCCTGAGACTTTGGTGAAGTTGCCTATCAGCTTCAGGAGATTTTGGGCTGAGACAATGGGGTTTTCTATGTATATACAATCATGTCATCTGCAAACAAGGACAATTTGACTTCCTCTTTTCCTAATTGAATACCCTTTATTTCCTTCTCCTGCCTGATTGCCCTGGCCAGAACTTCCAGCAGTATGTGGAATAGGAGTGGTGAGAAAGGGCATCCCTGTCTTGTACCAGTTTTCAAAGGGAATGCTTCCAGTTTTTGCCCATTCAGTATGATATTGGCTGTGGGTTTGTCATAGATAGCTCTTATTATTTCGAGATACGTCCCATCAATACCTAATTTATTGAGAGTTTTTAGCATGAAGCGTTATTGAATTTTGTCAAAGGCCTTTTCTGCATCTATTGAGATAATCATGTGGTTTTTGTCATTGGTTCTGTTTATATGCTGGATTACGTTTATTGATTTGTGTATGTTGAACCAGCCTTGCACCCCAGCGATGAAGCCCCCTTGATCATGGTGGATAAGCTTCTTGATGTGCTGCTGGATTTGGTTTGCCAGTATTTTATTGAGGATTTTGGCATCAATGTTCATCAGGGATATTGGTCTGAAATTCTCTTTTTTTGTTGTGTCTCTGCCAGGCTTTGGTATCAGGATGATGCTGGCCTCAAAATGAGTTAGGGAGGATTCCCTCTTTTTCTATTGATTGGAATAATTTCATAAGGAATGGTACCAGCTCCTTGTACCTCTGGTAGAATTCAGCTGTGAATCCATCTGGTCCTGGACTTTTTTGGTTGGTAAGCCATTAATTATTGCCTCAATTTAGAGCCTGTTATTAGTCTATTCAGAGATTCAACTTCTTCCTGGTTTAGTCTTGGGAGGGTGTATGTGTCCAGGAATTTATCCATTTCTTCTAGATTTTCTAGTTTATTTGCGTAGAGGTGTTTATAGTATTCTCAGATGGTAGTTTATATTTCTGTGGGATTGGTGGTGATATCCCCTTTATCATTTTTTATTGCGTCTATTTGATTCTTCTCTCTTTTCTTCTTTGTTAGTCTTGCTAGCGGTCTATCAATTTTGTTGATCTTTTCAAAAAACCAGCTCCTGGATTCATTGATTTTTTTGAAGGCTTTTTCGTGTCTCTATTTCCTTCAGTTCTGCTCTGATCTTAGTTATTTCTTGCCTTCTGCTAGCTTTTGAATGTGTTTGCTCTTGCTTCTCTAGTTCTTTTAATTGCGATGTTAGGGTGTCAATTTTAGATCTTTCCTGCTTTCTCTTGTGGGCATTTAGTGCTATAAATTTCCCTCTACACACTGCTTTGAATGTGTCCCAGAGATTCTGGTATGTTGTGTCTTTGTTCTCGCTGGTTTCAAAGAACATCTTTATTTCTGCCTTCATTTCGTTATGTACCCAGTAGACATTCAGGAGCAGGTTGTTCAGTTTCCATGTAGTTGAGCAGTTTTGAGTGAGTTTCTTAATCCTGAGTTCTAGTTTGATTGCACTGTGGTCTGAGAGACAGTTTGTTATAATTTCTGTTCTTTTACATTTGCTGAGGAGTGCCTTACTTCCAAGTATGTGGTCAATTTTGGAATAGGTGTGGTGTGGTGCTGAAAAGAATGTATATTCTGTTGATTTGGGGTGGAGAGTTCTGTACATGTCGATTAGGTCTGCTTGGTGCAGAGCTGAGTTCAAGTCCTGGATATCCTTGTTAACTTTCTGTGTCGTTGATCTGTCTAATGTTGACAGTGGGGTGTTAAAGTCTCCCGTTATTATTGTATGGGAGTCTAAGTCTCTTTGTAGGTCTCTAAGGACTTGCTTTATGAATCTGGGTGCTCCTGTATTGGGTGCATATATATTTAGGATAGTTAGCTCTTCTTGTTGAATTGATCCCTTTGCCATTATGTAATGGCCTTCTTTGTCTCTTTTGATCTTTGTTGGTTTAAAGTCTGTTTTATCAGAGACTAGGATTGCAACCCCTGCCTTTTTTTGTTATCCATTTGCTTAGTAGATCTTCCTCCATCCCTTTATTTTGAGCCTATGTGTGTCTCTGCATGTGAGATGGGTTTCCTGAATGCAGTACACTGATGGGTCTTGACTCTTTATCCAATTTGCCAGTCTGTGTCTTTTAATTGGAGCATTTAGCCATTTACATTTAAGGTTAATATTGTTATGTGTGAATTTGATCCTGTCATTATGATGTTAGCTGATTATTTTGCTTGTTAGTTGATGCAGTTTCTTCCTAGCCTTGATGGTCTTTACGATTTGGCGTGTTTTTGCAGGGGCTGGTACCGGTTGTTCTTTTCCATGTTTAGTGCTTCCTTCAGGAGCTCTTTTAGGGCAGGCCTGGTGGTGACAGAATCTCTCAGCATTTGCTTGTCTGTAAAGGATTTTATTTCTCCTTCACTTATGAAGCTTAGTTTGGCTGGATATGAAATTCTGGGTTGAAAATTCTTTTCTTTAAGAATGTTGAATATTGGCCCCCACTCTCTTCTGGCTTGTAGGGTTTCTGCTGAGAGATCCGCTGTTAGTCTGATGGGCTTCCCTTTGTGGGTAACCCAACCTTTCTCTCTGGCTGCCCTTAACGTTTTTTCCTTCATTTCAACTTTGGTGAATCTGACAATTATGTGTCTTGGAGTTGCTCTTCTCGAGGAGTATCTTTGTGGCGTTCTCTGTATTTCCTGAATCTGAATGTTGGCCTGCCTTGCTAGATTGGGGAAGTTCTCCTGGATAATATCCTGCAGAGTGTTTTCCAACTTGGTTCCATTCTCCCCGTCATTTTCAGGTACACCAGTCAGACGTAGATTTGGTCTTTTCACATAGTCCCATATTCCTTGGAGGCTTTGTTGGTTTCTTTTTATTCTTTTTTCTCTAAACTTCTCTTCTCGCTTCATTTCATTCATTTCATCTTCCATCACTGATAGCCTTTCTACCAGTTGATCGAATCGGCTACTGAGGCTTGTGCATTCGTCACGTAGTTCTTGTGCCGTGTTTTTCAGCTCCATCAGGTCCTTTAAGGACTTCTCTGCATTGGTTATTCTAGTTACCCATTCGTCTAATTTTTTTCAAGGTTTTTAACTTCTTTGCCATGGGTTCGAACTTCCTCCTTTAGCTCAGAGTAGTTTGATCGTCTGAAGCCTTCTTCTCTCAACTCGTCAAAGTTATTCTCTGTCCAGCTTTGTTCCGTTGCTGGTGAGGAGCTGCATTCATTTGGAGGAGGAGAGGCGCTCTGATTTTTAGTTTTCAGTTTTTCTGCTCTGTTTTTTCCCCATCTTTGTGGTTTTATCTACCTTTGGTCTTTGATGATGGTGATGTACAGATGGGGTTTTGGTGTGGATGTCCTTTCTGTTTGTTAGTTTTCCTCCTAACAGTCACGACCCTCAGCTGCAGGTCTGTTGGAGTTTGCTGGAGGTCCACTCCAGACCCTGTTTGCCTGGGTATCAGCAGCAGAGGCTGCAGAACAGCATATATTGGTGAACAGGAAATGTTGCTGCCTGATCGTTCCTCTGGAAGTTTTGTCTCAGAGGAGTACCCAGCCGTGTGAGGTGTCAGTCTGCCCCTACTTGGGGGTGCCTCCCAGTTATGTTACTCGGGGTTCGGGGACCCACTTAAGGAGGCAGTCTGTCTGTTTTCAGATCTCCAGCTGCATGCTGGGAGAACCACTACTCTCTTTAAAGCTGTCAGACAGGGACGTATAAGTCTGCAGAGGTTTCTGCTGCCTTTTGTTTGGCTATGCCCTGCCCCCAGAGGTGGAGTCTACAGAGGCAGGCAGGCCTCCTGGAGCTGCAGTGGGCTCCACCCAGTTCGAGCTTCCTGGCTGCTTTGTTTACCTAGTCAAGCCTCGGCAATTGCGGGCGCCCCTCCCCCAACCTCGCTGCCGCTTTGCAGTTTGATCTCAGACTGCTGTGCTAGCAATGAGCGAGGCTCCATGGGCATAGGACCCTCCTAGCCAGGTGCGGGATATAAAATCTCCTGGTGTGCCGTTTGCTAAGACCATTGGAAAAGTGCAGTATTAGGGTGGGAGTGACCCGATTTTCCAGGTGCCATCTGTCACCCCTTTCTTTGACTAGGAAAGGGAATTCCCTGACCCCTTGTGCTTCCCAGGTGAGGTGATGCCTCGCCCTGCTTCAGCTCACGCTCAGTGCGCTGAAGCCACTGTCCTGCACCCACTTTCCGACACTCCCCAGTGAGATGAACCCGGTACCTCTGTTGGAAATGCAGAAATCACCCGTCTTCTGCATCGCTCATGCTGGGAGCTGTAGACTGGAGCTGTTCCTATTCGGCCATCTTGGCTCCACCTCATATGTTTTTTAAATTAATTTATTTTTTAGATTGACAGATAAAATTGTGTCTTTATATAGTACAACATAGTGTTTTGAAGTACGTATACATTGCTAAATGGTTAAATATAGCTAGTTAACATGCGTTATCTCACATTATTTTTTATAGTGAGAGCACTTAATATCTTTTCTTAGCATTTTTCAAAAATACAATATTTTATCATTATCTATAGTCACCATGGTGTAGTCACCGTGCAATCGATCTATTAAACTTATTCCTTCTACCTAGCTGTAATTTTATATCCTTTGACCAACATCTCCCTAACCCCTCCCTCAACTGCCCCAGCCTCTGGTAACTGTCATTCTGCTTTCTACTTCTGTAAGATCAACTTTTTTAGATTCCACATATTAGTAAGGTTGTACACTATTTGTCTTTCCCTGCCTAGCTTGTTTCACTTAATCTCATGTCCTTCAGGTTCATCCATGTTGTTGCAAATGGCAGGATTTCCCTTTTTTTATGGCCAACTAGTATTCCATTGTGTATATATACTACATTTTATTTATTCATTCATCCATTGATGGTTGCTTAAGTTGATTCCACATCTTGGCTATTGCAAGTATAATTTATCTTTGGACTTACCACTTTCTTCTCTATTTTATAATTATCTGTCTGCTATATTATACCAACAGCCTTCAAGCTCCCGATTGGCAGTGTCTGTACCCAAGTTTTCTTTATCTCTATAACAAGTCTGTTGTAGCAGGTCTGTTGTATTGTTTGCCCTCTCTCTTTCTACATATATATATATATATATATATATATATATATGAGATACTTTGCCATGTTCTAGACTTGGAAAATGTGTGACTAGGACTCATGTACCCATGGCCATTCCTTAGATAATAATGATCACAGCCATAACAGCTAATACTGATTGAGGGCCTACTATGTGACAGACACTGTTAAGAGTGTTACCTGTCATAATTCCATTTAATCCTTATAATAACCCCATAGGGGTAGAGTAGATACTATTATCATCCCCATTTTCCAAATGAGGAAAATTAAACATTCAAAGATAAAATAATTTGTCCAAGGTCACATAGCTAGTAAATGGTAGACTAGTATTTGAACCAAAGCTTTCTGGCTGCAGAGTCAAATCACTATTGTAGACTTGCACTGAAATGAATGAAACTTCTCCTATGCATGTCTACTCTTAAAGATGGCTTTAAATCTAATTCCTCAAGGCAGTTATTTATTTTTGTTTAAAGTGACTTACCTTCCCTGTTTGCTCTTTGAGCCTTCTGAGAAAGGCAAGAATGCAGCAGGGAGAGCTTCAGGGAGAGCTTTGGAGAGAGTAAACTGTATTCTCAGGAATACAATGGCAGAAGAGCACCTGGAGAGATTTGAGCATGCCCTTTTCCCTTTCCTTGGGAGGTGACAGGCTAAGAGGGTGCCTTCATGGCAGTGGCTGCGCTTTCAGCTTCAGGCTCCTGTACCTTGTACATGGTGAGACTGGAGAGCAGTGGACTGTCTGAGCCAGTGACTGTGCAGGCTGCTCTCTGGAAAAGCAGGGTGTGAATGCAAGTTTATTCTCCTGGGACATTCCCCAAAATAAATAGACTTTTTGTGCTAACTCCTGCTTTTCCAGTTGAGGCCTATTTTCTCTTTCTTTTTTTGAAACAATCTTTCTAGATGGCATTTTTTTTTCCTTCCTGTCCTTGAGTGATAGGGCTCACATCTAGGAAGGAAATGATCTTTTACTTCAAAGGTTATATCTCTGTCAGACTTAAAGTTGTTTAAAATTAAGTCTTTGCCTCTGGAGCTCTGAGTCAAGGTGAAGAATGCTCACTCCAGAATTCTGACTCCTTGAGGACTGGAAGTAAGAGTGAACTCTTGCCTTGAGCCAGGTACAGTCGGTCAGGGAATAAGTCTTTATTGAGCCTTGACTACATGCTTGGGCTTGTGATAGGATGAAATCCTTGCCCTCGAGTTGCTTACAACCATGGGGAAATGCTGTAGGAGAGTCAAGATCATAATACGTGAAATAACCAGACAACAATAAGATAATACATAATTAAGAACCAAATACATATATCAAACTCAAGCAGTTGTAAGCATTCTCAGAATCAGTGTGATGCAATGGTTAAAGAATTTTGGCTTTGGGGTTAGAGGTTCTGGGTTTGAATTCCAGCTTTACCACCTACTAGCTATATAACTTTAGACCTACTATTTAAACTCCTTAGGCCTTAGTTTTCTCATCTGCAAAATGGAGATGATAATAGTATCTAAAGTAAGTTTGCTGTTAGGCTTAAATAAGATGATCCATTCATTCAGTTAAAAAAAATCTCAGTGCCTTCTTTGCGCAAGGCACTGTTTTAAGTATGTGGAATATACAGGTGACCTTGGAATCTCAGTGGCAATAACAACAAATGTTTGTTTTTCTCACATACTACATGTCCACTCTGGATCAGCTTTTAGCTCTGCTCCCTTCTCCTTTATTCTAAGACCAAAGCTAAAGGTGAGCCTCTATGTGGAACATGCTGGCAAAGGGAAAGGGGCAATAGAAAACCATGCAATCCACCCTAGTAGAGCAGAAAATCACTGTTGGGGCAGAGTGAGAAGTGATTTCAGATGGGGAGAAAGAGAGTCCTGAAGGCGTACTAGATTAGAACATTATTGCAGTGATTCAGATGAAAGATCTTGACATTCTAGACTTAGATAAGCACAGTAGCAAAGGAGAGAAGAGAACAGGTGGAGGGAACAAGGATACAGGGAAATGGAGAGGACTTAGTGAGTGGCTGTATTTGAGGAATAAGGGAGAAGGATGGAGCTAAACTAAGAGCACTAGCTTCCAAAATTAGCTGTGCTACTAAGTTTACTTAGTTGTGTAAACGCAAGTCATTGAACCTCTCTGGCCTTGAGTTTTGAACATTTATAAAATGAGAGTCCTGAGTTTGATGTGGCCCCTAAGGTTCCTTCCAGCTCTATTCCTCTGGCTCTAAAATTCCAAGGTCTTTGTTCCGGAAGACCACACACTACTGGGAGTGGTGCTATTGGGAGGGAAAATTAATTTCGAGAGACAGATGTTACAAAAACCTAGTTTTGCATTTGTCTGCTTCTATTGGGTTGTGTGCCTTTCCTTTTTGCCTTTGCTTGTAGCCTTCACTTTCTCCTTGGCTTGATTGTGAATCCAGAAAGGAGATAGAATTTATTCTTCATCTCCAAGGTGGGATCCTTGGGAAGACACAGGGCCTGGAGATCGTGGAACTAATGCAGCCTTGTGCACAATGCCTTTCCAGTGTCTTTGGTATCTTGGCATCTTTATATGCTTCCACTAGCATATTTTGCAGTATGATAACATCTTCACAGATGTTAGCCAGGAGGTCTGTTTGGAGAGAAACTTTATGTTCCCCTATCCCCACATATCCACAGAATCAGAAACTTTGGCCAACTCTTTCCTCTTCTCAAGGGCATGCTTCTTCCTCTCTTTCATCTCTTGCTTTCTCCTTCTCATGGGAGGAGGAGCAACTTGTCTCATTGGTTAGAGTCTGGCAATCATTTGGTCCCTCTTCTCTGTTGTACAGAGTTAATGTGTTAACAACTTCTGCTCCAAAAAGACAACATGGTCTTATCCTTTTCTTTCGCTTTCTTTGATCACCTAGTTCAGGCAGCGTGGGCCTTCCTTCTGCTCGCCATTACAGTAAGCAGATTAGGATGTAATTGCCTGTGATAAACCCAGATAGGTCTTTCTTTCAACTTCTCTTTCAGGTCACTTTTCCCCTGGGATTTAGATAACTTTAATTTAGTAGGAGAGGTGGCAGAAAACACCTGCTATAGCCTCTGACACCAGTCCATGTAAGTCAGCGCTGTACTTTACTAGTAGGGTCTCCATTAGCAAAAGTAGTACCTTGATCACAGTTTTAGCTGCTTAGTTTCTGCTCTTCCTGTTTGAAATTGGAGAATCTAGTAAATAAGTGACACCATGACCTTTGGCAGAACCCGTTCAGCATCACATCACAGTTGTTAATGGTTTCCTATCCTTCTTTCCTCGCTTTGCCAGTAGGAGTGTACAATTATCAAAGAGGAAGACGGTTTGCACCTTGCATCATAGGAAGTAGTTTACAAAGCTGAGTGGCCATCAACCAGTATCTGCTTGACCCATAAACTGTGCTTCCAGGAAACAATCCAGCTTTATATCCTGGCATTTTAACCATTTCATATGGTCTTTTCAGTTAAATGATTACTTTGACTTTTCAGTATTAAATTTATTATGCAGTATGAGCTCTCTGAAGATGAATGTTGTAGTTAATTAAAAAAAAAAAAAAAACCTTTTTCTCATACCCATCCTTTTTCCATATCCCGTATAGTGTTTTGTAATAAAACTTTTCAACTGGAAAGTACTTAATAAATTCTGACATGATATTGAAAGACTTTTTTTGTTGTTTGTTTCTAAAATGAGAGGCCAACTCAGTTGAAATGGCTAAGCCATTTGTGTGCATAGTTGCAATCCCAGTTGATTCGTTACAGAAAAAAATTTAAATCTTAATAATTATTTTCAGGACCTCTGTCATGAGACAGAGCTCATGGGCCTTGATTTATTCCACAAACATGTATACCAAATACTGCATGAGGCACAACAGAGAAAAAGAATAAGCCAGGGGCCCTGCTTTCAAGGCATCATAGTCCAGTTGAGAAATTAAATTCCTGAACAAAGAATTATAATCTACCAGTATGAGAACCCACATAGAGAAATATGTTAAGTGCTATGGGAGGCAGAGTAAAATATGACTAGTTCTTCCTAGGAATCAAGGAAGATTTCACAGATGTTGACTCCTTCCGACCAGTGACTTGAAAAGAGCTGTACAACAGTAAGTTGAATGGTGACAGATAGAGAATGGACATCCTAATAGTAAGCTCTGTTAGTTACAAGGAGATTTTTGAACTATGGTTAAGGGGAAAGTGTGCATTGCCTCACTATTTAAGTCCTTTGTCAGCATCGTGCTTTATTTTGTAAGGAGAGGGTTTTGCCAGCATTTATCCTTCTGGTTCTAGGCAAAGCTTGGGTATAAAAGAAGTAAACTTGGCATATTGAGGCAGCCATAATTTGGGGCCTTTCAATCTTGATGCTTCACTCATTCATTCATTTATTCATTTTCTCCTGCTCCTTCTGTGCAATCTGATAGAACAAAATTTAGTTTCTTTTTAACCATCCCCTACTCTTTCAGTTCTTCTTTGGTATAACTATGTCCCCTGTTTCTTACTGTGTTTGTCGGAGACTAATTGTAAGAAACCAAAATCCATCCAAACTAGTTCAATCAACACAGAGGGGTAAGGAAAGGATATGGTACATTTCATAAGACCCAATAAAAGCAAGTATTTCTGTGCCTGGTGGAGATAGGAGTAGGAATTGCTTACGACCAGACATTACTCTCACAGTCTTCTTTCTTCTCTTTGTCTCTTTCTCGTTTTTGTGTCACTCTCTACCTTCCAGAACAGCCTCCTCTTTTTACTTGTGTCTCTCTTCTTCCTATGTAATTTCAGCTTGCACCGGCATCACTTTGGCCCATGCCCTGCAGTTCTCTGATGCACATTTACCCTTACCTTAACACTGTCTCAAAAGAAAACCCAGCCAATACATCTGTCTGTTAATTGGCTGTTTGAGTTAGGTGGGCATACCTAGTCCAGTCAGCTACAGTAAAAAAGTAGTGTGTGTTGAGGGTCGGGAATTTATCTGATTATATAGGGCTTCTCCTCCCCAAGGCTAGGGTAGAGCAGAAGGGTAAATTGGGAAAGGTAGGCAAAATTGAATGATACTCTGCTTTGTTTCCCTAGAGAGACAAACCAGCATACAATCTAAGATGACAGTTGAGATTTTCTTAACAGAAGTTTTTCATTGTTGGACAACAGAGTGCTCCTACATGCCCACATTCAGTGTCCATTCCAAAACAAATTCTACTTCTTGCATGTCTAGCATTTTGCAGATAAACGGAGTAGTGATTATTCATCCAGCACATAGTTCTTACCCCTGTTTCTCACTTGCTTTGGCCTTGGCTGGCCGGGGTATATGAGAAAAAACAAGAATTTGGAGTCACTGGATTTATTAGTTCCATCTCTTACTAATTCAGTGACCATGAATAAGCTTCAACATCTTAGAGCCTCTCTTCCTTGATTCAAAAAATGAGGTTGACTTGTGCCTCACCAGCCTGCCTGGATACTTACAAGGGGCACATGATAAATGTGTGTTGAATGACTTTGTGAATAGTAAAGCACTGTGCAAATGAGTTCAATTATTAACAAATTATGTTAGAGATGGAAATAAAGGTTGATTTTTGGCTTGTCTGACATTTAGCATGAAGTACTAAGGAATAGATTCTGTGATATCTGCTCATCCAAGCCACGGCATGGTTTTAGGCCAGATTCGTAAGCACACGTTTCTGGTGCTCTGGCTCTCAGACTGTCATCAAGCATGTGAAGTTCCTTGAATGAAAGACGTAATGGAAACAAATGGGTGCATGCTTCTACATCAATGTGTGTATCAGTATGGCCTCCAGGCATGATAGAGGACCTTTCATTTTTTAGCTGAAATTATTTTAATCATTATAGTGGTATTAAATGGGCTGTTATCTGGGTGCTTCTTTTAGTTAGATGGTGATGGTGAGAGAAAAACATGGATCACAAATGTGATTTAACTGAGGATCATCTTTACTTGGTGTGGGTAAGAACAAAGAAAAGACCAAATTTGTGAACATATAAGATCACCTTCCCTGGCCCTCCTCTGTCAGTCACAGGTTAGGTATGCAGTAGATAATCCTCAGTACTACTGCTCTGTTCCAGGATGGAGAATTAAGGAGAGGAGAGGTTGGAGGTGCTGCCAGCTCTTTTTCTTTGTCTTTTCTGTGGTTGTATTATGTCTCTGTGCTGTGGTAGGATAATGAGGAAATATTATGAGAATGATGTTCTTTCTCTGTGGGAAAAAAGATGTGTGTATATATATATATATATATATTTACCACCTCAGATGTATTATTTGAAGAGAGGCAACTTGATGTAATGGAAGGACCATGGGCTTTGAAGTTATACAGACATGAATTCAAAAATCAAATCCCACATTAACTATTTTTTAATGGATATGACCTTGGGAAATTACTTAACCTCTGTGAACTTTTCAGATGTTTCATCCATGCAGTGCAGATAATAGTGCAGATATGTGATCCCCTAGGACAGGGCCTAGCACATAGATAGATGCTCACTAAATGGTGCCTGTAGTGGTAACTATGTAGGCCCCGATGGTCCTTGGCCCCAAGTGGCAGCTGCAGTGGAAATTTTAATCAGAAGGTTAGGGGGACTTCTTTCTAAAACCACAGTTAGTTCGTAAGGCTGCTCACAGCCCTCTGCTGCAGTTATAAAATTCACTGAGTCACATAGAGGGACCTTTGGGGAAAGAGAGCACTGCCCAAGGCATGGCAGACTAAAGGTCTAAAGGAAACTTAGACGGGGAATGGGGATTTAAAACTCAATGATTTGATTGTGGGTAGCCCAAAGAGAATGTTTAACTTGGATTCAAACTTTGAGTGTAGACTGTAGAATTGAGTTTTAGAAAGTTTTATTATTTAATCCCCTGCCATGTGGCAGGTAGCATGCAAAGTAGCTTGCATACTTAATTTAATTTACTGTTCATGGTAGCTGTACAAGGTAGGTGGGATTATTCTCACTTTGAAAATAAGTAAAAGAAGCTAAATAATTTGTTGAAGGTCACACAGCTAGTCGAAGGTCACACAGCTAGAAGTTGAGGGTTCACACTCAACCCAGTTCTGTCTGTTTCCAAATTCCACATCTTTCCCAATATGCCTCACGGCTACCAGATCTGATAGCCCACTTGCTTAGTGCGGTAATTTCTAATGATGGCCCTTGGATCCCTGAAGGATTCAAGGGGATCCCTGAAGATAGAAATGAATTCTATGTGCCATTTTCATTATTTCAAAAACTTTAATGGAAAATCTTATATTTAGTTGCAACAAGTTTATACTTGGTAACAAAAATGGCATGTTTCTTTGCTTACAGTTAATGTTAACTGTTTTTCTCCCATGGTGACCTAGTTTGTCAGTTATTGATGTGTGTAATAAAACTAAATACTCAAAAATGCTTTTGGTTAGACAAAGTCTTTCAGATTCTGAAGCTCATGGGGAGGGTAAATGGGTGTTCTTAATGGTAAAAAATGTATGAAATATAGTCAGATTTGAAGACTGCAAATTGATGGGGCATCAGCCAATTCTGGCCTAAAGATGCATTTTGTTTGGCTAATAAAGTGTTGTTGTTTTTTAATTTATAAATTACTGACAAACATTTAAAAATTAGAAAATGTCACATCAAAAAGCAGATGTTTAAGCTTCTTTTCAAAATTCAAAAGTTCTGGCATTATTGGATCCACATTTCTCCATGACAATAACCAGCTGGAACCGGGTTGTTACTTAGATGAACCATGTGCTTTTCCAGTTTCCCACAGCCTCCACCTGATCCAGTTCATTGATGTATATTACCTGTCAGGCCCAGTAAGCATGTGAGTCTGTGATTCCTGGGCTAGCTCAGACTCCTTATCATCTTGTTTGGCTATGGAGTAAAACCTATTTTCTGGCTGTGATCACTCACATCTTTTGTACTCTGTACAGCTTCATGTCTTGGGATTGTTTCTTATGTTGTTATTTTATGTCTTTCATGTAAATAGGTCTATTTGACAAGAGCCACATTCTCATCAGTTCACAATTGGCATTGTTTTGGGGGCTGGGAATACAGAGGAGTCTTAATGGCGCTTGCACCCTGAGGGAGGTCACAGTCTAGCCTTGTTTCTTTTTAATTTACAAAAGCATCCAGCATTCTGATGTGCATGTTCAGGACTTATTAGAATGTGGAGATTAACAGCATGGGATTTGGTATCAGAAAGACCTAGGTTAGAGTACTGACGTAGTTTATGTAAACTCTTCAGCTTCTGTTTTCTTGTCTTTAAAAGGGGGATAATTATAGTACTTATGGGATGCAGTGAGGTTTGAATGACCCGGTGATTATAAGGGGCTTAGTTCCAATCCATAACATTTAGTAACTGCCAATACCTGGTAACTTGTTACTAGGGCTGGACATGCAGTTGGTCCTCAATTGATGCTTGTTGAATTAACAAATAAATTGAACAAATTGAGTGTAAGGAATTAGATGTATTCAGACAAATAACTGCAATGGATGATGTCACAAGAAGTGTCTCCAGCAGGCCTAAGGACTATGAATTTCTTTTTTTTTTTTATAATTTCAACTCTTATTTTAGGTTCAAGAGGTACATGTGCAGGTTTGTTACATGAATATATTGCATGATGCTGAGGTATGGGGTACAATTGATCCTATCACCCAGGTAGTGAGTGTAGTACCTAATAGTTTTTCAACCCTTGCCCCACTTCCTTCCCCGTCTAGTAGTCCCTAGTGTCTGTTTTTGCCATCTTTATGTCTGTGTGTACCCACTATTTAGCTCCCACTTACAAATGAGAACATGCAGTATTTGGTTTTTGTTCCTGTGTTAATTCACTTAGGATAATGACCTTCAGCTGTATCCATACTGCTGCAAAGGACATGATTTTGTTCTTTTTATGACTGCATAGTATTCCATGGTGTCTATGTATCACATTTGCTTTATCCAATGCACTGCTGATGGGCACACAAGGTTGATTCCATGTCTTTGCTATTGGGAATAGTGCTGTGATGAACTAAGAGTGCTTGTAACTTTTTGGTAGAATGATTTATTTTCTTTTGGATATATACCCAGTAATGGGATTGCTGGGTTGAATGATAATTCTGTTTTAAGCTCTTTAACTGCTTTCCACAGTGGCTAAACTAATTTACATTCCCATCAACTGTGTATAAACATCCTTTTCTCCATAGCCTCACCAGCATCTGTTGTTTTTTGACCTTTTAATAATAGCGATTCTGACTGGTGTGAGATGGTATCTCATTGTGGTTTTGACTTGCATTTCTCTGTTGATTAGTGATGTTAAACATTTTTCCATATGTTTGTTGGCCGCTTGGATGTTGATCTGGTTTAGCTCTATGTCCCCACCCAAATCTCATCTTGAATTCTATTCCCATAATTCCCATGTGTTGTAGGAGGGACCCAGTGGGAGATTATTTGAATCATGGGGGCAGTTTCCCCCATACTGTTCTTGTGGTAGCGAATAAGTCTCACGAGATCTTTCATCTTTCTCATTTTCTCTTGCCACCGCCGTGTAAGAGGTACCTTTCGCCTCCTGCCATGAATCTGAGGCCTCCCTAGCCATGTGGAATGCTAAGCCCAATTAACTCTCTTTTTCTTCCCAGTCTCAGTTATGTCTTTATCAGCAGCATGAAAATGGACTAATAAATTAGTACCAGTAGAGTGGGGTGTTGCTGAAAAGATACCTGAAAATGTGGAAGCGACTTTGGAACTGGGTAACAAGCAGAGGTTGGAACAGTTTGGAGGGCTCACAAGAAGACGGAAATGTGGGAAAGTTTGAAACTCCCTAGAGAGTTGCTGAATGGCTTTGACAAAAATGCTGATAGTGATATGAACGATAAGGTCCAGGCTGAGGTGGTCTCATATGGAGATGAGGAACTTGTTGGAAACTGGAGCAAAGGTGACTCTTGTTATGTTTTCGCAAAAAGACTGGTGGCATTTTGCCCCTGCCCTAGAAATTTTTGGAACTTTGAACTTGAGAGAGATGATTTAGGGTATCTAGTGGAAAAAATTTCTAAGCAGCAAAATATTCAAGAGGTGACTTGGGTGCCATTAAAAGCATTTAGTTTTGGATGGGCACGGTGGCTCATGCCTGTAATCCCGGCACTTTGGGAGGCCAAGGTGGGCAGATTATGAGGTCAGGAGTTCGAGACCAGCCTGGCCAACATAGTGAAACTCCCGTCTCTACTAAAAATACAAAAATTAGCTGGGCTTGTTGGTGGATGCCTGTAATCTCAGCTACTTGGGAGGCTGAAGCAAGAGAATCACTTGAACCTGGGAGGCAGAGGTGGCAGTGAGGCAAGATCGTGCCACTGCTCTCCAGCCTGGGTGATAGAGCGAGACTCTGTCTCAAAAAAGAAAAAAAAAAGTATTTAGTTTTAAAAGGGAAACAGAACATAAAAGTTTGGAAAATTTGCAGCCTGACAATGTGATAGAAAAGAAAAACCCATTTTTCTGAGGAGAAATTCAAGCTGTCTGCATAAATTTGCATAAGGAGGAGCCAAACGTTAATCCCCAGGACAATGGGGAAAATGTCTCCAAGGCTTGTCAGAGGTCTTCACAGCAGCGCCTCCCATCACAGGCCCAGAGGCCTAGGAGAACATGGTTTCCTTGGTCAGCCCAGTGTCCCCGTGCTGTGTGCAGCCTAGGAACTTGGTGCCCTGTGCCCCAGCCACTCCAGCCATGGCTGAAAGGGGCCAACATAGAGCTCGGGCCTTGGCTTCAGAGGGTGTAAGCCACAAGCCTTGACAGCTGCCACATGGTGTTGAGCCTGTGAGTGCACAGAAGTCAAGAACTGAAGTTTGGGAACCTCCACCTAGATTTCAGAAGATGTATTGAAATGCCTGGATGCCCAGGCATAAGTTTGCTGCAGGGGCGGGGTACTCATGGAGAACCTCGGCTAGGCAGTGCAGAAGAGATATGTGGGGTTGGAGCCCCTACACAGAGTCCCTACTGGGGCACTGCCTAGTGGAACTGTGAGAAGAGGGCTACCATCCTCCAGACCCCAGAATGGTAGATCACAGACAGCTTGCACCATGCACTTGGAAAAGTTGCAGACACTCAATGCCAGCCCATGAAGGCAGCTGGTAGGGAGGCTATACCCTGCAAAGCCACAGGGGCAGAGCTGCCCAAGACCATGGGAACCCACCTCTTGCATCAGCATGACCCAGATTTGAGACATGGCATCAAAGGACATCATTTTGGAGCTTTAAGATTTGACTGCCCTGCTGGATTTCAGACTTTCATGGGGCTGGTAGCCCCTTTGTTTTGGCCAATTTCCCCCATTTGGAATGGCTGTATTTACCCATATCACACCGATAGAACTCAGTGTGCCTGTACCCCCATTGTATCTAGGAAGTAACTAACTTGCTTTTGATTTTACAGGCTCATAGGTGGAAGGGACTTGTCTCAGATAAGACTTTGGACTGTGGAACTTCTGAGTTAATGCTGAAATGAGTTAAGACTTTGGGGGACTGTGGGGAAGGCATGATTGGTTTTGAAATGTGAGGACTTGAGATTTAGAGGAGACAAGGGCAGAAAGATGGTTTGGCTCTGTGTCCCCACCCAAATCTCATCTTGAATTTTACTCCCATAATCCCATGTGTTGTGGGACAGACCTGGTGGGAGATAATTCGAATCATGGAGGTGGTTTCCCCCATGATGTTCTCATGGTCGTGAATAAGTCTCACGAGATCTGATGGTTTTATCAGGGGTTTCCGCTTTTGCATCTTCCTCATTTTCTCTTGCCACCACCATGTAAGAAGTGCCATTGCCTCCCGCCATGATTCTGAGGCCTCACCAGCCATGTGGAACTGTTAAGTCCAATTAAACCACATTTTCTTGCCAGTCTTGGTTAAGTCTTTGTCAGCAGTGTGAAAACGGACTAATACTGGTGTCTTTTTTTTTTAAGAAGTATCTATTCATGTCTTTGGCCCACTTTTTCATGGAGTTACTTGTTCTTTGCTTGTTGAATTGTTCAAGTTTGTTATAGATTCCAGATGTTAGACCTTTGTCAGATGCATAGTTTGCAAATATTTTCTCCCATTTTGCATGCTGTTTACTTGGTGGATAGTTTATTTTGCTGTACAGAAGCTCTTTTTAAAATTATTATTCTTTAAGTTCTAGGGTACATGTGCATAACGTGCAGGTTTGTTACATATATATACATGTACCATGTTGGTGTGCTGCACCCATTAACTCATCATTTACATTAGATATATCTCCCATTGCCCTCCCTCCCCCAACCCCACAACAGGCCCCAGAGTGTGGTGTTCCCCACCCTGTGTCCAAGTGTTCTCATTGTTCAGTTCCCACCTATGAGTGAGAACATGCGGTGTTTGGTTTTCTGTCCTTGCGATAGTTTGCTCAGAATGATGGTTTCCAGCTTCATCCATGTCCTTACAAAGGACATGAACTCATCCTTTTTTATGGCTGCATAGTATTCCATGGTGTATATGTGCCACATTTTCTTTATCCAGTCTATCATTGATGGACATTTGGGTTGGTTCCAAGTCTTTGCTATTGTGAATAGTGCCACAATAAACATATGTGTGCATGTGTCTTTATGGCAGCATGATTTATAATCCTTTGGATATATACCCAGTAATGGGATGGCTGGGTCAAATGGTATTTCTAGTTCTAGATCCCTGAGGAATCACCACACTGACTTCCACAATGGTTGAACTAGTTTACAATCCCACCAACAGTGTAAAAGTGTTCCTATTTCTCCACATCCTCTCCAGCACTTGCTGTTTCCTAACTTTTTAATGATTGCCATTCTAACTGGTGTAAGATGGTATCTCATTGTAGTTTTGATTTGCATTTCTCTGATAGCCAGTGATGATGAGCATTTTTTCATGTGTCTTTTGGCTGCATAAATGTCTTCTTTTGAGAAGTGTCTGCCATATCCTTTGCCCACTTTTTGATGGGGTTGATTTTTTTCTTGTAAATTTGTTGGAGTTCTTTGTAGATTCTGGATATTAGCACCTTGTCAGATGGGTGGATTGTAAAAATTTTCTCCAATTCCGTAGGTTGCCTCTTCACTCTGAGAGTAGTTTCTTCTGCTGTGCAGAAGCTCTTTAGTTTAGTTAGATCCCATTTGTCAATTTTGACTTTTGTTGCCATTGCTTTTGGTGTTTTAGTCATGAAGTCCTTGCCCATGCCTATGTCCTGAATGGTATTACCTAGGTTTTCTTCTAGGGTTTTTATGGTTTTAGGTCTAACATTTAAGTCTTTAATCCATCTTGAATTAATTTTTGTATAAGGTGTAAGGAAGGGATCCAGCTTCAGCTTTCTACGTATGGCTAGCCAGTTTTCTCAGCACCATTTATTAAATAGGGAATCCTTTCCCCATTTCTTGTTTTTGTCAGGGTTGTCAAAGATCAGATGGTTGTAGATGTGTGGTATTATTTCTGAGGGTTCTGTTCCATTGGTCTATATCTCTGTTTTGGTACCAGTACCATGCTGTTTTGGTTACTGTAGCCTTGTAGTATAGTTTGAAGCCAGGTAGCGTGATTCCTCCAGCTTCGTTCTTTTGGCTTAGGATTGTCTTGGCAATATGGGCTCTTTTTTGGTTCCATATGAGCTTTAAAGTAGTTTTTTCCAATTCTGTGAAGAAAGTCATTGGCAGCTTGATGGGGATGGCATTGAATCTATAAATTACCTTGGGCAGTATGGCCATTTTCACAATATCGATTCTTCCTATGCATGAGCATGGAATGTTCTTCTATTTGTTTGTGTCCTCTTTTATTTCATTGAGCAGTGGTTTGTAGTTCTCCTTGAAGAGGTAGGTCCTTCACATCCCTTATAAGTTGGATTCCTAGATATTTTATTCTCTTTGAAGCAATTATGAATGGGAGTTCACTCATGACTTGGCTGGCTGTTTGTCTGTTATTGGTGTATAGGGATGCTTGTGATTTTTGCACATTGATTTTGTATCCTGAGACTTTGCTGAAGTTGCTTATCAGCTTAAGGAGATTTTGGGCTGAGACGATGGAGTTTTCTAAATATACAGTCATATTATCTGCAAACAGGGACAATTTGACTTCCTCTTTTCCTAATTGAATACCCTTTATTTCCTTCTCCTGCCTGATTGCCCTGGCCAGAACTTCCAGCACTATATTGAATAGGAGTGGTGAGAAAGGGCATCCCTGTCTTGTGCCAGTTTTCAAAGGGAATGTTTCCAGTTTTTGCCCATTCAGTGTGATATTGGCTGTGGGTTTGTAATAAATAGCTCTTAGTATTTTGAGATACATCCCATCAATACCTAGTTTATGGAGAGTTTTTAGCATGAAGCGCTGTTGAATTTTGTCAGAGGCCTTTTCTGCATCTATTGAGATAATCATGTGGTTTTTGTCTTTGGTTCTGTTTATATGCTGGATAACGTTTATTGATTTGGGTATGTTGAACCAGCCTCGCATCCCAGGGATGAAGCCCACTTGATCGTGGTTGATAAGCTTCTTGATGTGCTGCTGGATTCGGTTTGCCAGTATTTTATTGAGGATTTTTGCATCGATGTTCATCAAGGATAATGGTCTAAAATCCTCTTTTATTGTTGTGTCTCTGCCAGGCTTTGGTATCAGGATAATGCTGGCCTCATAAAATGAGTTAGGGAGGATTCCCTCTTTTTTTATTGATTGGAGTAGTTTCAAAAGGACTGGAACCAGCTCCCCTTTGTACCTGTGGTAGAATTTGGCTGTGAATCCGTCTGGTCTTGGACTTTTTTTGTCTGGTAGGCTCTTAATTATTGCCTCAATTTCAGAACCTGTTGTTGGTCTATTCAGGGATTCCACTTCTTCCTGGTTTAGTCTTGGGAGGGTGTATGTGTCGAGGAATTTATCCATTTCTTCTAGATTTTCTAGTTATTTGTGTAGAGTTGTTTATAGTATTCTCTGATGTTAGTTTGTATTTCTGTGGGATCAGTGGTGATATCCTCTTCATCATTTTTTGTTGTGTCTATTTGATTCTTCTCTTTTCTTCTGTATTAGTCTTTCTAGTGGTCTATCAATTTTGTTGATCTTTTCAAAAAACCAGCTCCTGTATTCATTGATTTTTTGAAGGGTTTTTTGTGTCTCTATCTCCTTCAGTTCTGTTCTGATCTTAGTTATTTCTTGCCTTCTGCTAGCTTTTGAATGTGTTTGCTCTTTCTTCTCTAGTTCTTTTAATTGTGATGTTAGGGTGTCAATTTAGATCTCTCCTGCTTTCTCTTGTGGGCATTTAGTGCTATAAATTTCCCTCTTTACACTGCTTTAAATGCATCCCAGAGATTCTGGTATGTTGTGTCTTTGTTCTCATTGGTTTCAAAGAACATCTTTATTTCTGCCTTCGTTTCATTATGTACCCAGTAGTCATTCAGGAGCAGGTTGTTCAGTTTCCACATAGTTGAGTGGTTTTGAGTTGAGTTTCTTAATCCTGAGTTCTAGTTTGATTGCACTGTGGTCTGAGAAACAGTTTGTTATAATTTCTGTTCTTTTACATTTGCTGAGGAGTGCTTTACTTCCAACTATGTGGTCAATTTTGGAATAGGTGCTATGTGGTGCTGAGAAGAATGTATATTCTGTTGATTTGGGGTGGAGAGTTCTGTACATGTCGATTAGGTCTGCTTGGTGCAGAGCTGAGTTCAAGTCCTGGATATCCTTGTTAACTTTCTGTGTTGTTGATCTGTCTAATGTTGACAGTGGGGTGTTAAAGTCTCCCATTATTATTGTGTGGGAGTCTAAGTCTCTTTGTAGGTCTCTAAGGACTTGCTTTATGAATCTGGGTGCTCCTGTATTGGGTGCATATATATTTAGGATAGTTAGCTCTTCTTGTTGAATTGCTCCCTTTACCATTATGTAATGGCCTTCTTTGTTTCTTTTGATCTTTGTTGGTTTAAAGTCTGTTTTATCAGAGACTAGGATTGCAACCCCTGCTTTTTTTTTTGTTTTCCATTTGCTTAGTAGATCTTCCTCCATCCCTTTATTTTGAGCCTGTGTGTGTCTCTGCATGTGAGATGGGTCTCCTGAATACAGCACACTGATTGGTCTTGACTCTTTACCTAATTGCCAGTCTGTATCTTTTAATTGGAGCATTTAGCCCATTTACATTTAAGGTTAATATTGTTATGTGTGAATTTGATCCTGTCATTATGATGTTAGCTGGTTATTTTGCTCGTTAGTTGATGCAGTTTCTTCCTAGCCTCGATGGTCTTTACGATTTGGCATGTTTTTGCAGGGGCTGGTACCAGCTGTTCCTTTCCATGTTTAGTGCTTCCTTCAGGAGCTCTTTTAGGGCAGGCCTGGTGGTGACAAAATCTCTCAGCATTTGCTTGTCTGTAAAGGATTTTATTTCTCCTTCACTTATGAAGCTTAGTTTGGCTGGATATGAAATTCTGGGTTGAAAATTCTTTTCTTTAAGAATGTTGAATATTGGCCCCCACTCTCTTCTGGCTTGTAGGGTTTCTGCCAAGAGGTCCACTGTTAGTCTGATAGGCTTCCCTTTGTGGGTAACCCGACCTTTCTCTCTGGCTGCCCTTAACGTTTTTTCCTTCATTTCAACTTTGGGGAATCTGACAATTGTGTGTCTTGGAGTTGCTCTTCTCGAGGAGTGTCTTTGTGGCATTCTCTGTATTTCCTGAATTTGAATATTGGCCTGCCTTGCTAGATTGGGGAAGTTCTCCTGGATAATATCCTGCAGAGTGTTTTCCAACTTGGTTCCATTCTCCCCGTCACTTTTAGGTACACCAATCAGACATAGATTTGGTCTTTTCACATAGTCCCATATTTCTTGGAGGCTTTGTTCATTTCTTTTTACTCTTTTTTCTCTAAACTTCTCTTCTCGCTTCATTTCATTCATTTCATCTTCCATCACTGATACCCTTTCTTCCACTTGATCAAATCGGCTACTGAAGCTTGTGCATTCGTCATGTAGTTTTCGTGCCATGGTTTTCAGCTCCATCAGGTCGTTTAAGGTCTTCTCTACGCTGTTTATTCAGTTAGCCATTCGTCTAACCTCTTTTCAAGGTTTTTAGCTTCTTTGCGACGGGTTCAAACACCCTCCTTTAGCTCGGAGAAGTTTGTTATTACCAATCGTCTGAAGCCTTCTTCTCTCAAGTCGTCAAAGTCATTCTCCATCCAGCTTTGTTCTGTTGCTGGTGAGGAGCTGCGTTCCTTTAGAGGAGAAGAGGCGCTCTAATTTTTAGAATTTTCCGATTTTCTGCTCTGGTTTCTCCCCATCTTTGTGGTTTTATCTACCTCTGGTCTTTGATGATGGTGACATATAGATGGATGACATTTTGTTGTGGATGTCCTTTCTGTTTGTTAGTTTTCCTTCTAACAGTCAGGACCCTCAGCTGCAGGTCTGTTGGAGTTTGCTGGAGGTCCACTCCAGACCCTGTTTGCCTGGGTATCACCAGTGGAGGCTGCAGAATGGCAAATGTTGCTGCCTGATCCTTCCTCTGGAAGCTTCATCTCAGAGGGGCACCCGGCTGTATGAGGTATCATTCGGCCCCTATGGGGAGGTGTCTACCAGTTAGGCTGCTCAGGGGTCAGGGAACCACTTGAGGAGGCAGTCTGTCTGTTCTCAGATCTCCAGCTGCGTGCTGGGAGAACCACTACTCTCTTCAAAGCTGTTAGACAGGGATGCTTAAGTCTGCTTGTTTCTGCTGCCTTTTGTTTAGCTATGCCCTGCCCCCAGAGGTGGAGTCTGCAGAGGCAGGCAGGCCTCCTTGAGCTGCAGTGGGCTCTACCCAGTTCGAGCTTCCCAGCCGCTTTGTTTACCACTTAAGCCTCAGCAATGGTGGATGCCCCTCCCCCAGCCTCGCTGCCACCTTGCAGTTCAATCTCTGACTGCTGTGCTTGCTAGCAGTGAGCAAGGCTCCATGGGCATGGGACCCTCCAAGCCAGGCACGGGATATAATCTCCTGGTGTGCCGTTTGCTAAGACCGTTGGAAAAGTGCAGTATTAGGGTGCGAGTGTCCCAATTTTCCAAGTAACCATCATGTCTTCCCTTGGCTAGGAAAGGGAATTCCCTGACCCCTTGTGCTTCCCAGGTGAGGCAATGCCCCAACCTGCTTCGGCTCACACTCCGTGGGGTACACCCACTGTCTGACAAGCCCCAGTGAGATGAACCTGGTACCTCAGTTGGAAATGCAGAAATCACCCGTCTTCTGTTGCTCACCCTGGGAGCTGTAGACTGGAGCTGTTCCTATTCAGCCATGCCCTCCTCTCCCATCTTATCTGTCCAGAAGCTCTTTAATTATTAATAGATCCCACTTCTCATTCTTGTTGCAATTGCTTTTGAGGACTCGGTCACTAATTCTTTGCCAATACCAATGTCCAGGATGGTGTTTCCTAGGCATTTTTCTAGGATTCTTAGAGTTTGGGGTCTTACGTTTAAATCTTTAATCTATCTTGTGTTTTTTTTTTTTTTTTGTATATGGTAAAAGGTAGGTATCCAATTTCATTCTTCTGCATATGGCTAGCGAGCTATCCCAACACCATTTATTGAATAGGGAGATCTTTCCCCATTGCCTATTTTTTTTTTTTTTTTTTACTTTGTCAAAGATCAGATGGCTATAGGCGTGCAGCTTTATTTCTGGGTTCTCTATTCTGTTCCATTGGTCGATATGTCTGTTTCAGTATCATTATCATACTGTTTTGGTTACTGTAGCCTTATAGTATAGTTTGAAGTCAGGTAATATCATGCCTCCAGCTTTGTTCTTTTTGCTTAGGATTGCTTTAGCTATCTGGGCTCCTTTTTGGTTATATACAAATTTTAGAATAGTTTTTTTAAATTCTGAGGACCACAAATATTTGATGACTTTGAATACCTTGCAGGATGAGACCAGAGGAAGCACATGTGGCAGGATCAGCACCCAGAGTTATTTAAAATAGATTTATAAGCCTACCTCTGTGGGATAACGTCAGCCCCAGTTTAATACAAGTTGATGTAAGGTTGAGAAGAGAGAAATAAATCTCTAATGTCCTTGCAAGGTAGACTCATGCTGAGTTTTTTGAGAACATACTCAGGACTTCAGAATTGGCTGTAGTCTAGACTCCCTTATACAGCAGCTTGAGATTATCTCCCTGAAGAATTTTAACAGTTGCCAAGGTGACTGCTAGAAGCATTGGCCACCTTCTTAGGGATCCTGCATTGCTTTTTAGAGCCTTAAGGAGAGGCAGAGGGGAACTAACTGATATTGTATGCTATCACGGTCTCATTTAATTATAACACTGATCCTCTGAGAAAATTCACTAAACAGATGACAAACCAAATCTCAGAGAGATAAAGGAATATGTGCCAATATTCATACATGTTGTAAGTGGCAAGATCAGGACTCTTTCTACGATTCCACGTAGCATCTCAAAGCCATCCCCATCACCCCTACACATATTAAATATATAGTACCCATCAGCCCCACCCCCACCCTCAGTCTGAAAAGGAAACTTAAGGCAATCAAAATGGATCAACTCAGTGAACACATGCTGCCTTCTTTCTTTTTATTCATTTTCAACACTATTTATTAAGCACCTACATTATGCCAGGCACAGCTCTTGGTGCTGAGGATACAGGGTGAACAAATCAGATGAGATCCCTTCTCTGGTGGAATTTGACTCTAGTGGGAAGAGCTAGACAAAAAAACTAATAAACCACTAAATGAACAAAATAATTTTCGATAGTCATGTTAGAAAGCAAGTGAAACAGTGATTTGGTAGAAAGGGACTGGGGAGAAGAAGCTACTATAGCTACAATGTGGAAAGTGTTCAAAGAAGGGCTAAGGAGGTCACTTTTGAGCTGAAACCTGACAGAACAAAGGAGCCATCCAAGCAAAAATGAACATGGGGAGTGTTACAGGAAAAGGAGCAGGGAGTTCAGACCCCATCAGACCACTTCACGTTTTAGCCTTTTTTTTTTTAGTGTAATGTGCATAACAGTGAAGCATGTTTCTGATTTATAATCTGAATGATATGGTATTATTTGGCATTATTATTTTTCTGGGTATTCTGGCAGTGGGGCTAGTAATCTTACTTCAAGAAGGCTGTGATCTGCACAAGTCCCAGAGACAAGCTGGCTTTGTAGGAGGAGAGAGAACATGCGAGTTTACATCTGTTTTCTGAGAGAACCACATACTTTAGGCTCAGCCTGAGGAGCGACTCACTGCATTCAGGGATGGTCAGGATCCAGATATGCCAGAGTCAGCGGAAAGCCTCCAGATCCCTAGTCACACAGATAGAACTTAGGCACCTTGGAAGCAAGCTGCTGGATTATGTGAACATTTGTTTTCGTGCCAAATAAGACTTTTCCCAAGATGTCTTTGGTTATCACGAAGAGTAAATTCTAAAACAAAGAAGGAAATAAAATCATTTTTGTGTAGATAAGAATAGACTAAATATGTGGCATAGAATAATTGAGAGAGCCCAGGAGTAGGAGAATGTTATGACCTCGAACAAGGATCAAGTGGAATAACTTTTAAAATGATAAAAATCACTGCCTAGACCTATACTTTTCCAACCTAGAACCTCTGAAAGTAGTAACGGGAACTAGAAAGCTGTTTGTAGTGTTTCAAAGATAAAAGTGAATGATAAGACCACATAAGCTATCCTTTACTTCATGCCCTTTCAGATCATTCTTTCATCTTTCAGTATTTCAACAAATTGTTAATGAGTTATCTACTGTGTACCAGGTGCCATGCCAAGTGCTAAGAAATTTTATAAATGGCTCAAGTAAGGATCCTTGCTATTGATACATTTTAACCATCTAATATGGCAAAGAGACAAGTAAATGGATAATTTTAAAACAATATTACATGTACTGATAGAGGGGTTTATGGAGTACTTTGTGAAGTCCAACGGGTGGGGGGAATGCTAATCCAGCTGGGGTAGGGTCTTGGAAAACTTCCTAGAGGAGACATTGCTAAATCTCAGTCTTAAAGGACATGTATAAATTAGCCAGATGGATCCAAGGGAATGAAATTCTTGGCAGAGGAAAGATCCTATACTTATGTATAGGGCTTTTAATTCTCCAGAGTACTTACTCATTGTATTAGTTAGAATTGTGTTCTGTTTTGAGGAACAGAAAACTCTGGTATCAGTAGTATAAGCAAATAAAGGTATGTTTGTTTCACAGAGTAAATTTGGAGATAAGTGACATCTGGCTAATGATGTCAGGACTGCCATGTGTCTCTAAGATTCCCTGGACATTTCCTTCATGCTTGTTGCCTTATGATTGAAAAAGAGTTGCAGCTTTGGGTATTATACCCATGTTCAATCATGAGGGAGGGTCAGAAGAAGCACCATGTCTCTATTAAACAGGAGAGTAAACACTTTCCCAAGGCGCACCCCACCACCACCACCAAACCAGAAGACTTATCCTTCTGTGTCGTATGCTCAAGCAAGGCTACATGCCACTCCTAACTGCAGTGTAGGCTAGATACAAAAATACTTAACTCTTCTATTCTCCGGAGAAGAAGTTAGCAAGGAGAGTGAGTTGGGAATGACTACTAGGTCAGCCAATCAGTAGTATCTGCCAAATACATAATTTCATTTGCCTCCTTATAATTAAGTTTGTGAGGTGGAAAGAGTGGGTGTTATTAGCTCCACTTTACAGAAGAAGGAACATTTGGA
Source organism: Hylobates moloch (assembly GCF_009828535.3). NCBI lineage: Eukaryota > Metazoa > Chordata > Mammalia > Primates > Hylobatidae > Hylobates > Hylobates moloch. The sequence continues at coordinate 12,120,425 of NW_026652286.1, read as the reverse complement.
AAGCCAGGTGATACCCAAAAACACAAAGCTGAACATTTATTCACTGATAACAAAAACAAAAGCTAATATTGGTTGTAGGTATGCTTATTACACACCAGACTATGCTAAGCGCTTTACATATGTTCTCTCATTTCCTTCCTATGCAGTCCCGTAAGGTAGGCTGTCTTCATTTTATAGAGGTATCTGGGTAACACATCTGAGGTATAAGGAGATATTGACATAAGTTCCCCAGGATCACAAAGCTAGTTAGTATATGGCAGAGCCCTCAAGATTCAAACTTCATTTCTCCAGAATGTCAGCCTGATGCTCTTCTTGCCTCACCTCCCTTTGATTTAAATGATCAAAATGTTCTCCCTGTAGATCCAGCGAATGTACCCTCACTGATGTTGCCCAGAGCCCTTGAAGCCACTCTACGCCCTTGTTACTTCTTTTAATTTATGTGACCCACTCCTGTTTCTTCATTATTGCTTTTATGGACGTAGAATCCAGCAACACATTATTTCAAATGTGCTGCCATTATGAATGCATTTTCTTTCATTGTAATAGCACCAACCATAATGAATACATTTTGTATCTATGCAGATGTCACTGGTGTTTTCAATGCTTTATTCTAATTTATACTGGAAAATGAATAAAGTATTGCCCAGGCTCCCATTACTCCAGAGGAAATTAGGAACGCCTTGTGTGTGTGCATATGTTTTTGTGTTCATGTAGCAGATAGAATGTTTTCGTCCGAATGAATTGTGTGTGTGAAATGAGAGCCTAGCCCTTTCCTGGAAGGGCACTTTGTAGGTGATTCACTGTACCTATCAGTGAACCTCTGCAAGCAGGTTTCTTTGTGAGTGGGTGTTTTGGGCACAAATTATAGTCAGATTTTGTTAGAAGTGAAAGAGGGAAAGCCCTACTGATTGAGGGATACACGTTTTGGGGTGCCCCAAGGTCTTCTGGCCTTCTTATATACAGCCAGCAAAGGTTGCAGATGTGCTTGGTGGCAGCAGTCACCCCATCTGTCTGCTTCACACTGACGTGGCCTTCAATGTTGAGGATGAACAGTGAGACAGAGGCCTACTGGGGAGCAGAATGTGCTAGACTTGGGATTAATTATGTAAACTCACCTTTATGGCAAGAGTTGGTTCATGATGTAGAGGATAATAGTCAAAGACTCTGAAACTATGGATAAGGGCAGGAGTACTCAGCTATCCAAGAAATGACCTCTCTTATGTTTGAAACAATATGTAGGCCAGAATGCTCCAGACATGCAGCCTGTCTGTAGGGAATTGTCAAAGTGATATACTTTCAGATACATCTATGCCAAAAATATTATTTCTGAGGCTTGAGATCTGAGCAGCTAAAGGGTACCTAGAAGATAACTTGTAAGATCCATTATTACGAATTTTTATTCAAGGGTTCTGTGTATTAAAAGAAGGAGAAGTGGTGGTTTACAGAATATAAGAGTATTCTAAGTTTCTGTAAAATACTACATTTTTATACCATACCTATTTAAATCTTTTAAATATTCAGGAGTTGCCTCTTAATAAAAATTGTCTACTTCGTTTAGGATTACTGACTCCATAATTGCAAGGCAAATCAAAGAAGGAATAGTGATTGCAAACTGAATTTAGAGTGGGTGTGTATTTATGTATGTATATATGTATATGTATGTGTATATACCCACATATACAACATGCATATAGATTAAGGGGTTCGGAAATGTTTATTTTGCCTCTAATACAAAAGGGCAAGAACCATTCTATAATTTGGCTTGGGGAGAAGCAAAGTTTCTCTCTATATCTTTAAGTGATCTTAAATTTCACCAGGTTTTTATTGCTGAAAATCTGGGAACAAAAAACTAGGTTGTAGAATTTCAGTATCTTTCATTTTCTGTTTCATAATGAGTACTTTCCCCTCTTGCAGTCTCTCAAGCCTTAATTTTTAACACGGTGTATCACCTAACTCTTATGTCAATACCTGAAAGACAGATTTGAAAGAACTAGTTATCTCAAATCTATCTAGAAATAGAGCCTAGATAAGACCAGTGCAATAACCTTAAAGAAGATATTGTTCTTTGCTTCTTTCACACCAAAAAGCTACAAATACTTGTCCTATACTGACTGAAATGTTTACTATTTTACAGGAAATTCTATAGAACCAAGTATACTGCTTGAGGGGATTAGTTAAAACACAAATCAATTTAACTCTGAATTGAATCTGAGTTCCATAGTCTCCATTTTTGCAGATTCAAATAGCAATAAAGTTTGCTGTATCGCCTAAAAGAAAACAGCAAGAGGCAAAAACATTCAGAGCTCTGCTTGTCTGAGGAGATGGCCCCACTGTTGACCATTTCCTCAGGGCTGGTGATTCAAAGCACATTTTATATTTGCCCTGGGGCAAGAATAGTCTTGCTTCAACCTAGAAGCCTTTTTGAAGGGAGTGCAGAAAGAAGGATGGATAGAAGGTGCTTTCTGCAGCGCCGCCTTCAGGTTTCTGTGGACAGAGCACAAAACACAGATGCAGTTTACCATCAGAGCAGCTTTGAGTCAGAATTGTAGGAGGCTAAAACCTGAGAAGAACCTGGGTCTCTGCACCCCTATTCGGGTAAGAGTTCAGTCTTTATGGTGGGGAGCAGGAGTGGCAACACAATATCAGCCTGATTCTCCTTCAGTTAGCTACTTTCTGCTCAGTTAAGCTGGCAGGCAAGCCTGGGAACCAGCCTGAATCCCTCACTAGGAGCTGCCCATCTTAAGAGAGTTCCTCTAGCAAATGTGCCTTCAGGGACCTATATGACTGAAGCAAAGCCATTTGCATCAATTCATCCTACACATGTCTTTTGCCTCCTAAAACGTTCAGGGTTCCCTGCCATATGCATATACTGGATAGTAAACGTTTCTAGTCTCTAAATTGCTGTGCTTATAAGTCTGCTCTAAGATGATTGAAACACATGAGAGAGAACCAGCCCCAAAGAGAATGTGGCACTTTATTTCCTTAACCTGAGTCATCTGTGCTTTCACTGCCATTCTTTTGTTGTGGTTGTTTTTAGCCATGAAACGAACTCAGGATTTTTAAAAAATGTTTTCAACCATAAATAGCTCCTATTGAATGAGAGTAAGTTAATACCAAACTTAGGTATTTTCCAAAACTTTTAATTTGAAATAAAACAAGTTACAAGTATTTTTTATAAAATATTACCCTTGTGCCCACTGTAATATTAAGAACTTTAAAAAGGGTTTCTCTTTAGTCTTTAGTAGCATTCACATCTACTGTGTTACATAGGTCTTACTGGATGCCTTTTACAAATGAGAAAACTAAAACTCAGAGAGGAAAATGACTTTCCCAAAGTTGTATCATCTGCTTATTTCAGTTCCCAGTCCTTTCCTTTTAGATGGTTATTGACAACTAGAAGACTGAAGAAAGATTCCATCAAAGACTCCATTAGCTCACTTAAAATAAATAGGTTGACTCTTCTTTTAACCAGGTGGACAGGAAAAGCCACCACCCAATGCACACCACTTACACTACTACCTAATTAACCCAGGAGTAACAGCTACTGAGGCCTGGCAAGATTCACAGTCCCAGCCAGCGTTCTTTTTAGTGGGAAGAACGTGAGTTTTGCAGCCAGTCACTCCTGAGATCCAAATGTGGTCAAGTCACTGACCCCTCTGAACCTCATTTTCCACATCTGTAAAACAGAGAATCATAATGCCTTCTTCACAGAGATGCAGCCCTAATTGGACAAGAGATTATATGTGATACCTATTATAATGCATACCCATTGAATAAATTTTTTAAAATACACAGTTGCTTAAAATGTAATTTTCTCAGTGTTAGCAAAAGGTTTCTCAGGCACCATGAAGTGTTTTGGCTGCAGCAGGAGAGTGGTTGGCAGATACAGCGTTCTTCAGTTTCCATTTTTCAGGTTCATTCTTTAGAACCAACTTTGCTTTTTATGTCATGTTTTTCCCTCCAAGGTAGGAGGTGGGCTGACGCTTTCCCTTCTGCCCTCCCCATCCTATAGCTCTCTGTAAGTATTCTTTCACCTCCCTTTTGTGATTTTCTTAAGTGCTTTTAATGGTTGCTTGACACTAGAAAGATATTCCCAGCAGGCACTCAGTTTGTAATCACTGCTTGTTGCTTGATGTGAACTTGTGGCTGACCTCTGGGAAAGTGGTGTGGGCGGGCATGGGGACGAGAGGAGGGAGCAAGGCTCTGCTCCAGCAAAGCGAGATTGTGCATCCCTGAGCAGCTGGCTAGCAACTGAAGGGGTGGCTCTGAAGATTGCTGTCACGCCTCCTTGCCACCTTGGGTTGGCCAGTGTGTCTGGAAGTATAATCAGTAGTAGGTTATGGTATGGTTAAACAACCATATTCTTAAACACCAGCAAAGCACAAAAGAAAAACAAGACGATAGAGCAGCTACAGTACATTTCCACAGTGTCTCTGTTGTTACCACAAGGTGAATGGAATGCCCTGAGGAGCAGCATCCATACAGCTAGAACTAATCATCCCTTATTCCATAGCCTGTGACCTGGGGGCCTAGAATGTCCCCCACTTTTTTTTAATCCTATAATTCTGTCTTCACCAAGGAGGTGATTGAGGTATTGCAAATGGAAGAAAAATACAAATTCTTTGTATCTTCCTTTTACAAATCTTATTAGACACATGGCTGCTAATCAGGGCCATAAGTGATGAATCCAGATACTTGCCTTCAAGCAGCAGTTCCCTGTCTAGAGGAGGAAAAGCCAAGTGTCTGTACCCAGTTAGTATCACCACAAGAGACACCTGTGGTAGTGGGTGTCAATGTCAGGGAAATGGATTTCATGTTAAATGCTTTGTGCCCAATCTTTTGTGACCCGCCTGAACCTTATGGGCATATCCCCAAACCACACTGTGAGCTAGGACTTCGTAATGAGGCAACCAGTGTCTACCACTGTTCACAGCCTCACTTCCTAGCCTTTGTAATGAATTACCCTGTTTATGGACATGGCTCACTTTCCAGGCTACCACTCTCCCCTTCCTCACCAGCTTTGATGCCAGCCTATGGCAGTTGTTCATGCTTATTCCCTTGATTAGGCTACTTCTATCTCACCTGGTCTTACCAGCCCTTGGGATCCTGCATTTCTACTGCTCCCCCATGAACAGTAGAGCCACCAAGCTCCCCTTGGTCCTACAAGCAGGACCCTAAATTCTCTGAGCCAGAGGGTGGATGATGAGTAGTCTCTGTAGAATGAAGTGGCCAGCACAGACTTCATGGAAGATGTAGACTTAGGCTGGTTATGATTTGGGTGGGGAAAGAGAAAAGATATGGCTATTCTACCCTGGAGCAAGAGAGATCTTTGTTATGACTTGTTAACAGCCATTTAAAGCATGATTGTGAAGGAGGAGTTTAGAACTGGAGCTGCCACAGAGATTCAAGGATTATCTGTGGATTTTGGTGGTGTACAGTTCTTTACCAAAGGGAGGGGGAGGGGACATAAGGAGTTGTTGGAACAAAAGAAAGAAAATAAAGCCTCTAGTATGGCGTTATATCAGATTCATGGAGTCCTTCTATTCTCTTCCTCCAGACAATTTTTATATTCCTGTGTTGGGCCTCATTTGAGAGTCTGGTTTTGGCCCCTAACAAGAATGCCCCTTGCAGCCATGTTGTGACCATTCATGCCAATTAAAATGAATAAGAACTAAGTGATCGTCTTGCCTTTCACACAAACCAGTGGTTCTCAGTGTTGGTTGCTGGACCCCTACAGTTAATGGCTCTATTTCCAAAGCCTGGTCTTTCCATCCTCTTCAGTGGGCAAAAAGAGGCATATGATTAGCCACCAGAGGCCTTAGTCCCACCAGGGCTCTGAGCTGTATCAGAAATCAGACTAAGGAGAGGTGGCTGGAGAAGCAGTTTGGGAAGGACGTAAGCTTTCTCTTTACAGCTGAACATAAACTAAGTTGTTCCACAGGCTTTGCTTAAACTTTTACAGACAGAATTATCACTCTTCTTTTTAACTCCTTTTTTCTTTCTTGTGTATATTTCAGCCTGAGGCCCTAAAAATAGTTTTTTTTTTATAGAGGAGTATCTTTATTGTCTCACAGCAAATATTTTTTAATTTGAAAACAACTCTCAAAAGAATTATCTCATCTTTTCCCCAAAGTGGTTGACTGAAAAATATTTATTTTGTTGTCATTTCCCGCCTCCTACCTGTCTCTGCTGGGCTGAGTGAAGACTGCAGTGGAATGTTTTAAGTAGTGAGTGGGTGAGTGGGTAGGGAAAGTAAAAGATCTATACACCTCATGCTAACTTCTCATGTTAGGGTAGAAGAGCCATCTGATATATTTATTGTTCCATATTAAACTTGAGTCTGATTGGGACTGAGAATGTGAGAGCCTTAGAAATCATCTAATCCAAGGAGGAAGAAGGGGACACAGCAATATGTCATGAAAGTTTAGTATGTGTAGGGTACTGCTTCATACATCGTTTAATGAGAAAAGTGATCACTTAATAGTTTACCATGTGCTATATGTTTTTACATTCATTAAGAACCTGGGAATCATTGATCCTCTTTCACAAGCGAGGAAACTGGGACCCAGTGGAATAAGTTTTGCCCAGAGGGGACTCAATAAGTAGAAGGACTGGATTCAGCCTTGGTTTCTCTGACTGTGCACTCCTGGTCCTCTTAGCCTAAAAGGCAAGGTTGAGAGTTCTAACAGCAGGGAACCTTGTCATCCAAATTACTGACATGCCCCTCAATTAAGCAGTCTTAGAGGGCGACTGGGCCTTACTCAGTTTTAAGAGGCATATTCCCCTGGTGCTCCTTAGGGTATTTACACTGTTCCTTCTGCCTGGGCCCTGCAATTGGGCCAGTGGTGAGCAAGTGCTTTCCAGGTATCGTAAATACATCTTATGACACTTGATCTGTTGACACTAAGCCATAAACAGGTTCCTCTTCATATAGATGAAACAGGTTTGAAGTTGTAGAATTATGTCATTTGGGTGTCACAGAAGAGCCGGCTTCTGGAAAAACTGGGAGGAGGGCAAAATATGTCTTTAATAATCCTTATCTGCTTCTTTCGGCACCCTGTGTTTATGCCCTAGTCCTGACCCTTTAAAGATGATCATTTCTCTTTCCCCCAGCAAAACTTAACCTCATCCTATCACCTAAGATGACAGCTGGCTCATCCAGAAACTCTTCTGCACTCAAGTGGTTTATGGTGTGGTCTCATGGCATACTCTTGTCTTGTAATACATATTGATTTTTAACTAGGGGCTGAACTATAAGGAACTTTCTAAGTGCAGCACCTTAGACTACAGGAACAATTTTAATAGGGACTTTAGGCTTAATGGCTTATGGGAGATCTTTTGAAAGTGGCAAAGGCCTTGCTGTTTTTCACATGCTCTCATGTTTGGCATCTGTTACCTCCTCCAGCACATAGAGCAGTCCTTTGAGTTCAAAGCACTAGGCTTTGTTCAGTCTTGAGATTCGGCAGTGACATATAAAGGATGGAAAGCTGCAGTCTTTGGTTCCTCTCTTCTCTCTGCTTCAGCTCTGTTTGATGTTTTTATGTGTTTTGGGTCATCTAATGGTGACCAGACTAGTGCTGTCTCTCATCTGACAGCACTGAACTGCAGTGCAAGGAGAGCCTCTGGTAAGATTGACTGAAAGTAAATTGATGTGATGTTCATCTCTTTGCTGTCTACATCAAGCAACCCTCCTCCCAGGAGGGGCAGATTTCCTATAGTCCAGACCTGTTGACTGTATCATGAGCTTTTGGAATATTGAGGTTGGAATGCAGGTGGGGATAGCTTTCTTACCTTCTTTTCCATTTCCTAGGGAAACTCATAAAAAGAACACTTACTAAAAGGGCAGGGGTAGAACTGGGTAGTAAACAGGGAAGGAACCAGGTAGTGGGAGAACAGGGACCCTCTGTTCCCTTTCATAAATGTCCACTTCTCAGTTATACTCATCTGAGAAGACATGCTGGCAGAGATGCTTGAGTTATTAACTAGGCATAAGACATCTCCTCATAGTTCCTTGTTTTTCCATTTCAGAGCCCTCTCACTGCCCCTGGCCCAGACTTTAGACTCCTGGACAAGTGAGTCTGGCTTTGGCAAAGAGGGAGCCCTTGCCTCTGCTTGGGAGCAAGTGTCCCTTTGCTCCAGACCCCCAGCATCATGACACTGGCACCTGTAATACTCTTCTAAGCTGAGTCGCAGATCTGTGCTGATGACGTAATCACATTTGAGCAGCCTAATGCCTGCTGGCCCCCATGTAGGCTTTATATTGAGTTACCACTGGGTGTTTGTTTTTCTTTTTTTCCTGAAACATCTGCTTGTGCTGCCTCAGGGAGTGTCACACAGAACACAGCCTGTGTATTTTAAGCATAGCCCTTGTTCACATTTTGAAGTGCTGGCAATGTGGTAGACGCCATATGGAGCCCTGACACCCTTCTCACCTCCTGTTCTTTCCCATCTACATCCCCCCCATTTTCTTGGGAGACACTTCAAGCATGACCCATAAAATAAGCATTAGGAGCTGCTGATGAGACACATTCTCTCACTGGACCCTCACACATTTTATCTCTAGCCATTCTGAACTTTTCACAGCTCCTTGAACATGCCGAGCTGTTTCATATCTTCAAGAGTTTGTTCAAGCTGTTCCCTCCACCTGGCGTACCCCCCCTCCTTGCCCCGTTGTCTTCCTAGAAAATACCAATCCATCTGTCAACACTCAGTGATAAAGTCTTCTCTGACTCTGTAGGTGGAATTTAGCACTTCTTCTCTTATGGCTCATAGCTACATTCTTTGCTACACTGTGAGCTCCTGAATGGTAGAGATATCTGATACACCACCGTGTTCCATCACTGGCATGTATTTGGGGCTCAGTCACTGTGAGGTGAAAGAATAGCCACTGACTTCAGGAGGGGAGTGATATAAAAACAGTTGAATTTAATTGAGTACTCATTAGGCAGTAGGATGAACACATTATATCCATTATCTCATTTAATATTTATATCAACTCTTAAGAGGTAGATCCTAATACTGTCCCTTCCTGAGTTGCCCCTACACACACACACACACACACACACACACACACACACACACACACACAATCATTCTCTATTCCAGCATCCTGGTTTATTTTCTTCATATCCACTATCTGAAATTATTTACATGTTTGTTGTCAATTTACTGGAAATTAAGCTCCATGAAAACAAGGACTTTGTCAGTCTTTTTCACTGCTATTTTACCTATTTGAGTGCCTTATATACTGTGGGTACTCAATAAATACTTGTTCACTGAAAGCACAAATGAAGGAATGACTCCCCATTTCACAGATGAGGAAACTGAGTCCTAGAAGATGTTAAATAGCTTTGCCAAAGTTACACAGCTCAGAGCTGAAGGGCTTGGATGGTAAGTAATCCTGGTCTCATTCCAAAGTGGATGATCCTAACATATTATACTACCTCCTGTAGGAGTTCTTCAAGTAGACAGATCTTAGTGCTGGTAGAGAAAGGTATGCTTTCCTGCTGGATGTAGTTTTTACCTTGAAGGTTTACCTTCCCCGCCTCTTATCTCACTGGTGAAATCCCTCCTTCTAGGCCAAAGCAAGTTATGAGAGCTGCCATATGCCAGCTGCCAAATGTCTTCAGTGCCAGGCATGTTGCTAAACTAGGGGTAAAATAGTGAATGAAAAACAAATGTAGCCTCCAAAGAGCTCAAGTGACAAAGACGGACTTTTACAACATAATGATGCTGAGGTGCGCTGAAGCCCTAAACCTCTGGAGGCTGCCAGGGTAGAGCAGTGATGTGTCAGACCACCTGCATCACTGGTTCCCTGACGGCACTTAATTCAGATTTCATCCTTTAGTAGGGGTAGTGAAAATCAGCTCAAACCTTGAAAGATATTTCTATGTAACCTAACTAAATGAGTGAGACCTTGGTGCTTCTCACTGCAGGACAGGCAGGATTGAAAATGAAACTGATATCTGACCCAACGAGATTCTGTCCTAAGTTCAGGGGAACAGGTTTTGGTGGCAGGCCCTTTTCATGACTGCTGGAGCCCACAAGAACCAAGATGAGAATCTGAGGGAAATGGCCACTTTGCAGCCAGTTTACAACAGGAGAGTCATGACCGGCTGCAGTTATAAAAACTGAAAAGAAAAAACAAAAATCTAGCTGTGTGGCTTTTTAAAAAAACAAACAAACAAACAAACAAATAAAAAGACACTATTGGGGCCAAGCACAATGGCTCACATGTGTAATCCCAGCACTTTGGGAGGCCGGGGCAGACGGATCACCTGAGGTCAGGAGTTCCAGACCAGCCTGGCCAACATGGTGAAACTCCGTCGCTACTAAAAATACAAAAATTAGCCTGGCATGGTGGTGTGTGCCTGTAATCCCAGCTACTCAGGAGGCTGAGGCAGGAGAGTCGCTTGAACCCAAGAGGTGGAGGTTGCAGTGAGCCAAGGTTACGCCACTGCACTCCAGCCTGTGCGACGGAGTGAGACTGTGTCTCAAAAATAAACTAAGAGACTATTGGGATGCCCTGTAACAAGGAGAAAGTTTTTGAGTAATTGGTGCCCAGACTGGAGTTTGAGTCTGCCAAGGCCTTGGAACGTCTTTAGCAACAAGGTACCAGTTACCTCCTCTGCTACTAGTAATGAGGCATTACCAATAACCCGCTGAATAAATGCAGCCAGCTGATGTCACAAGCCCCCTCATATGCTGCCTTCACTCATCATTGCCCAGGGCCAAAAACAAGAGCCAAGTCGTGGTAGTTTCAGCACTGACTAGGATTGTGGGACCTTGGGATGTTACTTCCTTTGTCTACTCTGCATTTTCTTCATCTGTAAAATGGAGTGTTAATGCTGTTACACAGGGTTATTATGAAAACTGATTGTAAAGATTTGGGTGAAGTGATTAGTTCAGTGTCTAGCAAGTAATAACTTCCATTTATTAATTGTAAGTGCTTATAATGTATAATTATCCTCTTTTTACAGATATAGAAACTTTAAAGAGGCCTCTCACCCAAGGTTGTACTGCTAATGCATGCTGGAATGGGGTCTCAAAACTTAGTTGTGTGCTTTTTCCATGATCAGTCTCAGCCACCACAATAACTAACCCAGCTCTCCCACTTCTGGATCCATGCCTCAGCTGACATTTCATCTGAGGGAAAGAGGGGAGCCATGAATTAAGTATCCCCTCACCTCTATCTTAGCCTTGCTGACTTGCTATCATCCTCATCTCTCTCCCTTCATACTGTTATGGTAAGAGGTGGGTAAAGTATTGGAATCCAAGCCTGCCTTGAGAACAGCTCACAGCTGGGTTGTGGAGAGTTAGAAGTTGGCAAACGCACAGCTGTTTTGTAGAGAAGCCAGATGAGAACATTTCCTCATGGAGGTGAATTTGTTCTTCAGGTTTCTTTGCTTAGGGAAGGCTGGATATGAGCTTGCTTCTGCTTTGTCACTGTAACAGCATTCCCTGTCCATGGGCCACACCATCCTTTACTCATACGGCTTCCAGTAAGGCTTACTTGTTTGTAAGAATAATCAGTTTATGATACAGCATTTTAATTCAGTCTAGAGCTCCAGTGGTTATGTGTGCCTGGTCATTGCAGAGACAATTAGAAAAGAAATGGAGGTTGGATTTACCTGTCAAAGTAAGCTGTTCATGAGATTCCTAGGTAGTGTCTCCATGACCAGTAAGTGGCCCATGGTTTGCCTGGGGAGGTTTCTTGAACACTCACGCTTTATACGATTGTTTTGATCATTTACTCATTCACTCAAAAACATTTGTTGCAGTTTCACCAGTGCCAAGCACATTACCAGGTACTGGTGATACGGCAGGGAACAAAATAGTTAAAGTCGTTTGCCACCACAAAATAATTTTAGATAGTGATCAGTGCTGTGAAGACAATACAGCAATTTAGTGTAATAGTACAGGGATGGGGTGGCTACTCTAGATTTCCTGGTCCAGGAGCTGTCCTGAAAAGGTGATATTGGAGCTGAGACCTGAATGTTAATGAGTCATTCATTCCAAGATGTGAGGGTAAGAGCTTTGAGGCAGACCAGCAAAGCACAAGCCTTAAGCCACAAACAAGATCAGCTTATTTGGGAAACAGAAAGAAAGCCAGCGTGGCTGGAAGGTGGCATGAATCAGGCTGGAAAGGGAGAGAGGGGCCAAAGCATGTAGGAATTTGTGGGCTATGGACTTTATTCTAGGGGTTATAGGAAGCCATTGAAGGACTTTTAAATGGGGTACTGATATAATCTATTGCACATTTTTGAAATATTACTCTGAATACAGTTTGGATAATAGGCAATAGTGCATTAAGATTAGAAGTAGGAAGACTAGCCAAGAAGCAACTCCAGTAGTTCATGCAGGAGATGGTGGCAGCAGTGGAGAAGATGAATGGACACACATGGGAGAGGTTGTGCAGGGTGAGTCAATAGGACATGCTGTTGGACTCAGTGGGATAGGGAGATGGTGCTGCTAAGATTTTGAGCACCATGCTTGGCACATAGAATGCGTTCTTATTCATGATAGCTGTTACTGTATTTTTTAAATGGCCTGTACAGTAAAAGAACAAACTTGAGAAGGAATCTTTAGCCCATTGGAATGACAGCATGGTGCCTAGATTGTACAGGTGACAACAGTGTTAACTCTTCTCATTTTTTGTTAATAGATAGCAGTTTTAGAGGAAATGAGTGTTGCAGGTATGGTGATGTATTCGGGAGCCAGAAACTGACTTCCAGTCGATCTCACTCTATCATCAACTCACTGTATGACTTTTAGTCTCTCTTAGTCTTGGTTTCTTCATATGATGTTATTAAATAACTATAAAATGTTTTGAGCACTTACTGTGTGATAGGTACTATGTCAAGCTCTTTATATATCTGCCAACCACTTCATATACATTAATCTAATTGAATCCTTCCAGCAGCTCTTCCTGGTAGGTACTACATTGTCCACTATTTCCAAGTACGAACACCAACCTCAAAATCTCACAGCTAGTAAGTGGCAGAGCTGTGATTCAAACCCAGGTGTTTCTGACTCCTAGGTCCATATTCATAACCCGCTGCCATATGAAAAGTAGCACTAGGTCATTATGGGTTGGTATACTTCCAACTTCCTACACCTTCAATTGAAGGTCATCATCATGGGACTCCCAAAGCTACTGAGAACTGTTTTCTCTGTGTGTGTGTGTGTGTGTGTGTGTGCACGTGTGTATCTGCCTCACTCGCTCGCTCTCACACACACACATGCACGCACACACATACAGCGTGAATCTCTATTCAGACAGAGATTAGAGATAAGTGTCAAGTATATTTATTTTTTGATCCTTTCTCTTTTTCTCTTTGGTAACTTGTGAGATACAGCAGCTGAGGCAACAGGAAATTTGAAGTCTAGCATTTTATTAAATTTTATGTTTAAGATTTCTATGGAAGGAAACTGCTTGAGAGAGATTTGGTTTCCATTATACACATGCCAAAAGAAGATGAGGAAACTGGGTCAGGTGGATTTCCTGAAGGTACAGGAAGCAGGGAAGGCAAATCCTTGGGCTAATTTCTGCTTCTGACTCTCCACCCCCTGAAATTGTCTGGGCCCTAGTAGAGGGTGTAGGAAAGGTTCCTTTCAGACCTCATCACAGGAGATCGCCAGTGATAGAAAATCCAGCAGCACTGGGGGGAGGAAAGGGAAGTTGGGGAAGGCCAATGTAAAGGCAAAGAAAAGGAAAAACTTAACTGGCCCCAGGGCATTTTTCTCTTGAAGTTCAACAGGAAACTGAGTAATGTAGAAGTTATTTTAAAGAGATGGAACAGATAGACCCATACATGCATATATATGCACACACTGTATCCCATGCCAGGTCATCTCCCTGCAGACACTTTGAAATTGCCCCGTTATTGGCAAGGGTGTGGGGAAAATGGGCATTCCTGTGCTGATGTGAGTAATGATTGTAAATCAATATAAAAGATTTCTGGAGCGTAGTATCAAATGCCTCTTAAACCATATCTCTTGTGTTCTTTGGAGAATATCCGATTTTAGGTCTGGGGAGGAAATAGCTAAGCCTGAGGGCTGTGTAGTGCTAGAAAGTAGGGAAGTGCTCAAAAACAAAAACAAAACAAAACAAAACAAAAAAGCAGAAAACCCGTATTGATGGGGATATGTCAATGGAACATAGGACCCAACTAACAAGAGCTCTCAAAGGCCAAAGCTGAGCAGTTTGAGCAACAAAATAGTAATATTGGATTATAACCCAAAGAATAAAATAAACATCCATGAGTCCATACTGATATAAATGATCAAATAAATAAATGAAGGAGAAGAGACAAAGCTCATGTTCGAAAGTATTTCACATAATGTATGTAGATATTCCACCCTCAAGGACAGGGAACGTAACTCGTCACTCTTTAAGTATAGGTGGCTCGTAGTGACTTCCTTCTGGAGAATACACTGTGGGAATGGGAAAAAAAAAGTAGCCATACCACAGAAAAACCTGACAAGCACTACCTCAGCCAGGTGGTCAAGGCCACCTTCAACAGTGCTGTCATATTGATAGTATTAACCCTTGATATGATGTAATGATAATGGCACTTTACCTCTGTAATTTTCCTTCCAAAAGCCCATAACCATGGACTAATTGTGAGAAAAACATCAGACAACTTCCGATTGAGGGACATTCTGCAAAATACCTGATCAGCACCCCTCAAAACCATCCTCACCATCACAAACAAGAAAAGTCTGAGAAACTTTGTCAGAGCCAAGAGGAGCCTATGGAGACTTAATGATGAAATGTGGTATTCTGAGTGAAATCTGGAGCAGGAAAGGGACTTTAGGGAAAAACTAAGGAAATCTCAAAATATGAACTTTAGTATGAAGGTATCAATATTGGTTCTGTGAACCTCAAATATCTGAGACAGGTCTCAGTCAATTTAAAAAGTTTATTTTGCCATGGTTAAAGACACATCCATGACACAGCCTCAGAAGGTCCTGATGACATGTCCCCAAGGTGGTCGGGGCGCAGCTTGGTTTTATACATTTTAGGGAGACATGAGACATCAATCAGTATATGTAAGATATACATTGGTTCGGTCCAGAAAGGCAGGACAACTCGAAGTGGGGAGGGGGGCTTCCAGGTCATAAGTAGATAAAGGACAAATGGTTGCATTCTTTTGAGTTTCTGATTAGCTTTCCACCGAATCAAAGGAAGCAATTGGATATGCATTTGTCTCACGTGAGCAGAGGGATGACTTTGAGTGTTGTCTGTCCTTTGTGAGGGAGATATGTAGCTTTTTTATCTTTGTAGCCATTTAGGAACAGAATGGGGGACAAGTTTGTGGATCCCGGTTCCCAGCTTGACTTTTCCCTTTGGCTTAGTGATTTTGGGGTCGCGAGATTTATTTTCCTTTCATAGTTCATTGGCAACGAATATACCATGCTAATGTAAGATGTTCATTGTAGGGGAGACTAAGTATGGGAATCCTTTGTACTATCTTTGCAATTTTTTGGTAAATCTAAAGCTGTTCTAAAAATTAAAGCTTATAAAACAAATGCAAACATGCCTTTGGACCCAGGAGGAAACTCCTGGGAATTTTTCTTTGGAAATAACTAAGGATGATTCATCCACAGTCATGTGTGTCACAGAGATGTGGGTAATACTGAAAAGGTAGAAATAATTTAAATGCCCAATATTAGGTATGATAAATCCATACAAATCAATCATGATCATAATCTTATAGAAATATATTTCTTGATATGATATTTATGATTGATAGCTGAGTGGAAAAAGCAGACTGTGAAGGAGACTGTCAAGTATGAGCTGATTTTATAAAAGATACTTATTTTTATATATGTATAGAAGGTGTATGGGGAAATATATTTCACTGTGATAATGGTGATTATCTGTGGTGGTAACATAATGGAATTTTTTTCTTTTTTATGGAACCAATACTTGTTTTCTAGAAAGTAAAAAGCAACAAAAAAGAAAATGTTACTCTTTGAATTAAAAAAATAAGGCTGTAAATGATTCTATTATAAATCCAGCAGCAGTAAAGGACTCAGTCCTAAAGAAGGGAATTCTGAGAGCAGATGGGACACTGGCAGGCTACGAGCCTGCCTGTTACTTGCGTTCAGTCACCTCCCTATTGCAGGGCACTGCCTGGGCAGGCCTGCTGGCTCCTTTTAATCTTCCATAGAAGTAGGCCATCCCCACACAGGTTCTGCCATGTGCAAGAAAGGTAGCCACCTATAAAAACAGTAAATAGGCTGCAAGGTACATGGAGATCAATTCAAACTTGGCACTGTGGTCAGAGTGTGGGCCTGAGGTCATGCTGGAGACCCAAGGCTCTCTCAGAGGTCCCTAAATAGGTCTGGAGAGACAGAGTCAGTTGTAAGGGCTGAGACAAACTCAGGTCTGTATTTCTTCTTCTTCTATAGTAATCCTACTCATCTCTGGCATTTTTTCATCTTAAAAAAGCACTTGCTTGTATCTTCCATCTCTTCATGGTAGGTGTTAATATCCCATTTTTTCAGATGAAAACATTTTGCCTCAGAAAACTTAAATGGCTGCTACTTACCAGCTGGGTAACTAAGGATCAGAAAAGACAGGCTCATCTCTTACCTAAGTTCAGTTCATTTGTGGGGGTTCTAGAGTCTGATTGCTTAACCTAGTTCTATTATTTACAAGTCGTGTACCTTAAGCAGGTCTTGCAGCCTCTCTGGGCCTCATTTTTCTCATCTGTAGAATGGAGATAATACCAGAAGCTATCGGTGAGTTTATGTATATAGATTTCTTAGCACAGTTTGTGGAACATTAAGTAAGCCCTCTGTGAATAGTGCCCATTACTGAAAGAGAGAAGGCTCATGGGATAAAATAGAACGTGAACTAGAGAGAGAAGAGCGCTTCTCCTTGTGGTTTGAGAAGGAATTGCAGTGAGGCTAGAACCAAGTCAAACTTTTTTTAAGACCCATGATGAAATAAAGAATCATGGGACTTTTGCTCATGGCAGAGCTTACTCTTGGGTCTGCACTAGGTAATGATCAGGCAGTACTGTGTCTGGAATTTATTCCTTCCAGTGGGTTCTTGATCTCGCTGACTTCAAGAATGAAGCCGTGGACCTTCTTGGTGAGTGTTACAGCTCTTAAAGGTGGTATGTCCGGAGTTTGTTCCTTCAGATGTTCAGATGTGTCCGGAGTTTCTTCCTTCCAGTGGGTTTGTGGTCTCGCTGACTTCAAGAATGAAGCCACGGACCTTCACGGCGAGTATTACAGCTCTTAAAGGTGGTATGGACCCAAAGAGTGAGCAGCAGCAAGATTTATTATGAAGAGCAAAAGAACAAAGCTTCCATGCTGTGGAAGGGGACCCGAGCGGGTTGCCTCTGCTGGATCAGGTGGCCAGCTTTTATTCCCTTATTTGGCCCGACCCACATCCTGCTGATTGGTGTGCTTACAATCCTTTAGCTAGACACAGAGCGCAGCGCTGATTGGTGTGTTTACAATCGTTTAGCTAGGCACAAAGCATTGATTGGTGCATTTACAATCCTTTAGCTAGACACAGAAAAGTTCTCCAAGTTCCCACTCGACCCAGGAAGTACAGCTGGCTTCACCTCTCAGTACCGGGCATCAACCCAGTATTTGGGCCCAGCCAGAAAAAGAGGTGAAAGAAAGGACTTGGAACATTTAGGCCATCCTTCAGATTGTGGTGACGGGATACAGAGGGGCACAGGAAGCAAAGAGAGACAGCTGTGTGAATGAGAGCAAATTAATTAGCTCAGCAAGTCTATATGTTGGAGGGAAGCTTTCTTAGTTTTTGTCTGGTTTGGAGTTTTCCTAAATTTTGCTTAAAATGCAAGGCATCCTAATTTCCCAGATAAGGATACTTGGGTCCTAGAGTCACACAGCAGAACCAGGACTAGAACTCTGGTATTTTCATCATGTTTTTCTCGGTTAGCCCAAAATAGACCAAGGATATTTTACTTTATTTTGTAAAGTTCAGATCCCTTAAAGCACAGTAACCTCCTTATTTTCAGCTCAGGCTGTTGGGGCAGGTGAGTGTGGGACAGAGGGGACAAAGAAGGCAACGCTGCTCTGTCTAGTAAAGAAAGGTTCCTGGATCCGAGCGTTTAGTCCGTCTCCCCAGCAGTGCTGATTGCGTATTTATGCAACTAGGCAACCACTTCCTCAGATACTGAAAGTGTGAGACTTCCCAATTGGCTCCTTATATAATGCCCAGGCAGTGTAATTTTTTGAGAATATTAAATCTATCTTTTTGAATTTCAGCTGACTCTAGCCTTCGTCCCTTTGTCAATACCTCTTAATTTCTCCATCCTCCTGAGTTAAATAATCCTTTTACAGCAATAATCAGTTAATAAATAACCAAGAACTCAGAAGACATGAGTGATGCCAAGTCACATTAAGTTGTACTATATGCTTAGGAAAAGAAACCATTAAACTTGCAAAGTCAGAATGCCTGCTACCTGATTTATTAACTTCCCCCTTTATGCCCCTAAAGCTCTGGGGACAGAAGCCAAAAAGCTGAGCTGCCTATGTATACAGCCTAACTAAAAAATTGTCAGACAGTGGAACACTGTAAAATGATTATGATAAAATATAATCATTTTATCAGCAGGTGTTTAGGGTCTGAATGTGGAGCTTATGGCATGCCTCTGACATTTCAGTTTCACAGGCACCACATCAGACAGTGAGTCCAACTCAGAGAAGGGATACAGCATTCTGCTGACTGGAATGCCTTAGTCTCATTCTGTCACCCCAACCCCTACCCACAACCAAGAAAGTGTTAAATTTCACACCATCCTCTTGGTCAGAATTTAGGAGCTCCCAGTTCCTTTAGCTAAACTTTTTTGTTTTACATCCCCTAAAAGAAATTTTAAAAGTATGTGCCTTTTTGCCCGTTTTTAAATTAATTCCTGAAATCATAGTATCAAGTGTAAATAGTTGCTAAGGGTGTGATCGCTGACATGTTGTGTAGTTTATATGAGTTTTTATATATATTTTTGTCAAAACTTTGTCACTGTTAATTTAGCTTATTAGATTTACAAGCAAGGTGCACTATATAATCTAATTGGCAAAGCCAGTTCTGGTGGTCAAACCATCCAGCCAAATCAGACTTGCTTTCTGTCAGATTAAGTCCGATTTCATTTTTTTCAATACAAATAAACATTAGCACACACCTCATGATAACCATCTCACTTTTGAATTTGAAGTGTTAGATCGATAGATAGATGGATAAAACACACAGCCCTGCCAAGAGTTTCCTGCCTGAATGAAAAAAGAGATTGTCTCCTTTACTATTGCTTGCGGTTCTCTCGTAGGACTCCTCTAAGGGAGACATTCTAAAATTGTTACATGCTAAGATTCAGAAGGGTGAGTGTGAGTAGCATTTCTGCAGAAGTGTAGGAGTATGGTGATCTGGAAAGTGGGAGTGGCTGAAACAAGAACCTTACAGAGCATAGGCATGTTTCTGAGAAGTAAGTTTTAGGAAGTAGTATAAATGGAAGTTAAGGATTTGGACATTAATTTTCTCAAAACAACCCAGGCCCAAATACTTCCTGGAAAGTAATTACATACCACAAGGGTATCCATACCCCAGTTTTAAGGCCACCACTTTTAGATACAGCAGTACCCTCAAACTAGATCAGTGACTGAGCTAAGGCCAGTTAACTAACCTTCACTCCGTATTTGTTCTCCCCAGTGTTTGGCAGGCATGACTTTTCTCAAGACCTGCCACCTAGAAGGGTCAAAGTGATACTCAGCCTTTCTAGTTAGTACCTATTTTTCATTAGGTCTGGGTTGTCATTTAAAAAACTCTCCAAGTGAGCAAAGCAGTATACTGTTGCTCTCCAGATATTTAAAGGGTATTTGGGGATAGGAACACACTTGTTCTGGAATGTAATGTTTCAGCTGCCAGAACTAGGAACATTTGAGGGAAAGGCAGGAGGAGGCAGGTTTTTATTCAGGATAAGAAGGAAGGTGGGTTGAGGAAGAAGGGTAACATTTTTTATTGCATAAAATACAAAACATTTGTATTGCATAAAATACATAAAACTTTCACAGTAACCCTGGAAGATAGCATTTCGATGAGGAAACTGAGATTCAGAGAGGTTAGTGACTTAAGATCCCACAGTTTATTAGTTCATAACAGGGATTTGAACCTAGTTCAGTCTGGTGACATCAAAGTAATTATGTAATGCTGCCTCTCTCATTGGTAAGTACCTGCTATAGAATGTGCTGTCTGCCTAACACCCTTAGTTTATTTAAAAAAAAAAGAAGAGAAAAGAAACAGCCATTAACCTCTGAGTTACAACTCCAGTTGTAAGTCTAAGTATGACTGGTAGGTGTTTCAGAGCAGCGTGATAAGTGGCTGAGGTAGAAGGCTGTATTACTTCCCTTGCAGAAAGTGAAGACTTTTATAGACTAAGATAAAAATCTCATGAACAGTCAGGCATGGTGGCTCATGCCTGTAATCCCAGCACTTTGGGAGACTGGGGCAGGCGGATCACAAGGTCAGGAGTTCAAGGCCAATGTGGTGAAACTCCATCTCTACTAAAAATACAAAAATTAGCTGGGCATGGTGGCATGCGCCTGTAATCCCAGCTACTCAGGAGGCTGAGGCAGGAGAATCGCTTGAACCCGGGAGGCGGAGATTACAGTGAGCGAAGATTGCACCGATGCACTCCAGCCTGGGTGACAGAGCAAGATTCCATCTCTAAATAAATAAAATGAGATAATCTCATGAACATAGATGAGCTTATATACAAAGTTTATATACAAAGTGAAGCAAGAACATTCAGGAGAGGAGATGATGCCTCACACTAATTATATTGTTGAACCCTCCAGGAGAGACGACATACAAGCTGAGCAAAGCTCTGTGTTACAGATTCGGTTATGATCCCTTTTCTTTTTCATTATTGTGAGAAGTGGGTTATTACAAAAATAAGATGCTTTCTTTGAAGATGCTGTTCTGGGAAGAAAAAAAAAAAGGTTCTCCCTCCCTCCCCTGAGCCTGTATCTCACCTATTAGGCTTTAAAGTCCTAGAGGGCAACTCCTGTGTTCCTCTTATTCATTATTGTGCCTCGCATCATGACTTACACATGGTTGACAGTCAACAAATATTTAGCCAATGAAGTAATCAATAAATGATATGCCAGTATCCTAAGATCTCATGTTTTAAACTGTGAGATAAATTTCAGGCCCAAGAACATGTCTCTTTTAGGTTAACGAGAAAAGATTTTATCAGTTCAGACTTCAGACCTTTTCCCCAAGCCACTCTCCAAGTATTATAGTAAAGAACCTGGCAACCGAAAAGAATTTATTTATAATTTGGTAAGAGTTGTTGACTTCTTTGAAAATATGATGAAAAGTATGTCTTCCCTCAGACAAAGGAACACACAGATAAAATTCTGTATACAATTTCATTAGGTCCATGAACGTTTAAACTATGTGTCTCACATTAAGAATGCTAAAAAGCGAACTGTAGGTTAGGGCAGAGTCACCATGCTGCCTTCATATTTGAAATAAAACTGACAAGAGAACAATGAGAGCTTGCTTTGGATATAATACCAAGGGGGAGAATATGGTGCCAGTTCCAGCTCTGCCTTAATTCTGGTGAGAAGCTTTCATAAAAGACCCTTTGTTCCCTTTGGGACAGATGCCATTAAATACTGCTCCTTAATGACAGCCCACTGTCCAGCTTTTCTGGCATGCACCCTTCATCCCATGATTGTATAACCAGCAGGAAAGGGGAGTGGAAACAGGGCAGAGTTTGGAATGGTGAAGATTATTGAGTTGGTTCTTTTGGCTCCTATCATACACTTAACTTGCAGGACCTGTTTCTTGAAATGTTTCTGCCGTTAGTGGAAGTTCTAGAAATTTGCTGCCTAGGATATTTTCCCTTAAAGTCTTTCCCAAATGGATGCAAAAGAGCACAGGTTTTATATAGACATAGATAATCCCTTGTGAGACGAAAAATTTCTAGGTAATAGCTGGGAGCTGATGTTCTACAGGCCTTTTCCTTCTCCACCAGCTTGACCACTTCAGACTTTATCCAACTGAAACTAAACCTTGAGTTTTAAGGACACAGATCTAACTATGTGACCCTAGGATTTTACATCTTTCAGAGCTTCACTTTTTTCTTCTGGAAAACGGGGGATAATAATAGCCTCTACATAATAGGAAGAATGGGTGAGTAACACGTAATTCAGTGCCCCGGTCCACAGTAAGCACTTGATCAAGTTGGCTCTTGTTACTATTTTAAGGACAGTGACCTATAGAAGTGGATGAGGAGAAACTAGGCAAGTTTGCTACTTTTGCCTTTCTGAGTGTGCTCATTCCTGCATTTTCAGGCTCTGCCTTCTCCTTGCCCCAGTCCCTGTACCAACAGTGTTCTCTCCCAGGTCCAAGCCAGAGGGGCTGTAACTCTGAGCAGCTGAGGTACTAGCCATGCCTATGCGGCCTGACAACTATTTGACCACTGAAACATCACTAACATCTGGAATAACCTGGCCAGGGCAGTAATGACTGACCAGTCACTTCACCTGTGTCCATCCCTGCCTCCCTTTCTTCCTGTTGTTTGTATTTCACTTCCATTTTAAAAACATTTATTGAGCACCTCCACGTGCCCAGCCCAGTGCTAGTGCTAGATATACATAGTTAATAAATAGTATTGCTATTCTTATATGCTCTAGTCATGGGTAGAGAGAAGAGTAAATCGTAAACAAATAAATTATGTAATGTGATAAGGCCTATGAGAGACATAAGATAGAGAATCACCAGGGAGTCCTACTTAGTAGAGTACCTTCTCTGACCAGGTGGTGTATGTCCCTATGGCATGAGTTGAAATCTTGGATTTTTTCCAAGTGCAGAGTGCCATTGAGAGTGCAGATGACTTTCTTCACAGAATTGGAAAAAACTACTTTAAAGTTCATATGGAACCAAAAAAGAGCCCGCATCGCCAAGTCAATCCTAAGCCAAAAGAACAAAGCTGGAGGCATCATGCTCCCTGACTTCAAACTATACCACAAGGCGACAGTAACCAAAACAGCATGGTACTGGTACCACAACAGAGACATAGATCAATGGAACAGAACAGAGCCCTCAGAAATAATGCCGCATATCTACAACTATCTGATCTTTGACAAACCTGACAAAAACAGGAAATGGGGAAAGGATTCCCTATTAATAAATGGTGCTGAGAAAACTGGCTAGCCATATGTAGAAAGCTGCAACTGGATCCCTTCCTTACACCTTATACAAAAATTAATTCAAGATGGATTAAATACTTAAATGTTAGACCTAAAACCATTAAAACCCTAGAAGAAAACCTAGGCAATACCATTCAGGACATAGGCATGGGCAAGGACTTCATGTCTAAAACACAAAAAGCAATGGCAACAAAAGCCAAAATTGACAAATGGGATCTAATTGAACTAAAGAGCTTCTGCACAGCAAAAGAAATTACCATCAGAGTGAACAGGCAACCTACAGAATGGGAGAAAATTTTTGCAACCTACTCATCTGACAAAGGGCTAATATCCAGAATCTACAATGAACTCAAACAAATTTACAAGAAAAAAAACAAACAACCCCATCAAAAAGTGGACGAAGGACATGAACAGACACTTCTCAAAAGAAGACATTTATGCAGCCAAAAAACACATGAAAAAATGCTCATCATCACTGGCCATCACAGAAATGCAAATCAAAACCACAATGAGATACCATCTTACACCAGTTAGAATGACCATCATTAAAAAGTCAGGAAACAACAGGTGCTGGAGAGGATGTGGAGAAATAGGAACACTTTTACACTGTTGGTGGGACTGTAAACTAGTTCAACCATTGTGGAAGTCAGTGTGGCAATTCCTCAGGGATCTAGAACTAGAAATACCATTTGACCCAGCCATCCCATTACTGGGTATATACCCAAAGGACTATAAATCATGCTGCTATAAAGACACATGCACACGTATGTTTATTGCGGCACTATTCACAATAGCAAAGAGTTGGAACCAACCCACATGTCCAACAACGATAGACTGGATTAAGAAAATGTGACACATATACACCATGGAATACTATGCAGCCATAAAAAATGATGAGTTCATGTCCTTTGTAGGGACATGGATGAAACTGGAAAACATCATTCTCAGTAAACTATCACAAGGACAAAAAACCAAACACTGCATGTTCTCACTCATAGGTGGGAATTGAACAATGGGAACTCCTGGACACAGGAAGGGGAACATCACACTCTGGGGACTGTTGTGGGGTGGGGGGAGGGGGGAGGGACAGCATTAGGAGATATACCTAATGCTAAATGACGAGTTAATGGGTGCAGCAAAACAACATGGCACATGGATACATATGTAACAAACCTGCACATTGTGCACATGTACCCTAAAACCTAAAGTATAATAATAAAAAATAATAATAATAAAAAAAAAGAGTGCAGATGATAGTAGCTTCTCCTTGTTTTTTCTCTCCTAACAACAGATGGCTTAAGGCGTAGAGGAAATCATACACCTGATTTTTACCAGCAATTTATTTTGTCAGTTAAGTTTAAAAGAATTATGACTCTCACCTGCTCCTTTAAATAGCTGCTCACTTACTGTATACCAGATACTGTGCACTTTATATGTATTCTCTTATTTAATCCTCTAGTAACTCAAGAAAGTAAGTTTTATCATCATTCCCCCTTTGGCCAGATAAAGAAATCAGAATTTAGAGAAACGAAGTAACTTGCCTTTGGCCATAGTGCTCAATCATGGTAGTTAAGACTTAAATCCATGTATGTCTGACATAAAGTCTGTGCTATCAACCAGTAGACTAGGCTGCCTCCCTTCTTGTGATATCTTAACTCACCTGGTTCTCCTTTTCCTTTGTAGTGGTGCCAGTGAAGAAGAGGACACATGAAGGCTTGCTACCCCCAGTGGAAAATCGTCCCCTTCCCTTGTGTGTATGCGACAGCGTGTATGTAACGGCTTCTGATTTCTGTGAAAGCTGCTCAGCAACAAATGTACTTCCACCAGATGTGTCCCCAGATCCACAGCAGGCACATCTCTCTCCAAGGGATGACCAGTTTTATGCTTACTGACTGTGTGCTTCTCATCCTCTGGTTGTGGTAGGTCAAGGAAAAGAGCCCCTTTGATCCACCAGGAGCAATTAAGAAGGGTCCTTCAGGTAATCTCTCAATGGCTGCTTTGAACTTACTCAGGAAAGCCAGCCCCCATAGTATTGTATTTCAGCCCCCATAATATTGTATTACCAAACAGTATCGCTTTGTTAGGAAGGATCTGGAATAATCTTGAAGGGAAGTCAGAGTTTCCTCCCTGCCTATTAACAAAAACCCAATTTTGTTCATATTGAAGCATGAAATAAATGAGAGCAAGGTAGGACCAAATTGACTCATGTGGACAGTCACTAAAAGTCCAGTTCTACATTTGTGAAAATGTGGTGCCACGAATTAAGATGGATGACTGGAAAAAGGTGTTAGAGAAAGAGTTAAAGATTAGGAAAAGATATTTTTAGTATATGAAGTTATCCAGGACTTGAGATTCATAATTCAGTGCTGTGGAAATGAAAAAAGTGATTGAAGAGGTGGAACGGAAATGACCTTAGGGGGAAAAAAAAGGACCAAAGAAATCTGATTAAAAGTTGAAATCAGTATTTCTGAATTCAAATTGCTTGAATTTCCAAAATATTCAGTAAAGGACCTAATAGAACCAGAATTATTTGGGTGAATTCTGCAGGTTTTATGGGCTTGTCACAACGTGAAGGGCTGGAATGTATATTACCAAATGGGAATTTCCATTGTAGGTTTTTGCTAATCCCACCCCCATTTTAGCCTAATTTGGCTTAAATGCAGTATGGGGAGAATTGTTCCCACTCCATGTGTTCTAAATTCAGCTCATCTCCCAGCATATAGATATATCCTCCTTTAACTCTGACCAGAACCCTTCTTCCTGTGGCACTCCCCATCCATAGACCTTCAGATCATCTCCCACACCCTGGATCGCACTCTCCTCTTAGTAACAGAGACACACCTGAGGTTGGACTTCCTTGCTTTTCTCTACTCCCAAATCACAATTTCTTAAAACCAAGCTTTGTGCTCCTGAGTAAGCAGGGATGTACTAGGGGAATGTAAAACTGCAAACTTAAAAACCTGCATCTTCTTGAAGCATCAGTTTTACTTACCAAATGGTTTAGAGTCACGAGATGACCTATTTTTATATAAAAGTTATATTATAGAATAAAATGTTCATACACATAGACTGTTAAGATAAGAAAAATAGGAATCTTGCAAGGTAATTCTTATTTGCAAGTGGGTTATGTGTTCACTCTCCGCTACCTTTATGGTATTTTGGTGTTCACTTATGAAGCATACAACTAGAACCATATCCAAGCAGACTCTGGGTTGCTGTTAACCCAGGGCCTAGACTTCTAGTGCCTCTGAGGCAGAACCAAAGGAGCCTGCACTGGGGGAAATCCCTTTTCCTGCCTGCCTGTCTGCCTGTGACCTGTGTACCTATTACAGGCTTTAGGGCCAGCTGATTGTTATGCTTGCAGGATGGTTTTAAAACAGAAACAATACTTGTTTACTGTAGGAGTCCTATTTATATTATTTTTCAGTCCTGTGAATGCTGTGAAATGATTTATTCCTTTGAGGCCAGGAAGCTCCCAGGCATATATGCTTCTAGGTTAGGATTGTCCTCACTCACTAAAGATGCCAGGATATTGGGGCTGAGAGGAGTTTGAGATGTAAAAAAAAAAAAAAAAAAAAGGCGTTTTTCTCTCAAACTGATGGCCAAGAAATGACTAGGACAATTTTGGTGCTTTATCTATCTCTGCAAAGACTGGAGAATTTGGCTTACCATTAATTACAATCTCCAATCATATCCAACCAAACTACCCTAAAAGAAGGACCAGTGGCCACTCTCGAAAAAATTTAAGTATCAGAAGATTAAAAAGATTTTAGGATTTGGAAGCTTGTATTGTCTTTCCCCAGTAATCATTGTTTGATCTCCAAATAGTAGCCTTATATTAGCAGTGGACAGCTCATTGGTTCTCCATATCTGATCATATGTTATTACTTTGAATCAGTATTTGGGAAATTCAAGCATTTATGCAGTGGGTATAAATGGAAATATAAAAATATGTGCCAACCTTCTCAGTAACTTATCATATCTCTGTGATCCTCAAGGAAAGCACTTTTGCTTTTACTTAGAAAGCGTTTCAGATTTGCTTTATAGACTCCTGCTGTCTTCAGCACCCGATAAAACTTTAACCAGGGAAGCATTAAACACAGTGCAGCAGCTTTTGCCCAGGCTCCTAAGTTCCTGCCAGCAGCATTTATCAATGTAAGAACTAGGATACTTCCTGCAGTGGCACTACCTTCCCCTAGAGCTGGAGCATGCTGCTTGGCCTTAAGCCCCAGCATGATGAGGCTTCCCTCCTGCCAGGTCAGTAAAAGTTAGAGAGCTCAGAATTGTGTCTTGCCTGGCTGCAGGTTCCAGGGTTTGCTGAAACCCCTAAAGAGAAGTCACCAAGGGAGGCAGGTAATGAATGTTTCCAGAATCAGTCGGATACTCATAGCAATTTCTGGCTACCTTTCAAATGTTGAATTTCTGGATGCTGAGAGGGACTTTGATTTGATATCATTAAATCCAGGACAGTCCCAAGAAGTGCTTGGAGTCTCGGCTCTGACAGCCCAAGAAGGGAAATAATTTGTATTAAGGAACAACTATGAGCCAGGCCCTGAACTGTCTCTTAGATAATAAAACAGATGGGGAGTGGAAGAGTCATTTGCTTCAAGTTGTACAGCTAGGAAATACTCAAGCCAAATCTTGAAACCAGCTCCCCCTAATTCTGTGGACAAGCACTTTGTACCACACACCATGGTCCACCTAAAAACAGAAGGATAAAAAGACTTCAGGTTTTCCCACTGTGTGCTGACCATCCCAGTTTATGAATCTTTTTAAAATGACATTTCACAGTTATAGTTAGGGCTCAGAAATGGCTTGAGGTAGCCTTATTTCTCCCCTTTAGCAGATGCTTTAAGTACACATTGCTGACTTGAGCCCACCCCCAGGAGTTGGGAGAACATTTCCTTTTTCATGCCATCTTCCATAAATAAGGTGTTTCTTGGCCTTCAAAGGTATAGAATTTTGCAGCAGTAGTAAAAGTGAAGGGTGTTCTGCTCTCTACTGAACTTTATTTGAAAATGTCTGCAGCTTCACTGCTGTAGAAAAGGAAATCTTCATATTTTAGTAAAGTTAGCCGCCAGTGTGCTCTGTGAGGATGTGGCAATTCAAAGTCCAGTGAATCTGGACTCTCTTACTGATTCCTGGTTTGTGTGTGTGTGTCGGGGGAGTGTGTACCTATATATAAATGACAAGTGTGATATGTGTGTATATGTATATACATACATACATGTCTACACACACACACAATATTTGAGAACGAAGGAAAACTCAAAGCAGCCCCTTCATTATCTTGCGTACTACTTCAAAGATTTCTGTCAGCCCTAATTACAAGTGTCGCCATATAGTTGGGGCTTAGATACTTGCTTACAAGAAGAGCAATTCCCTAGCAAAGGTCATTAGCTCCTAAGGCACTGAGTCAAAGTGACAGCCCTGAAGGAAATTGCACTCCAGCCCTCGTCCAGGATGTCTAATAAGATGAGAAACTTGGATGCCCAGCCATTTTGGTGACCTGAGAGTCTAACTACTCCAGTTAGACCTGAGGGCACAAATGCAGAATTCATGACCTTGTAGTAGTGGCAGGGTCTAGGAAGTCCTCTCTCCCCAAGTAGAAAATATTCTCTTGCCATTCCTGACATTCCACATTCATATAATGGCTGTGCAATACATGCTTCCCAATAAGAAAATTAACTGCATGTTTACTGTGTGCTGATCACATCAGATTTTTATGTTTAAAAAAATTTCATTATGGATTGAGTCCAGCCCAGCCCTAAGAGAAAAAGAAGGCCCATAGGGGAGACTTCAATCTCATTATTATTGCCTTTATCCAGCAGTGCTTATGAAGCCCCCTACCCCATCCCGTTCCAGAAACCATAAGACTCAGGCAGTTCTTGCTTCTGGAGGCCTGCCTGGTAAGATAAGATAGTATCATTTGGAACTGAGAACATACCAGAAACAGCAGAACAAGGGTCAGAGCAGAAAGATGAAAATAAGTGAAGACACTTATGGATACATTGGTGAAAAAAAAGCCACGGAGCCCATACTGGGCTTGATATGACTTTGAGGGGACAGCAGATTAATACTCAATGAGGGTTAAACCTGACCAGTCTTTCTACAGTGACAGGCCACACTGCATGAATGGGGAGAACCAATGAATCCATTGTCCTCTGCCTATTTTCCTGTGCACAGTCACATTCCCTCCTTAGGAATCTTCCCCTTCCACCCTTTACATTAAAACAAGGGAACACTGAATCTTTCAAGGGAATTACACGTTTGAGTTAATGTTTCAGTATATCATTTTCATACTGTAAATTATTTTGTAAGAGAGATTTACTGCTATCCCAGGATGTTCGGACTTGGTGCCCCTGTGCATTTGGAAATCAATAAACTATTACTGGAAATGCCATTTGTCTCTCAGAGTTGTGCACAAAGGACCCTGCAAGGTGTAAATATTTATGACGATCTGCATACTTCATTGTGGTAATGCTGGAGATGATGGTGTTTTGGTTACTAGATGTGAGAGTCTAATTTACTCCTGACTTTTCCAGAGTGCCTTAGGAGAGAGCTCTGGGGAGTGGCAAAAGAACAGACTTAAGATCATTATTATTTAGTGATAAGTTTTCTCCTCAAAG
The DNA here is from genome assembly GCF_009828535.3 of Hylobates moloch. NCBI lineage: Eukaryota > Metazoa > Chordata > Mammalia > Primates > Hylobatidae > Hylobates > Hylobates moloch. Next base: position 12,090,594 of record NW_026652286.1, on the reverse strand, counting down.
TAAAATGATCCAGGCCTAGATTAAATTTTATGAGCAACTTAGATTATAACCCAAAGAATACTTGGTGCCAAATTATGTTTTTTTTTTTTTTTTTTTTGGTTATATGCATTGCTTTACTTGTTTACAAGTCATTCTTTTTTTTTTTTTTTAATTATTATACTTTAGGTTTTAGGGTACATGTGCACAATGTGCAGGTTTGTTACATATGTATCCATGTGCCATGTTGTTTTGCTGCACTCATTAACTCGTCATTTAGCATTAGGTATATCTCCTAATGCTGTCCCTCCCCCCTCCCCCCACCCCACAACAGTCCCCGGAGTGTGATGTTCCCCTTCCCGTGTCCATGAGTTCCCATTGTTCAATTCCCACCTATGAGTGAGAACATGCAGTGTTTGGTTTTTTGTCCTTGTGATAGTCTACTGAGAATGATGTTTTCCAGTTTCATCCATGTCCCTACAAAGGACATGAACTCATCATTTTTTATGGCTGCATAGTATTCCATGGTGTATATGTGCCACATTTTCTTAATCCAGTCTATCGTCGTTGGACATGTGGGTTGGTTCCAACTCTTTGCTATTGTGAATAGTGCCACAATAAACATAAATAACATTAAAGTTTTAGAATTTGGATGAACTAGAAGGAAGGTCAAATTGTAATTTTTGCCATATTTTCTAGAAAAAAATGTCTTTTAGAGCAAATTACAGTTAGGCCAACAAAATCTTTGTTTTGTGAAACTTTAGAAATACATATTTGCATGTAACTGATGAAGAAATAGAATGAGTTGTAAATGAAGCAATTCCAAGCTGGTTTGAAGGACCAGAGGTTGCATTGAAATCAGAAGTCATATACTCAGAGGCCTTCAGGAGCCAAATGTGAAGACTCAAGATGGTAGATATTGTGTGAATTAGAAAATACCAAGCCCTGCCTAAATGCATTAAAATTTAATGTTTAAAAATCCTAAAACCCACCAGCAGGTGTATCCGGAGGGACAGTTTGTGGACTCTCCTCTAAATTTTCTTTTAACACATTTATCTTCATCAGACCCTTTTAGTTAGCTAGGGACTGTGTGAGAACCTTGAGAAAATTATCCAAGAGAGGGAGATAAGTCACTCAAGGTCACCCAACAAGCCAGGCTGGTAAAGCCCAGGTCAGCAGACACTCTGTCTCCGACAGCAACCATTAGGCCCTACTTCCTCTTCCCCAGTTGCAGAGGACACTGCTGCCTGGTGGGGTGGCATTGCCTGCCACTGTAGCACTTAGGAGGCTTCAGTGTTTTAACAAACCACAATGTGTTTGGAGGTTTTCTTCCCTGCTTCCTGGTGCCAGTATCTCAATACCACATCCATTGCCCCAGCCCTTTCTTGTTTTATCTTTCCTTCTGAAAGTTGCAACTCTCTATTTTATTTTATTACTCTTTGTTTGGTCCAACATGGCCCCATTTCCTTTATACTCATAAAAAGGTAGAATTTCAGCTTGTCTGGAATATTTCCTGGCCTTCACAAGGCACCAGAGTTAGAGACACCAACAGAAAGTCTTAATAAGAGAAGATGTCATAGAAATAGAAACAAAAGCAAAAGACTGCTTGAAATCAGTAACAGGCTGCACTAAGTGTCTGTGCTTGTTAACTATTGTAATGTCCAGGTTTAAATCATCATTTTTGTTAATAATAAGAGCTGTCACTGAGCTCTTTCTCTGGGCCAGGCACTTTGCTGTTGTTTTTCACATTATCATAATAATAACAGCACCAATACTATCATTCCCCACTTTGTTGCTCAGGAGTCAAATTTAGAGAATTAAGTACTGTGACCATGGTTACACCCTAATAAGTGGGAAGCCAGAATTTAAACCCAGGTCTAGCAGACTTCACAGCCTCTTTCCTTAATCTCTTCTCTCCTAGCTGCACTGATTCCACCTTGTATTGGTGAATAACAACACTGATTCCCCTAAAACTACCCCCACACATGTACAGTATGGCCTTGGGGCAAAGGAGTTTGCCTTTTGCAAAGAAGATCTTGCTTTGTATAGCCTGTAAAATGCAATGTACAGTGAGGGAAAGAAAGTCTAAGGGTAGCAGTCAAATCTTCTTCTGGCCTGAAACTGTACTTTTGGAAGAGATGACTGTTAGACTTGCTTTATCTTCTTTCTTCCAAGGCCATAAATAAGGAAATCAACAAGAGAGGCAAAACCATGTCTTCTTTTGCCATAGCCTTAGAATCCTGAAAGTCAGCCAGCTCTGACACTGAGTCTGTGAATTAATTAAATATGTTGAAGGCTCTCCAACAGCTTGACATCAGGCCAGCTTCATATTCTTGGAAAGGGGCAACAGCAAAAGGAGCTTATCTGTTTTAAAGTTCACTTACTGAGTTCAGCTGTCATGGCCACAGCATACCATGTGCCTTATAAAAATGGCCCACAACCTTCACAATATTTTAGGATTCATAGCAACTCATTTACCTAGGGCTTAGCCATCTGATAGCTTCACCTATCCCTATTTCCTGAACACAAAATCTAAACTAGTGGTTTGACAATGAGTAACTGAGACAGAACTAGAAAAATCTAGAGCCTCTGCTGAACCCATCAAAAGTGACTGAGAATTAAGAAGTAAGCAAACAAGGCTTCCACCCAATTTAAATAAATACCACAAAGCAAATGCATAAGACAAAGGCCATACATCTAGCCATCAGGCACCTCCCCAGAACCTATTTGCTCTTCCTTCACACATATTTCTAAATGTAAAGGAGAGAAACAGACTTTTAGAGGAAATAAGAAGGAAAAAGGAAGACAGCAATAGAGAAAATGGAAATTTTGAGTAGACTGCAAAGCTCCAAAAGCCCTGATATATGGGTTATTTAGTGTCAAAAAGTCTATACACATCTCAATCTTTAAGAGCCTCACTGTATCATAGGACAATATTCTATTTAAAATGATGACCCTGTGCACCATACATAAAGCAACTATGCTTAGAAGGCAAAAAATGTGTATATCAGACATTTTAGAAATATTTACATCCCAATGGTTAAAAAAAAAAAAAACTTTTAGGAATTAAAAGGAATAAACCTTTGACCATCCAGAATATTTAGCTAAATCAAACAGTATATATCCCCCTAGCTGACTTTTATTGTTTCATGAGCCTCTGGTGTCCAGAGAGTTTTTTTCACAGCTTTGTAAGTGACTTTCATGCTACAGTGCTTTGCATATAATGTCATGAACAATGGAAGTGCCAACTTTCCAATGTGATGAATAAAACTAATAACTAGAATACAGATCAAATTCTGTTACAACAAATACTGCTACCATAAAAATCACTTAAGCATCCTGTTATTTCTAAGCCCCTGTCGATTGCCCATTTATTTTAGGCAATAGTCATTCAACAAAATTGGAGCATAATAAAAAGAAACTGGACCCTCAGCACCAGTTGAGTGTAACACAATTTAACCTGTAATAACAGATTCTCACTTGTATTTCTCCAGCTCTTTGCTATAAGAAGAATAAATGTTACGTAGATATAATACCCGCGTGAAAAGCTTGTGGTTGGTGGTTTCTAGGAGAAGAAATAATTCAGAAGCAAAAGACACATGAAGTTATATGGCAATTCCTCACTAGGGAATTTGGTCTCCAGGGCCACTTTTGACCTTAATCCATGTTGGAGCCATCAATCAAAGAATTGCTTGCATCTAATAATGGTGTAATGCCTATACTAAGCCCTGAAACGAAGATAGGATTCATTTCTCGTGGATTATTGAGCACTCTGGGGTAACCTGGCCCTGATCTGATGACGCCAAGATTTAAAAACCCAGACGCATGTGACTGGAACTATCTTTTCCCCCATGATGCACTGCTTTCAACACTGTATGACTGTAAAAACATGTGCTACATTGATGATATATAGAGACGGTCTAAATCAGCTGCGTCCCATTTGGTACCCAGGCAAGGATTTTTCCATACCTATCTTTTTGCTGGTGGTAATGATGAGTTTTGTCACTTGCTATAACCTTCTCTGTCTGTCCGTCTTTTTTTCTTTTATGTAAATACTTTTGTGACTTCATTGTAACCAGCATTTTGTAATACTCTTAACAGCAGAGGGGATTAAATCGTGATTCACTTCTGAACAGTACAATCAGCAGTAGGAAAACGAGGAGGGAGGGAGAGGGAAATTGTCCACCATTTCCCAATGATAGTGCCTGGCTTGGACCCAAGATTCACATCATACTTGAAGTTCATAAATTCTGGGCACTGCTCAGCTTGAGGAGGCAGGCATTGCTCCTTCATATTTCAGGGTGAGACAAATGCTCTGTTGAAGCCATGCCACTACAAGATACGTTCACCTCTGCTTGCTTTCCTCCCTAAGCCAGAGTGTAGTTAAACATGTATATGTCCCAGGCCAGGAGATCAAATTAAGAAGAGGTTAGCTACTTTCCCTGGCTCTTAAAAACATTGAGTCCAAGTATGGTTCTTCGGCTTGAGGGTGGCCATTTGCTGCCTCATTATTTTTATTAGGACATCTAGAGATTAGAGGTGTTAATTTGAAGTAACTTTTCTGTATTTGGTTTCTCTCCACACATTATGAGACCTTTTAGACCCAGTTGGATGGCTATATCCTAGTATGAAATTCAACTTCTAAGTAGGAGGAACTATGATAGAGGAACAAGATTGCTCTTTGACTTGGTGGTAGTGGCAATAGGGAGTGTCAGTAGGGTAGTTTCAGGTGGGGAGGATGGCAAACCACTGATAACAATAAAAATGAGTATTTCTCAACATTGAAGCCAATTTCCCATTTGTTAACAAGTAGGTTCTGATCTATTTTCCCCAAATTAATATTTTCCCTGGAAGATTCTGACCTGTCTGATCAAATAAAGGCATTCCTCTGAGAGTATACCTAGCCCACTTGTGGCCAAATTATACTTGACTGTTATGTACTCAAAACAAGCTTGCCTGTTAATCTCTTTCTCTTGCCTCTATTATGAGGACAAGACGTGGAAGAATTAGGTCACCGGGGGATCCACCATTGCATATGTTTAAGTGGTATAAAGAAGGCAGGATTCCTAGAATGGTCTGTCTTTTGCCATTTCTGGGACAATGAGAAAATTCATCTGGAGTGTTTATGCCCCTCTGAATAACCAAGTCATGGGCTTGTTTGCTTTCAGTCACTGCCTTCAGAAAAAGACAATTTCACAATGACTTACTTCTAATAATCACTGAAACAGCCTCATGAGGACATGCAAAACTGCTGTCTATCTTCAGGCCTGGCCCATTGTCAAATGGCAGACTTGCAGAGCAAATAAGAGACCTGGCCTAGTTCATAAGGCAGTCAGAAGTGATCCAAAGTTCAGGCTCCCCCTCCCTTTTATCCCTCCACCCTGCCTCCACTCCTCCGCCTCCTATTCTTCCGGCCTTTCCATCTGGAAGCCATGAGCCTCATGGATTCCAGGCACAAATTCTCAGATTTCAGATGTTTGGGAAATTTCTCAGCTTGGGTCATTCTTCAAGAGTAAGAAATTGAATTTGGGAGAAAAAAAACAGCTGAGACCCTTCCACAGAAGAGAAAATAAATAAGGTATGGTGTGTATCCATCCTCTTCCCAACTCAGCTGCAAAACCACACACAATGTCTAACTTCAAAAAGAGAATTTAGATCCCCCCTGGAAAGGAACAGAATGGAAAAACAGTCTCCACTCATAAAAACACTTTTCTGCCTTCTATGGTATAAACACAACTGGCATCAGATAATACAATGTAATTGATTTTGTGTGTGTAATTGGGGAAGAGAAGGGTCTCTAGAGGGTAGACCTAAGAGTAGTGGAATGGAGTGAAAAGTAAAATTTAGACTAAATTGTTGGGAGTAAACTGTTAACATTATGAACCACTTGACCCTAGTGTTGCATCTTCACAAAAAAAGAGCAGTGTGCCATCTTCTGTCTTTGGAAAATGGGACAAGCTTGCCCTTGATACTAAGTTTTAGAAGCAGACAGTCTTGGTTTTAGTACTGGCTTTGTCCTTTACTAACTCTGAATAATTAAATGAGCAGATGGTCTACAGGGCTTAGTACAGTGCCTGACACATAGTAAGCACTTAGAAATGGTAGCTTGTGACTGTTGTGCTGGAGTCCTGTTAGAGATTCAGTAGATGGAGCCACCTTCATGTTGCCCCTCACTGAGCTGCTCTGCTCACCTCTAGATGCTCCCCACAGCTGTTTCATAGCCATCTGTACCACATCCCCATGTACTTTTCCACATCAACGGTAAGTACCTCAAATTACTGTGTGTATTTACTTGTTCATAAGGTTGATGTCTGTAACTCTTTGAAGGTTGTATTATTTGTTTGCTGCTATATTACTAATGATGACAAAGTTGCCTGACAGAGTAGATGTTCAAATTTATGGACTTAAACTGACTGACATCTTGATAATGTCCATATGCAGAGGTACTCCAGATATTATATGTTGATGCAGAAAACTGAAAGATAAATACCTTTAGCTACATCTACCCCAGAATGAGTGTCCAAAGCAGGTGGCACCACCAAAAGGCACCTTCTTTTCCCACGAGAAGAGAGAAGAGAGTTGAGAAGCCTCACTCCCATCCCTGCTGTGCCACTGACAAGTTGTGCAGCTTTTGGCACATCACGTTCTCTCTCTACATGCGCCTAAAATGACGGGTAGGGTCAGAGACATCGGAGGATCTCTGTTTTCTCTTCCACCTCTAACACTGTAAGATCTTAGCAAAGTAAAAAGGGACAGTGGTAACAGGAAAATTGTTCCTCTAAGAGTCCCAAGTCATCTTTTTTCTCTCCATGTGTGTTAGCATTTGTGTGTGTCCGTGGGTGTGTATGCATGTGTGTGGAAGCTATACAAGGAAAACTGGAGCCATATGTAGACTTTCTGGAGAGTAGTACTGCTCCAAATGTGCACAAGCCACGCGATATGATTTGCCTCTGTGTCCCCACCCAAATCTCATGTTGAAATGTAATCCCCAATGCTGGAAGTGGGGCCTGGTGGGAAGATTGGATCATAGGGGAGGTTTCTCATGGTTTAACAACATCTTCCCTTTGTCATGATAGTGAGTTCTTGTGATATCTGGTTGTTTAAAAATATGTGGCACCTCCCCCCACCTTCCTTCTGCTCTGGCCATGTAAACTGCTCACTCCCCCTTTACCTTCCACCATGTTGATTGTAAGTTTCCTGAAACCTCCCTAGAAGCTGAGCAGATGCCAGCATCATGCTTCCTGTGTAGCCTGCAGAACTGTGAGCCAATTAAACCTCTTTATAAATTATGCAGTCTCAGGTGTTTCTTTATAGCAGTGAAAGAACGGACTAATACACCACAAAAAAAAAAAAAAATGTACCACAGTCAAATAAACTGGGAAGCAAAACAGTGGGCCAAACAAAGTTAAATAGATTTCTTCCCTGTAGAATTTCTGGGAGCTTTTAATATGTTCACGTGCATTGTAGAGCTTTCATGTAACAATTTTGTAGTTTTCTCGCAGTTCTGTGTAACAATTTTAGGAAACACTGATTTAGAGATGAATCTAACTCTTCATGAGTTAACTGTTGAGAGATTCAAGGATTTGCTTAAGGTCACCGGACTATTGGGAAACCTGAGTTCTTATCCATATTTGACCACTGCATCCCAGAAGAGAATGTCTGTTTAGTGACTCAAGAGCCCGCATTAGAACATTCTAGGAGACACCCCAAGATTTCTCCCTTGATTCTAAAGGGAAGCATTTGATAGGCTGCAGTTCTGTTTCAGGACTTGCACAGACATTAATGTTCAGCATAGTGCAAGCTTCTTTGTCAGTGTGGTGCCGTCAGTAACATGGGGTGCAGCTCTGACAAGCTATGGTTCTCTCTCTTCCTCTCTTTTTCTTTCTTCTTTCCTCCCTCCTTCCTGGTTCTCTTTTCCAGGTTACATTCCAGGCTCACTATTGTCATACTCAAGTGATGGTAAAGAATAAAACAGCACTGACCTGCTTGATTAAGATCTCTACCACATCGATATACTGAGCACCAGGGTATTCAGGTGCCCAGTAAGCCTTGTGCATGGGAAGCCTCTTGACTCAGACGAATGGTGACTGGGAAACTGAGGTGGAAGGCCACTAAAGGTGGCAGTTTGTATCTGGCCTCTTAACAGTGTTCACCATGAAACATTCTCAAATGCCTTCCCTGGCATGTTAGCCTGAGGCATCACAGGAACTGTCAGGTGCCTTGTGGGGGTATCAGTGTGCGACAGGCAGCAACATGGGAGTGGGAGGTGTAGTAAGAGTAGGCATGTGTGTGCGCAACACCAGAGGGAAATATGGGCATATCAGGAAGAATAATGACTTGGCACCCCCTCCAAACTGCTATTGTTTAGATATTAGGTCAACATTTAGAGAGGATGGAGGCAGATGTGGGGTAGGGAGCTGGAGTGTGTGTCCCCACCTGCTTACCACACTCACAGAAATAAAAGCCTGGGCCCTCTTTTTAGAAGACCATTTAGGGACCATCTGTTGTTATCCCAGCCTAACCTTTTTGGGGTCTCACCCTACCCACTTCCAAATGGCTTTCAAATTATTTCTTCCAATCCCATACAATTATCTCCCTGAAAGGAGTTCTTGGAAGTGCAGTTTTGTCCATCTCATCAGTGAGGTTTTTGCAGCACCACAACCCCCTCCGCCAACAAACTGGTCATATGTTGTGTGTGTGGTGATCAGGCTGGTGATTTAGTGAGGGGCCCACTCCTCATCTAGAAAGTATGCGTGACACCCAGATCACAACACTCCCCATGTGGTCGCCGGCTGTCTCGTACAGAGTTCGTGAACTTCCAAGTAAGAAGAGACACAAGAGTGGTATTTTCTTGGGAGATTATTAGACCCACCAGAAGGTAACAAGAACATTTAGCGATGGTAAAGAATAAATATCCCCACTTACTGGGACAGCTCTCTTTCCTCTGTCTCTTCCTCATCCCTTTCCTCAGCTTCCTCCTACTCCTCTCCCAGGAATAAAGGAGCTTCATCTAGACGAGCCCATGGACAACAAACATGCCTGGAAAAAGCTATTGCCTGATTGGCTCCCAGTTCTCATTGTGATGTTTCACACCTATCAAGTGACGTTGTTTTTAGAAATGCACAACCAACGTATGGCCTTGAATTGGATCAACCCACCATCTCACTTCACAATACTCAGCCTAACATGACAAAACCACCAAGACAACCAGTTAATTTAACTGGAAAAAAAAAATCAGTTCAACCAGTTGTTTGGCAGAGGTTAAGTAGAACTGTGTTGATTGAATTATGGATTTTAAAAAGAGGTTGCATAGGTACAGCTGAAGTGAAATCCTTTTGTGACCTTGAACTTGGGTTTTTATATCAACATCAAAGATTTATTAATGAAGGCTCAAGATTTTCAATAAAAACATTTCCAATTAAGTGTTTCCAGTTGTCTTCCTTTCCCAGGTGAAGTGGGCATCTTCACTAAGCCCAGTGGCTGCCTTTTGCCCAAGCTCTCTCTTCTTGAAATAGAGATAAGTTATCTTTGAGTGAAATAATGGGAGCATGGACTTCTAGATCAGAATGCCTCGGTCTGGCATTTACTAAGTCACTTTAAACCAGTAACTTATATGCCCTTTGCCTCCATTTCCTCATCTCCAAAATAGGGATCATATAGAACTTGCCACACTGGGTTGATGAGAGGATCAAATAAGATACTGGGTGAAAAGTGCTTAAAACAGTGCCTGGCACATAGTAAGTTATCAAGAAATAAAATAGTTATCAATATTAGCATCATTATCGTAACTTGATTGGTGTAGTAATAAAACAGGTTATTGGATAGGAAATTTGGTGGTATCCAATCCCATTTTTAGAAATCTCCCTGAAAGAAATATGACATAGGTACAAAGCTTTTTGCATAAGAATGATCATGTAGCGTTGCTTTTAAGGGCAAAAATGTGGTAATGATGCCAATATTCATTAACGGGACGGGCTAAGTGTCTGAGAATCTGTCCTTGTAGAAGAACACTCTCCAGAAAATCAAGGGTCGGTTTGTCTCTGCTGACTCAGCCCAGCCAACAGTGCTTCCGAAAATCACTGAGGCCTCCAAGTTCAGATTGGCAATCACAACTTTCCTTCCTGCAATCACAGAACATTCTCTGGGAGGCTAATCAGGATGACTTTTCTTTAACTGGGAAGAGTGGCTTTGTGTCACTCCAGCCAAACTCTGAAGAGGCACAAGCCCTAATGAGGAAGAGATTAAGGAACATTGTTGAACGATACCCTGGTTCCCAGTATAACCCCATCTCACGACCGTGATCTTCAAGTCATAGGGCCAGTAGGGTAGGTCAAATGAGTTAAAACCCTAACTTCTGGACTTGGATAACCTTCCTTAGAGCTCTCTACTGTGAGAAGAAAAGGTCATCTGCTAGGCCATGTTCAAGCAAAGAAAAGTGGAATTTTTCCCATCTCTCATGATTCCCCAATCCCAATCCTTTAGGGTTTACCTATTCATGTTAACCAAAAACACTGAGTTGGAAGTGGAGCCAAGCCCCTTACCACTTTACCACTCCCTAACCTCATTCCTGCTATGTCTGATTTCTACCAAACAGGAGCATTCACCGAGATCCCTTTCTCCAAAACAAAAGCTTTGCCCCTTTGAGGCTCTTGTTTTGTTTGGGCCCTTCTTGCTATCCCTCGCTTGTTCTGTGCTTCGTTTTCCCTGGGCCCCATTTCATTCCAGTTTCACGAGAGAAGAGGAGAAAGTACAGACCACAAGAAGGAAAAGCATTGTAATTCTGGTGGTTTTTTATACCTACAGACGACGACTCCTATTGTAGCAGCCACATCACGTGTATCATTGAGGGCTCCATCGTGCCCTTGACCCTTCCTAGTCCCGGCTCCTTGTCTTGGAGCAACAAAATGAAAAAGCTGAAGGCCAGACGTGGTGGCTCACGCCTATAATTCCAACACTTTGGGAGGCTGAGGTGGGTGGATCACTTGAGGCCAGGGGTTGGAGACCAGCCTGGCCAACATGGTGAAACCCCGTCTCTACTAAAAATACAAAAATTAGCTGGGCATGGTGGTTTATGCCTGTAATCCCAGCCACTCGGTAGGTGGAGGCATGAGAATCGCGTGAACCCGGGAGGCGGAGGTTGCAGTGAGCTGAGATCGTGCTACTGCCCCCTCTAGCCTGGGGAACAGAGTGAGACTCTCTCAAAAAAAAAAAAAAAAGCTGAGGCGAACGCCTCTGCGCCCCCTAGAGGTTGGAGAGTGCAACCAACAATGAGTGTGAACACATGGAAAAGCTCAGTGCTAGCCTACAAGCTGTTAGCAATGAAGAGGGAGCTTGTGGGGTAGGCTGATCCAAGTCCCAACCGCCCTGAAGGGAGATTATAATCCCCAGTTCCTCCTCAAGAACTTCTCCATTGTAAAGCAAATCCCACTTTTCTTCTTGCTCCCATATTGGCACCTAGATATCAAGGGAGGCAAAACCAAATCCTTGGCGTCTCAGCTCTGTTTTTGTAAGCCAATTTCCCCACTAATAAGAATTGGAGATTGTGTTCCCCCGTGCAGTGCCAGACCAGGCCAGCAGGGGTCTAACATTAGTTGCTTTTAACGTACAATGACTGGCTCTCCACCGTAGTGGCTGAGTGAGTGAACTTGAAGTGAAGAGCTAATAGCAATGACTGGAGAAAACAGGTATAAATAGTGCATCCATTTTTGTAGTAAGACTAAAAACAGTCCAACCCACAGGATATCGATTTTCCTTATCCACAATGAAGTGCTTGGTTTAATACACTTTTCCTGTTTACTCTGAAAATGCATTCATAAAGAGAGCTATCTTAATCCAGGATCTTGGACCATCCAGATTTCTGTCTGAAACAATTCACTAATTGCTGTTTGGTCTCTAAAGAGGATGCCATGAGGACTAAAGATTATATAATAAAAAAGACAATGTCTCAAAAAGCAAATGTCTCCAACTTATAGAAGTCATAGTTTAAAAAACAAAAAAACCCACGAGTTTAGTATTTCTGGATCATTCTTAAGGTTGGTATTTGAAACTGTAAGCTCAAATCTTTACATTGTCCTTGAATATATTTTCACTGTGGCTATTAATTACAACGATTAAATACCTAAAAAACTATTGTGCTTTCCAGTTTTCAGTCTTTTTACATACATTATCTCATGTGGTCCTTTAATACAAGAAAAAAAATTAGTCTCATTTTATGGCCAATGAAATTGAGGCTCAGAGAGGTAAAGAATGTTGCCTGAGATCACACCACTAGTAGTAGCAGAGCTGGCAATTTTCCATGCCAAATGCAGCAATTAAATTAAAGTCCATGGGCATTAAAGGACATTTACATATGCAAACATTTATATAATACAACCTTATTATGAATGGTATTTTTTCAGCAACTAACCTGATTTTACTTATTAATATCTATTTATATCTTGTTGCTATGATAGAATAATCATACTATAATTTCTTTAAATTACGGGATGCGTGCTTTTGATGAAGTGCACATTCCTTCACTTCACATAGCCCTGTTCTATGTTTGGCTCTTTGATGAGACAGCAGGAAGTGGCAAGAATCCAATCTACCCAGATTCAAAAATTCTTATCTTAAACAGGCCACTCTGTCAGAGAAAATGAAACTGTTTTAATCACGTAACAACCTGAAGCGCTAGGTACTATTATTTTTCTAGATGAAAGAAGAGGCACAGAGAGGCTAGCTTGCCCAAGTGCAACAACTATAAAGTGCGGGGGCTGATTTCTACCCAGCTAGACTGACCCCTACCAGGGTCACAATCACTATGGCACCAGGTGCAAAGACCCTCCAGATGGCACAGAAGAGGTAACAGGACAGACTATAATTTTCCCCAAAAGAGTCTAACATGGTTGTGAGAACTAAATAAAAAGGGCTATGTTGTTATACCTTGGAGAATAGGGAGAAGCGTTACAGGTTTTTTAAAAAGTCAAATGCAATATGGATTTAAAGGTACTTTATAGACATTATGATTTTGATACCAATCACTCTGAGCTGCTTGGATTGTCTCAGAATCTCCATTTTCTGCCCTCCCTTTTATTTAGAAGTTTAATGACCTTAGATAATATTAAGGAAAGGCACCTTGAGCTTGCCTGTCTGTAGCCACCAGCACTCCAGACCCGGCGTGGCAATCTGCCCAATCCCCACAGGGTGAGTTCCCACGAACTGATAACCTACTATGTGCCAGCATTTTGCAAACTGCCTCTAGAACAGGCACTTCAGGCTGCCTAACGAGTGGGTGTCTACTCCCTCTTCTTGCAGGATTGGGTGCAGGGATTCCCGCTCCCAGGGGCCTCCAGAAACAGGCTCAGTCTCTCAGCTCCAGGGGCCGACCTGATTGGTCTAAGGGAAGTCCTGCCCTCTTGGTCATGAGTGGTTCAGAAATGAGCATGTGACTTGTAGGGGCTTCTGGGAAGTTTCCTCATGCCTACAAAAGCCTACCAGAAGGTACCACCTCTCTCCTTTACCCAGATGGTGCCTACATTTGTTCCTGTGATTTGTGATGGAAGCTAACCTGGGGCTTCAGAGCAGAAGGTGAGGCAGCTTGAGAGAGACTATGACTTGTGCCCAAAGCTCTAAGACCCTGCGGTCCTCACAGCACCCCCACAAGGGAAGCCTTGTTAAGGCCCTTTTGCAGATGAAGAAACTAAGGCCGAGGGAGGTACAGAGTAAATAACCAAACTGGAGTTCAGTCAAACCCAGGGATATCTGCCTCCAAAACCTGGGCTCCCTTTCAGCTCACTGATCTGTCCACTTGTCCAGAGTGGGGAAAGTTAGAGCAGGACCCCTTTAATCTGGTGAAACTAGTGGACTCCTCCACCCCAGGCATACCATCTGCTTCCCTCCACCTCACCTTTCTTAAGTCAATTCCCTCTGCTCAGAATGCCCTTCACTGTCCCTTCCAACCCCGACATCCTTTCCAGCCTCCACAACCCACCTCTGAGTTGCATTCCACTTCGGTCCACAAAATGCACTTGATCTGCAGCCTATACCAGGCTTTCAGCTGAACTTCCGACCTCATCATGTTGTGCCCTAGGTTTGACAATTCCCAAGTTCGTGTCATTCCTGGGGGTTTTAATTTATCCACATTTAACTATTGTTATTGACCATTAGGTCTTCTTGGGACCTATTTCTGGCTTGTACATCTGCATATCTTGAGGAATCAGGCCTGACACCAGGAGCTACTTTTTCCCTGCCAGGAGCTACATTCTGTATTCCTTTGTTCCCCCTATTCTCTGTAAGCCGAGCTAGGCTCTTCCCAGTCCCGAGTATACTGGTTTTACAAACTAGATCTTTTCTCAGGCCATTTTTTCTGTCTGGAATGCTCACCCATTCTTCATGTCCACCCAGAATTATGTTCATTTTTGTGTGTATCTTATCTCCTTTAATGACCTGGGGACTTCATGAGGGAAGAACCTTAGTCAATCTCATCCTGATATCCTCACAGCACCTAACACAGTGCCTGGCCCATAGGAGACATTCCGTAGATGTTTGTGGAATGACAAATGAATGAGTGAATGAATGACTTTTCCTCTGATATGAGAAGACTGCAGCTGGTATATTGTCAGGACCAAGGATATAACTCTTTCGTGGAACTGGATCTCCCAACGAGATAGTATTGTACAGTTGGTGGGATCTCACGCTATTTTAAACTATTTAAATGACTATCAGTCTCTCGTATATTTTAAATAAGACTTTAATTTTGGTTCAAGTCCATAGGCAGTGTTGCAAAGCCGAGCATTTTACAATCAGTAACACTGATAAAGCTCCATTCACCCCCACTGCACACACACAAAGTCTCAGACAAGGCTCAGGCAGCCTCCCGCTTCCTGTATCTTCTGGCCTAATTATAGCCACAGGCTGGGTTGCAGGTGGAGGGTTCTGGTAGATAATTGAAATCCACAGACACCTGCTTTGCACTTGACAGCTTTGACCTTCTCTTCTGATCAGGTTAATAAGTCAGAAATACAAGACACTGAAATTTGGCCCCCTCTCCTTGCCTTAACTCCAGACAACCAATAGTGCAAAGTCAAGTACTATATATTTATACTCTCAAAAGACACAGAAAGATGGAACAAAGCTCCCACCCACCCACCTCTCCCCCTCTCAGCTCCTGAGTTATAATGATACTAATAATAATAATTCAAAATGATCCATATTTTAAGAAAATTCACCTGGGAAGACTGTTGCCTCATGGTTAAAAGTACAGGCACTGGAAGCAAGCAGACCTGAGGTCAAGTGCAGATTCTGCGACTTTCAACTGGGGGCACTTGATGAGGTTCCTGAGCCTCTCAAAGCACTGATTTCCTCATCTGTAAAAACCTACAAGAGTTTGGACCAAAGTTGTAAATGTAAAGATGCTCCATAAGCAGTAGCTCTTAGTATCTACACAGCCTCTGGCCCTCTTCCTACTGGGATATCATTTTACAAACAGGACCGGTGTGGAGACCACCCTCTCTACTCTTGCCTGCCCCACCCTAAGGCAGAGAGAGAAACAACACAGAGAATTTATCCCTACCTTTGGCTCTTTCTCTTTCCCCCTCCAGGGGCCCACTGCCTGTCGCATTGCACACACACTCTCAGTAGCTCTCATGGTCCTCACTCAGGGCACTCTAGAGGATCTTCTTAGCACGTAGGCTTTGGAGACAGATTGCAGGATTTTAAATTCCAGCTCCATCTAGGACTTCCATTTACCCCAGCTTGCCCTGAACTTCCTAGTTTTAGCACCAAAAGCCTTTGGTCCTGGGCAGAGCAGGACATTTGGGCCTTCTCGCTCCATGCCGTCATAGGCTGTAAATCCTGGCTAATTTAACCTCTTAATACCTTGGTGATTTGAGCAACTCTAAAATCATCCTTGGTCATTGGAATGGAAGAAGCGAGCGCTTGGGGCATCCTGTCCCAGAGACTCAGCCAACATTCAGATTCTACCCTAACCCACTGTGTGCACCAAAGGGCCTGTCCCCAGGACCCCTAAGCCCCCACTTTCAGCCTGGCCTGCCCTTGAGAAGCTATCAGCTGCCTAGTCTCAGGGTCATCTTTTCCCTTTGGGTGGGAGGGAACCTTGTCATGACCACAACTAAGGCAAGCACTCAGCTGGTACCCTCACCTGTGTTTGAGTCGCCCTTAAATCTTGACTCTCCCCAAGCCAGACTGAACCCAAGGACAAAGGAAGCCAGTGGGGTCGAAGGAAATGGGAAATGTTCTCCCTGAGGGACCAAGTGTAGGCTGGAGATGAGGGGAAGGTGGACAGAAATGGGGCAGCTGCTTCTCTTTAATGAGAGCAGGGCCTGTTGTCTTCCCCAGGAGCACATCGACAGCACTAATGAACCTGAAAATCAATCCTTGTTGCTGCTGAGCAGGGGGTTGAGCCAGGTCGGCTGGCAGCTCTGGCGTTATGACTCCACACCCTGCAGGGAGCCTTCCAACCACCCGTCCAGAGTGACATTGACATGAGAGGAGCAGCCACCATGAGCAGTACCCACTGGCTTCTCCCACGCTGGCTTTCTGCTATTATTGCTGAGCACTTTACAGTTTGCTGGGTGTTTGGAATTTTGAAACAATCCTTCAAGGTAGACAGTATCAATATTTCCACTTTCCAAATGAAAAAAAATAAAAATCTAGGCCCAGGAAGTCAAAGGGATTTTTCTTCCTTTGACTAATGGAAGAAATGTCTCACAGCTGGTGTAAAGGTAGTGATTGAGGCTGAGTGCAGTGGATCATGCCTGGAATCCCAGCACTTTGGGAGGCTGAGGCGGGTGGATCACTTGAGGTCAGGAGTTCGAGACCAGCCTGGCCAACATGGCAAAACCCAGTCTCTACTAAAAATACAAAAATTAGCCAGGCATGGTGGCACATGCCTGTAATCCCAGCTACTCGGGAGGCTGAGACAGGAGAATCGCTTGAACCCGGGAGGCAGAGGCTGCAGTGAGCCAAGATCATACCACTGAACTCCAGCCTGGGCAACAGAGTGAGACTCTGTCTCAAATAATAATAATAAATCATAATAATAATAATAATAATAATAATAAAGGTAGTGATTGAGAGTAATCTTCCATCTTGGAGTCCTGTCAGAAAAATGATTCTAGGCAAATACCTCCAATGTATATACATAATTATTTATAAATTATAGCCATGACTATTGTACGACTGTATTAATATATTAAGTATATTATGAAACATGCAAATGAACATTAATAAGGAAGGAGACCATATATATAAATAGAAGGTCCAATACTTGCTTCTTCTGCCCCAACAGACGTCTTGGATGAAGTGGGCAATTTGGAGACACAAACCCAAATGCCTACTGGAGCCAAGCAGACAACATATGTAAGTGAACTGGGCTGAGCATAAAAGAACCAACAGTCCAGGCAGGATAAGAAGTGGCAACTGATTCTCAGCCTCAGAACTGGAGACAATAAAGAGTAGCAGGGACTGTAGCAGAAATGAGAACAAATACCCCATCTAAGGGGAGCTGCTGTTATTCAGTTTCAGCCAGTTATTGCCATATAAGAAAGTAGGTCTAGGGTTTCTGACCTTCCAGTTTTTTCAGTAGAAGTCAGATATCTATATTTTTTGGTGAAATTGTACAATTTTTATGGTATTGGCCACTGATTTTACTTTTTTCAACAAAATTCCTGAGGTCCAAATGGGTCAAAATCAGCTTGCAGGCTTCCAAAGGACAACCATTAGAGAAAAGAAAAGAGCTTTGCCTTTGCAGCTAGACAGTCTTGATTTTGAATCCTATTTCTACCTTTAACAAGTATTATAACCTCTCTATGTTTCAGTTTTCAGGCCAATAAAATGGAAAGAATAGGCTTTTGGAGGGTTAGTGATGATGTACATGAAGCATTTAACACAGTTTCTGGCACATAGCAGAGGTTCAATAAATAATGCCTATTGTTAGTGGGGCCCACCCACAACTCAGCCCTGCTGACTGCTGACCCAGTTCTCTTTCCATTATGAAGAGGCTTAAACAGACAATCCACATACCTGTCACTCAACTTCCAATCTGCACTTTGCAGAATTCATTCTGCTACAGAAAGGCAGGTCTTTCCTACCCTGGTCTTATCATTCCCAAGAAGAATCCAGAAGCCAAAGAAATGAGCAGGCTGTCACTCTAGGAGGCTGGTATGGCAGGTGGCATGGAACAAGCAGTGGGAGTCAGACAATCTGAGCTCTAGTCCAGGCTTTGCCACTAACGAGCCGTGTGAGCTTGGACAAGTGACTGAACTACTCTGGGCCTCTGTTTGCTATTAAAAGTAAGCACAGTAATATCCACCTAAAAGAGTAATCATGAGAAAGTCAAATTATTGTGCTACCTCCCCATCTACCTCCCCACACCTGCCACTCTCCTGACTTGTATAGGAAAAAGCAACTGTTTTTCTCCACGCCCACACTGAACACAGAACACTTCTTTGACCAAATATGGGAGGGAGAGGGTTGTCCCACACCAAGTATTAATAATTCTCCACTTCTTGATGGACACCAACTGGGTGTCCTGTAATTTAACTCAATTACGACACTATCTACCTGGAGATAACATCTAAATCCTACAAGTTAAGGGCTCGGTCCCATGAGATTGCCCCATTTCAAACACCTATTGCAAGTTTAGGTTGTCACCCGTGCTTCTGACTGATTGACTATAAATCAGAGGTTCACATGACCTCCTCAGGTTCAACCATTTGGGCTAGAACAGCTCACAGAACTTAGGAAAATAGTTCACTTATTCGATTACTAACTTACTACAAAAGGATAAAACTCAGGAACAAATGGGAGACATGCATAGAGCAATGTATGGGGAGTGGGAGGAGCTTCCATGATATCTTCCAGGCACTGCCCTTCCAGAACCTCCAGGTTTATGCCTTCCTGGGAGCTCTCCAAACTTCATCCTTTTGGGTTTTTATGGAGGCTTCATTACATAGACATGATTAAATCATTGGCCATTAGTGATCAAGTCAGTCTTCAGTCCCTCTGTCCTCCCAGAGGAGATTGGGGGTGGGGTTGGAAGGCTTGAAATTCCAAAAGTCACCTCATTTACATAAACTCAGGTGTGGTTGAAAGGGGTTTATTATGAATAACACAAGACACTCCATTCACCTTTACTACTACTATCACTTAGGAGATTCCAAGAGTTTTAGGAGCTCTGTGCTTGAGAATGAGGACAAAGACCAAATATATATATTTCTCATTACAAGTCACAATATCACATCACTCTTCTCCCCCTAGCTTTGTGCCCTGGAGTTTGATCTCAATGGGCTGCATCAATGGGACCCCTCCCCTCTAGTTTCCAGTAGGGTTCAGCACTGAGATGCATCAACAGGTGACCAGTGGATGGAAAGAAAGGGAGATGGCAGAATTTATTCCCCCAGCTTGTGGCAGTGGCCAGAGGCTATGCTCCTCTCAATCTCCTATCAAGCAGACCATTCCGACAGCTGCAGTTCCAGATCTCCATTCAGCTATAGCCACAGATCCAGATGCAGCTATCACTGTCTTTTTCTTTGGGGATCCACTTCCTCCCCTTACCCTTTCAGCCCAGGGGTGGTAACAGCTCCCCAGTCTGTCTAGCCCCAGGACTTCACCACCCTTTATTGGTTTCCATTAACCCTGCCACACCTTTGTAATCAGAATCTTACTAAACTCTCCCCCATTACCCTGATTGTGCCATCTGTTTACTGCAGAACCCTGACTATGACACATATAGCATATATATTTTTTTTAATCCTGGAACCTTAGACCTGGAAGCCACTCAAGCATTGTTGTTGGAATTTGAGATCATAAGCATTTCTGCTTAATCCTCAGGCTGTCAGAGAATCCAGTTACCTGGAACCCTCATCTCCTGAGTGGCCCAGTCCATGAAGGTCCAAATATGTTAATGGGACACACATTCATTCACAAATGTTTGTCATGTACCTATAAGATACCAGGTCCTGCACTAGGTCCTGAAGATCCAACTGAGATCAAGCAAACGATGTTTGTGTCTTAGTGGAACTTATAGTCCTATGGGATGATGTAGAAAACGTTCGCAGAGAGACAACCTCGTCGCAGGCCATTCGGAGGCCAGCTGCCTGGCCACAGTTCCCATGGCCATGAGGACCCAAGGATGCTCCCTCAAGACTATATGAATTTGTACTTATTGTTTGCAGCCAACCCTGTAGATTGGCCAACCCGACATCCATCCAGAGCTCCTAGCCACCAGTTCTGTGGCCATGAGACACACTTCTGGCTAAGGAGACAAGCATAAATCTTTAGGTTGGGCCTTCTAGCAAAGCCCTTGCTTCCCTTATAAATTAGGACAGACTCTGCTGGTGTCAACCTTCATTCTCTTTTTGCCCTTCCCCTTTATCTGCTTCGAACAAAGATGTGATGCTTGGGGGTGCAGTGACCATGAGACAACAAGCCAATACTCTAAGTGTGGCAAAGCAGGAAAAATAAATAGCTTGGGTCATACAGAATCATTGAGCTGCAGTCCTGGACTGCTTAACTCTGAATTTGTGTAAAATAAATAAACCCCTTTTTGTTGAAGCCACAGGTAGGTAAGTAGTCTGTTACATACATTCAAGAGAATTTGCATCTGGAGGGAACCTTCGGATTATCTGTTCCAACTTATTGCCATGTATATGACAAAACTAAGGCACAGAGAGGGAAGCAACTTGCTCCAAATCACACAGCCCGACTAGAGCTTCCATCTCCCAGCCAGCCCTAGTCCTCACTTACAAGCTCCTACAACTCATGCAAGGATTAAGCTCTGTGTGTTTCAGCTATTTGCCTAGTTAACAGGTCCTTTGGAAACACAGCTAATTTCACTCAGTCCTGAGTGGTCCCCTTAAAAAAAAACAAAACTCCTAGCTGATGCTCAAGCATAACCCCGTTGAGCCTCTGGTAGGTCTAGTCTGGCTAACCCTGCGCTGGGTGATTTTCAGAGCTGTGAAGAAGCACTTTGTGCCACCCAAAGGCATTTGTGACAACAAATTGAGAAAAATAGAGGCTCTCTGCCTCTTCTCTGTCTCTTGGCATGGAATTTTTGTGGATTGTGTTGAACCCTATCTCTAAAGCTACCTTTGGCAGTGCCACTCCAAAAGTACTCCTGATTGGAGGCAGAGATCTGCTTCTGTCCCTTACCCCAAGTAGTCCCCTCCCTCCTTCCCCACCTTCATCTACCACCATGCATATGCACACACATACATACACACACACACACACGACACATGCTGGTGATTTTGCTGTTAGTGAGTCACTGCTTTAGGAAGTAATTTCTCTCTTCCTGAGAATGCTGAAAGAGGAGGAAAAGTCATGGAAAAAGAGACTCTAGAATCCCAAAAAATAGGCTCATCAGTTTTATCAGAAGCTGCAATGGACTGAATGTTCATGTCTCTCTAAAATTATATGTTGAAATTCTAACCCCCAGTATCATGGTATTAGCAAGTGGGGCTTTGGGTATGTGATTAGCTCATGAGGGTGGAGCCCTCATGAATGGGATTAGTGCCCTTATAAAAAAGGCCCTGGAGGCCAGGCAAGATGGCTCACCCCTGTAATCCCAGCACTTTGGGAGGCTGAGACAGGCAGATCAGAGGTCAGGACTTCAAGACCAGCCTGACCAACATGGTGAAACCCCATCTCTACTAAAAATACGAAAATTAGCCAGGCGTGGTGGCACATGCCTGTAATCCCAGCTACTCAGGAGGCTGAGGCAGGAGAATCACTTGAACCTGGGAGGCGGAGGTTGCAGTGAGCCAAGGTCACGCCACTGCACTCCAGCCTGGGTGAAAAAATCAAGACTCCACCTCAAAAAAACAAACAAACAAACAAAAAAGGAGGCCCTGGAGAGCTCCCTTACCTCTTCTGACAACTATCAATGGACCAGGAGGCAGGCTTTTGCCAGACATGGAATCTGCCAGTGCCTTAATCTAGGACTTTCCAGCCTCCAGAACTTTGAGAACTAAATTTCTGTTGTTCTTAAGCAACCTAGTCTAGGGTACTTTGTTATAGTAGCCCAAATGGACTAAGACAGGGACCTCCTGCATGCCAAGAGTACCACATGCTGCAACCTGTTTACTTTCCCCCAGGACATTCTGCATATTCATTGGGAAGCCTGCAGTCATTGCTGTAGAATAAATTCAGAATTCTCAGCAGCTAAAAATGCCCACCTGTCAGCTTTTTCCCTAGGTCCATCTCCTGCACTGCAGTCTGATGAAGGCTGCCAAGGGGAAGCTGGAACCCACCACTCTGCACGCTCATGGTTTTGAGCAGGAGTTAGCTGATTCTGGAGCTGGAAATGTTCAGCTCGAGAGATGCTGATAAAGAGAAACTTCTTGCTCTTCTGGCTGTTTTAGAGCCCCGCTCTTGGGATGATGGGACCCATGAGCCCAGTGGCATGGCTTTCTCCAGGGTACCAAACTGTCAACACCATCATCACTACCACTACTCCAATGATGATGGCACCTAACGTGTAAATTGATGACAACAATGGCCCCGATTCACCTTCCCTCCCTCACCCACACCATTCCAATGTGTCTTTGCAGTTCTTCTCTTCCAATACTTGACTGTTTCCCCATACTTTGAATCTGAATTAACTTGTGACTTGCTTTGGCCATTTGAACGCATCAGAAGTGACATGGGGCCAGTTCTAAGCTTAGGCCTCAAGAGGCCACACTCTCCATTGGGACCCTGCCACCAATATGTGAGTAAACCCAGGTTAGCCTGTGGTATGAGGAGCAACACACGACCCATTTACCCCCTTGTTCCAGCTGACAGCCTACCAATCTCCAAACATGTGAGTGAGGCCATCCTAGACTAGCAAGCTCCCAGCCAACCTGCCCACTGACCGCTGACACAAAATCAGCCAAGCCTGGCCAGATCAGCAGAGCTTCCAAGCTGACATGTAGACTCATGAGCAATAACAATACATGATTCTTAAGCCAATGAGTTGGGGGGTGGGGGGCGTTGGCTGTTACATAGTCATTTTTTGACCATTTACTATAGGCCAAGCTCTGTGCCAAGAGCTTTTCACAGAGTGCTTCGTTAAATTCATACAACCACCCCACGAAGTAGAAATTATCATCTTCATTCTATAGAGAAAGAAACTGAGATTTAAAAAAATTAAATAACTTGCCCTCAGTCACACAGTAAGAAGTGGATCTAGATTTGAAGCCAAGAATTCTGACTCTACAACCATATTAGAATCTTTCTTCTGGTAGCCTTTTTTTTTTTCCCCCACAGAGCTGTTTGGCTCCAAAATTTTAGGACTTTTTCTTTTTAGATTCCCATCATAGTACCTGCAGCAGGGGTCCCCAACCCCCAGGCCATGGACCAGTACCAGTCCGTGGCAGGAGGTGAGTGGCGAGCAATTGCCTCCTGAGCTCACCTCCTGTTAGATCAGTGGTGGCGTTAGATTCTCATAGGAGTGTGAACCCTATTGTGAACTGTGCATGCAAGGGATCTAGATTGTGTGCTCCTTATGAGAATCTAAATAATGCCTGATGATCTAAGGTAGAACAGTTTCATCCTGAAACCATCCCCCCACCCCACCCCACCTTTGGAAAAATTGTCTTCCATGAAACAGGTCCCTGGTGCCAAAAAGGTTGGGGACTGCTGACCTACAGTCTCTTTGGGGTCAGGGCATGAGTGATTTTGGCCCATGCCTGAGTGCACATTCTGAATAAGGCTGACTGTCACATCAGCTCTAATTTCTGTCTTTCCTACATGTAATCCATCAGCAAATCCTGTTGGCTCTACCTTCAAAATCCATCTGAACTCTTGTCACTTCTCATCATCTGTGTCACTACCAGTCTAATCCAACCCACCATCCCCTTTGACCCGGTTGATTGAAGCAGGCTTCTAACTGGTCTCCCTGACTCTATTCTTCCCCACTACAATCTTCTTCTTAGATCAGTTATAGTGATCATTTGAAAATTAAAGTTAGATTATGGCAATCTACTGTGCAATTGTAGATTGCCATAATCTGACTTTAATTTTAATTTTAACACTTTAATGATTTCCCAGAACACGCAGAATCTCAAATCACTACCACATCCTCTAAGGTTTCATGATCTGGGCTCTGGCCATTTCTACAACTTTATCTCCCTCCACCTTCCCCCTGCTCACTGCTGTCTGGTCATGCTGGTCTCATGGCTCCTCATATACAAAGCATGCTCCTGCCTTTGCATTATTTCCTCTACCTAGAACGTTCCTCTCCCCTCAAATATCTGCAGTCTTACTCTTACACTGTCAACCCAAATATTACCTCCATAGTGCTCTGTCTCCTTACCATGCTTTATTTGTATTTGGAACACCTGCTACTACCTACCATTATGTCATATTTTCTTATTGTTTAGTTTCTTTTTTTGGGGAGGGGGGGACAGAGTCTTGCTCTGTCACCCAGGCTGGAGTGCAGTGGCACCATCTCTGCTCACTACAGCCTCTGCCTCCTGGGTTCAAGTGATTCTCATGCTTCAGCCTCCTGAGTAGCTGGGCCCACAGGCTCCCACCACCATGCCTGGCTAATTTTGTATTTTTAGTGGGGACAGGGTTTCACCATGTTGGCCAGCCTGGTCTCAACTCCTGAGCTCAGGCAGTCTCTCCCAAGTTGTCATCAACTGATCCCAAGTGCAAGAACACAGAAACTTGCAAGGGTTCCTGCACATGTATCCTCTGTCTTATCTTCAACTGACAGTTCCAAGCAAGGATGCACCTCAGGACTTTAACAATGAAATAAGTAATAAGCTAGTATGCAAATAGATCCTTTCATTGTGGGTAAAGAAATTCAGATCATTTGAGTACGGAAAAATGGCCCATTGCTATCCTGAGTTGGCCCACCTCTTTGGCCCTAGTGGCAGTTTCTGGAATTGCAGGCAAGGAAGAGGCAGTGGAAGGTAAAGGGAAACATTTTGTTTATTCAACAATTATTTTGGCTGGGTGCAGTGGCTCACGCCTGTAATCCCAGCACTTTGGGAAGCCGAGGTGGATGGATCACCTGAGGTCAGGAGTTCAAGACAAGCCTGGCCATGGTGAAACCTTGTCTCTACTAAAAATACAAAAATTAGCCAGGCGTGGTGGCAGGATTACAAATCCCAGCTACTCAGGAGGCTGAGGCAGGAGAATCAGTTGAACCCAGGAGGCAGAGGTTGCAGTGAGCCGAGATCATGCTACTGCACTCCAGCCTGGGTGACAGAGCAAGACTCTGTCCAAAAAAAAAAACCAAGCAGATATTTCACTAGACTCAAGACATGGCTGCCTGTCTTTGGGAAGTCAAACCCCAGTCTCTAGCGAAATAGGATCTAGCAGCACCACTGTCCAGGGGTATTGCTGATACCTTCTCTGTTCTGGTCTGTAGAACATTTGGCGGGGAGCGTCTAGTTGAATCCTCACAACAGACATGCTAGAGAGATGTCTATCCCGTTATTAACAAGGAAACCAGGATGTGAAGTATTCCTAGAGCTAAAAAGGGAAAGAATTGGAATGTAGGTCAGGCTGATTCTAAACCCTGTGATCTTCCTCGTACTGACCAAAGGGGATAAACTTTGCAAATTCAACTCATCGCATACCACATCGAACTTCCAAAGTCTCTGAAATTTGAACTTTCCTGCCAGTTATAGTCTCATTAATTCAACAGCCTTCATTGATTGCCTCCTGCGTGCCAGGAACTGTGCTTTGCCCAGTGGCTTCCAGAGAATGACAAGTGAACAATGATAATGACATAATTTATGTGGCAAAAATGCAACTCCTAAGGAGTGCCTCTCTCAAATTGAGTTACTTTTTCACTATTGAATAAATTGTAATTTGAAAGGCTAGTAAAAGTGCCCTCTTTTGGTGAGCCGAGCCAATCAATACGTGCCATTATCAATGCTTCATTCTGCTTTTCTCCTATTCAGGCAGACTGGAGAAAAAGCAAGCATTTGAAGGCTGAGATTACTGGGTTAGGTTTCTTAATAGAATGAGGTTTTTTTGTTTTGTTTTTTTGTTTTTTTTTTTTTTTGAGTGATTTGTTTCTGAAGAATAGGCAGCCTAGGGCAGCAGGCTAAGTGGACTGCTTTCCTGGACCCCCACCCCCCAACTCCCCTGCCCAACACCGGGCTTGCCCGCCCACTGGTCATGGGGGCAGGGTGAGGGGGATAGGTAATAGCCTCTGCCAAAATCTTCTGGGAGATACAGATACTCTGATGGCCCCAGGGGCCCATCCCTGACAGCTGTCATCAATATTGATGAACCACAAAGCAGATTCTAGAACAGTAGGTACTTGTTACAGAATGCACATATTCACATACAACACCTGGGAACTTTGGCTCTAAAATCTTAGAAGCGGTTACTTCTGCCTTGCAGGATTGCGAGTGGATATTTTTTTTCTTGCTGTATCTCTGCAATGCCTCGTTTTTCTCTATAGATCTGTGTCACCTGTAATTAACAGGTGCCATTGGGCTGCTTCACCCCACTTTCACTCTCCACACTCCCTGCACCCTTCCTAGCCCCTCCTATTCTCTTTTGAGAGTGGTTTTTTTTTTTTTTATTCTCTCTCCCCACTTTACAGAGATGAGGAAAATCCTCTCTCTACCCTCTCCGCCCTCCTACTTCCACCTTCTTCACAGCCTAAGAATGCAGAGGGTCCAGGAATCTAAAAGCAATTTCTCCTGTCCTCAGCAGTATGCCTGTCAATCAGCTTCCCCCAGCTGTTTCCCTTAGAAAGGAACTGCCCATGGGCCCCAGCGAGGAGGGTGGCAGGAGTAAGGATGGCCACAAATCTTTCCAGCACCATTTCTTTTTCCTGAGCTTCAGGATGGGCCAGGCTAAATCCGGTGACCTGGGCCACAGATCCATAGTGTGACCTTCGAGGCACAGAGATGTGTGGGGACTTGTCAGTTCCCTCGTTTGTCAAGTGGAAAGAATAATACCTTCTGCCTCACAGGTGTGTAAGGAGGGTCAGAGGAAATTATGACTACAAACGTGTTCCAAAGGTTGAGAGCCCTGCAAAATCAATCACCAAGCCCCAGAAAGCCTTTCTCCTTAATTTCTTTCCCATCTGTCTTCTCCTCTGCACTCCCCTAAGTCTCCCTCTTTGTGGCCTTCACACCCCTCCCCCTGCTCTCGGGGCCTCCCTGTCTTCCCTCTTTCCTTGTCTCAGTCCCAGCTCCATACTCGGGCCCAGTCATCTCTGCAAAACCCACTACTCAGCAAGGCACGTCCCTCTATAAAACCTCCAGTAACAATCCTTTACCAAGACAAAAAGCAGAACTCCCAGCTGGGTGGGGACGGGCAGAATTATAAGTATGGCCCCATGACACTCATCCGTGTATATATAATATGCTTCCTTTTGAGTGTGGGTGGAACCTATTAATAGACTGAGCTGTCACGTCCATAATTATGTTACACAGCAAAGGGGGGATTATCTAGGTGGGCCTAATTTAATCAAACAAGCCCTTTAAAAGTATAGAGTGTTCTTCGGCTGGTGGCAGAAGAGGAATTCAGAAATTAGAAGCATGAGAAACATTCAACAACAGCCAGCCAGGAAACAAGAACCTACAAACCACAAGAAGCTGAATTGGGCCAGCAACCGGGATGAGCGTGAAAGCCGATTTTCTCCCCCAGAACCTCCAGATAAGAGCCCAGTCTGGCAACACCTTGATTTTGGCCTGTGAGACCCTAAAGAGACATCCAAATGCTCCTGCCTGGACTTCTGACCTACAGAACTATGACATAATACATGGGTGTCATTTTAAGTTTCTAAATTTGTGGCAATAGAAAATGAATATACCTGATATTTCAAAGCCTTAAGAATTCTTATTCAGCCTACTTCTCCAGTCCCACTCTCAAACATAAGCTCTGGAGTGATTTTGGGGTTCACATCTGGCCTTTAACACTTGCTGGCAGGTTATGTGGCATCTGTGTTTTTCCATTACTTCATCTATATATTTAGGATAATTCTAGAAACTTCCTCATGAGATCTTTCAGAGGATTAAATGAGATAATGCAGGAAAGCCCTCAGTATAGTATCCAGCATGAAATAAATGCTGGATAAACTATTTTTTCTTTGTAGTATTATATTCTCTGCAGATGTTCTCGTTAAGTCAAATGGGTTTATTTATTAACTCAGGAAAATGCATTCTTGTGCATGGCTCACTTCATGGCTACTACCAGGCATGCCTTCTGCCTGCTACTGTGCCTCTCAAATGCCCATCTGTACTAGTCCATTTTCACATTGCTATAAAGATACTACCTGAGACTGTGTAATTTATAAAGAAAGAGGTTTAGGCCGGGTGCAGTGGCTCATGCTTGTAACCCCAGCACTTTGGGAGGCTGAGGTGGGCGGATCACCTGAGGTCAGGAGTTTGAGACCAGCCTGGCCATTATGGTGAAATCCCATCTCTACTGAAAATAAAAAAATTAGCCAGGCATGGCGGCACGTGCCTGTAATTTCAGCTACTCAGGAGGCTGAGGCAGGAGAATCACTTGAACCCAGGAGGCAGAGATTGCGGTGAGTGGAGATCATGCCATTGCATTCCAGCCTGGGTGACAGAGTAAGACTCCATCTCAAAAATAAAGAGAAAGGTTTAATTGACTCACAGCTCCACATGCATGAGGAGGCCTAGGAAACTTAAAATCATGGTGGAAAGCGAAGGGGAAGCAAGGCATGTCTTACATGGTGGCAGAAGAAGTAGGGGAGGGGAATTGCCAAACACTTTTAAACCATCAGATCATGTGAGAACTCACTGTCATAAGAACAGCATGGGGGATTCAATGATTCAATCACCGCCCCATGATTCAATCACCTCCCACCAGGTCCCTTCCTCACATAGGGATTACAATTCAAGATGAGACATGGGTGGGGACACAGAGCCAAACCATATCAATATCCTTTCAGGCCTTGCTCAGGTTCCTCCCTACTTCATGAAACTTTCCCTGGCCTCTCCAGCTCATGGTGGTCTAGCCCTTACACTAACTTCTACAGTACCAGAGAATGATGTAAATACTGAGACTGTCTCATACCTAATCATGTAAAATTATGCTTTTTATCACAAAAGAAATGCCTGTTAGAGATAATTGGGAAAATCCATAAAAGTTCAAGGCAGGAAATGAGCTGCTATTTCCACCATTGTTAATATTTTGGTGTATTTCCTTCCAGTCTTCTTGGTTTTGTTATTTGTGTAAATGTAAATATGTATGTAAACAGTTGCCTTTCTGAGCATAAATCTTTCTGCCCAAGGCATTCATCTGTCTGAGAAGGGATTAGGATTTGTTCACAGAAAGAATTCAAAGAGAAAGAACAACATGATACTCAGCTGTAGTCATGCAAAATAGGATTATACAGGAAACCAAGGCATTAAGAGTTGTTTCAGCTGAGGTTCCTATACTAGTTTCTTATTGCCACTGAAATGAATTACCATAAACATAGTGGCTTAAAACAACACAAATTTATCCTCTTATGGTTCTGGAGGTCAGAAGTCTAAAATGAGCCTTATGGGGCTCAAGGTATTTTTAAGATTTCCTTCAGGAGACCCCAGGAGAGACTATTCCTTTCCTCTTCCAACTTCTAGAAGCTGCCCACCTTCCTTGGCTCACGGGTGCACCACTCCAATCTCTGCCTCCATCATCACATCATCTTCTAGCTTTGACCTTCTGTTTCTGTCTCACAGGGACTTGTGATTACATTACTTGTAATTACAACCACCTCCCCACCCCCATGTCAAGATCATCATGGTTCCTCACTGCTTAGTGTCACAGAACCAAACTAACTCTGCAAACAGGAAAATTAAGCAGCAATCCAGTGGAGGGGAGAGGAGTTCCTTAAGGGCTGCTGCGAGCAGCCACAGTGTTTGGAGGGCTCCCAAGGGCAGGAAGCTGCTAGGAAAACCATTCTCAGAATTATTATAGAAATAGCTACCATTTGTTGAGTATCTATGTGCCAGGAGCTATACTAGGGTGTCTTTAAAATAGTTGATAGGAAAAACAATATTGAAATAGCCACAGAATCTGAGATAAAAATTGCCCACGCTCCAGTCACCTAATTAAATCAATATTTTAATTTTTACACGCATATACATAGATTTTTCATATTCATTATATCATAGATATAACTTAGAATGTTAATTTCCACATTTCCACTTTAATTTTTACCATAAATAATATTTCCATTTGGCAAAAATCACAGTTTATCTCTCTCTTTCCAGTGTTTCTCTCCTGCCACACTACAACCAGTATTAACAGCCTGAGAACATCTCTACATATTTATCTGTGTTCACTGAAAACAATAATAACAGTAAACAAAAGGTCTTAATGCTTGTTATAATACAGACCTGTTTTCACATATTACCTACTGTAGCTCACTTAATCCTCCAAACAACCTTATGAGAGAAGTACTATTGTTATCTTCCATTTGCATATGAAGAAACTGGGGCCCAACATACACAGAATATTCAAAAATGTAAACACATCTGTAGAAAGAAAGAAGGAAGGTTTTTTTGGTCATTTAAGAAATATAGAGAAAGCCAGGAATGGTGGTACATGCCTATAGTCTCTGCTCCTCAGGACACTGAGGCAGGAGGATCTCTTGAGCCCAGGAGTTCAAGGCTGCAGTGCACTATAATCACACCTATGAATAGCCACCGCACTACAGCCTGGGCAACATAGTGAGATCCTGTTGCTAAAAATAGAGAGAGACAGAGAAAAACAGGAACACAGTACATAGTTCATAGTGGTAGCTTTTGAAGTACAGTATATCTTGCCATCTCTCCAGGGCAACAGATCCAGCTCTAGCTCATTTTTAAGGAGCAATAAAGAATGCCCCACTGTATGAATGTACCATCATTTATTGCCTCTATTGATAAGCATTTATGTTACTTCCTTTTTTTGCCACTACAAATGATGTTGCAATAAATATCACAGAATATAAATTCTTAGGTCCTAGAGCTTTTATTTTGATAAGGTACTGTCTATAGACTTTAGTGGTGACTTCAGAAACTTCCATACGAAATGAGAAACACAGCCATAAGCTGAGCCAAAGCGTAAGACTTCCTTGAAATATGTGGGCTCCACCTAGGTCAGAGAGAGAAGATATACCATTTATATGGCCAAAGGAGTGGTAGCCAAAGAAGACACACAGCTAAGGAGGCCTGAGCTGGCACAGGAGGAGGCCAGACAGGGCCCAGCCTCTGTACATAGCCCAATCAATTCCACGATTCCCTTGGACATCTCTGGAGCAGACAGACCTACAGCAAACATGCTGCCCCAGTACCATGGCATCCACCTTCTAGTCTCCATGTGCTCATTCCAAAGGAAGAATGGAGAAACAATATATAAAATCACTCTTATTACCTTTCTGCTTCCCCTAGGAACTCTCGTTGTGCACAGGGTGTGTGTGGGGGTGCCTCAGAGCCTACTTTTATTTTTTAATTATTTAATTTTTTTTCAGACAGAGTCTGGCTCTGTTGCCCAGGATGGGGTGCAGTGGCACAATCTCGGCTCACTGCAACCTCCGCCTCCTGGGTTCAAGCGATTCTCCTGCCTTAGCCTCCCAAGTAGCTAGGATTACAGGCGTGCACCACCACACCTGGCTAATTTTTGTATTTTTAGCAGAGACGGGGGTATCACCATGTTGACCAAGCTGGTCTCAAACTCCTGACCTCAAGTGATCTGCCCACCGCAGCCTCCCAAAGTGCTGGGATTACAGGCATGAGCCACCGCCCCTGGCCAAAAGATAGTTTAATCACTGGTTAAGGATAACATCATGGTGGGGAAAAAAATGGAAGAAAATATAAGAGATAAATGAGAAGGAGAGAGGTGACAGGTAGAGATTAGAGAGAAAGAATCGATATTCTTGACCTGCCTAGTGGAAGAGAAAAACATCTAAATAAATATTTATAATAGCTTCATATGTATAAAAACAGACATAGATCATGTAGGGAAGCATCTCCAAGTAACAAAAACAAAAAAACTGACCGCCCTCTAGTCTAAGGGTTCATTTTTCTTGCATAACAAGAAGTCTAGAGGAGGCTACTGCTGGTTCAGCAGCTCAGCAATGTCAAGTCCGGGGTCTCCATGGGGTTGCTGCGTCAAAGGGAAGATGCATTAGTAATTTTGCTAGATATTCCCAAATTCCCCTGCACATAGCATGGGATTGTGCCATTTTGCATTATCTGAAATACAGCTTATAAACTAAGGATCAATATTCCCAATGGATAAAGAGCTTCTAAAAATTGAGAATAAAATCAGCAACAACCCTACAGAAAAATGAACAGAATTTATGAACTGTTTGCAGGAGGGAAATGCAAATGATCATTAAATGTGTGGGAAGAAACTCAGCTTCCTCAGGATAGGAAAAAGGCAAGTTAATAGTACACAGAAATATCACTTCTCCCCTATCAGACTGGCAAAGTCTGACTACCTACTCTTGATAAGGCTGTTGGAAAAGAGATTCTCTCATAAGTTGCTGGCAGAAATGCAAAAGAAAAACCATTATGGAGGGAAATTGGGACTGTCTAGCAAAATTACAAACTCATCTAACCTTTGACACAGCAATACCACTTCTAGGAATCTATCTCAGAAATAAACTGGGAAGAATATGAAATGACATATATGCAAGGATATCCACTGCCAATAATTATAATAGTAAAAGAACAGAAACAGTCCAAATGTCTATCAGTAGGGGACTGGTTGGATCCATTATGGCGCATCCATACGATGGAGTATTATACAGCTATAAAAATGAATAGGAAGGATTTCTATATAAACTTATCTTTCCAGATATATTGTTAACTAAGAAAGGCAAGGGACAGGAAAGTGTTTCTGGTATGCTCTCTTTTGTTGAAGAAAGAGGGGTAATGAATAAAAATATATATATTTGCTTATATTACCAAAAGATAATAATAGAAGGATAAACCAAAAACAGTTAAGATGGAGACCTATAAGGAAAGGAAAGGAACAGGGTAGAGAGACAGAGATGTACCCTAGACTTAATTGTAATGTAGTTTGTTGTATATTTTGACTTTCGAAGAGTATCAATGTTTCAAATAAAAACACAAACATAAATAAAGATGAAAAGGAGGGAGGGTGTCACAGCTCATGTCTGTAATCCCAGCACTTCAGGAGGTCGAGGTGGGAGGATCATTTGAGGCCAGGAGTTCGAGACCAGCCTGGGCAACATAGGGAGACCCCCATCTCTACAAAAAAATAAAAATAAAAAAAGCTACGCATGGTTAACACATGACTATAGTCCCAACTCCTCATGAGGCTAAGGTGGGAGGATCACTTGAGCCCAGGAGGTCAAGCCGGCAGTGAGCCATGATTACACCATTGCACTCAGCATGGGCAACAAAGCGAGACCCTGTCTCAAAAAATAAAAAAAAAAAAAAGACAAAAAAGAGATTAATAAACGTTGGAAAAATGGAAACAAGTGATAATGATTATGTATTAGGTTGGCGATTTAGCCACATAAAGAAGAATTACTGCAAATGACTCTAAAAACAATAGTATTTTGACAGTATATCCTTAATGGGATATATATCCTAAGGACTAAAAAGAACCCGGGCGTGGTGGCTCAAGCCTGTAATCCTAGCACTTTGGGAGGCTGAGGTGGGTGGATCACGAGGTCAGGAGTTCGAGACCATCCTGGCCAACATGGTGAAATCCTGTCTCTACTAAAAATACAAAGAAATTAGCAGGGCGTGGTGGCGGGCACCTGTAGTCCCAGCTACTCGGGAGGCTGAGGTGGGAGAATGGCGTGAACCCGGGAGGCGGAGCTTGCAGTGAGCCGAGATGGTGCCACTGCACTCCAGCCTGGGAGACAGAGTCAGACTCTGTCTCAAAAAAAAAAAAAAAGAAATATTAAACTGCATTCAATGCTCTATAAATCAAGATAGACTAGATCATGTTATTTTACAGTAACAAATAAAGCCAAATCAATGTGCCTTCAACAACGAAGGTTCTCTTCTCCTGTGCTACACACATGTTTATTGTATGTTGGCTACAGTCCTGATCCATGTTGTCTTCCCTCCGTGACTCAGGCTGGGGGAAGAGCACCTGTCTGGAATATTGTGATAGTCATTGAGACAGAGAAAAAAGTACTCAGGCTCTTAGACCTTCTTCCTGTAAATGACCAATGTTACTCTTATTCCACTCTCATTTTATTGGCCAAAGAAAGACACACAGCCTGAGTCCAACAGGACAGAGATGTATAATCCCCTACAGAGATTGGCACCAAACATGAGTGAGCAATGATACAGTCTCACACAGAGAGGAAACTATTGGTATTGTCATTATGAAACTATCCTATGCATGTTGCAGAATCAGCAAATACATGCTTTTATTAACGTAATTATGAACCAAGGTTTTTTAGCACAAAAGACGAGAGACAAGTAAAAACTCAAATGGATTAAGACTCTGTAATCTAAGGTCTTTAATTGGAAATACCGATATGAACTCATAATTTATCTTTCCCCAGAGAGAACTATTTGCCTTTTGCCAGGGTAACTTTGAACAGGGGGAAAGTCCATGAATCCACCCCTTGTTTATTTCTTTGGTTCTCAATTATAACTCTGGCTAGAATGTATAATTGGGATGAATATAATTAACAGATAACAGATCCCTCACATTGGCTCCCTGGCTTACAAGTTAAAAGTCATTTTGATAGGAGGTGCCATATGGAAACTACCCTTTATCCTGGCCAAGACAGTAACTCAGAAGCAAGGCTTCATTTTAAGAGGAATTACAGAGATTACTGCTACTTTTGAGGACTTAAAGGATGCAGGGATAGTGGTTCCCATCACACTTCTATTCAATTCACTTTTTTAGCCTTTGCAAAAACCAGACACATCACCGAGGATGGTGGTAGATTACTGTCAACTTCACCAGGAGGTAGCCCCAGTTGCAGCACAGCTGCTCTGCCACTGGTGGTGCCTCTGACACTTGATATATGGCTGTTGATATGGTGAATTATTGCTTTTCCTTATTCCCTAATAACAGGGAGGTCAAAAGCAGCTCTCCTTTATATGGCAAGGAAAGCAATAGACCTTGTCCATTGTCCTCCTGTTGAGAGAAGCATTGGTGCAAAAGAGGTAGGTGCCATGGGAGTCTGGGCCACCTGTTCATGTCATTTGCTTGTGCCTTCTGTATTTGATCAGGCCACATCCTGACATCCTGACTGTTTTTTTTTTGTTTTTGTTTTTTTGTTTTTGTTTTTTTTTTTTTGTATTTTTGTATTTTTTTTTCTTAGTAGAGATGGGGTTTCACCATGTTGGCCAGGATGGTCTCCATCTCCTGACCTTGTGATCCACCTGCCTCGGCCTCCCAAACTGCTGGGATTACAGGCATGAGCCACCGCACCCAGCCCTGACTGTATAATTTTTATTGTACAGCGGATTACTGCTCTATCCACCCAAACTTATGACTCATTGGATTCATAATACTCAGATCACAATGAACATCCGTGGTGCCATGTAGTCAATTGGTGTCCCATGGTCAGGCATTTAGTCTCTGGCAGGGCCTGAGAGCACACCGGACTCAATGCATGGCCTTGCTGAAGAACCCTACAGGTCTCTGCTACGTCTCTCCTGTTGACGTTTATTAAAACTCCTGCAGCATTATCATCTGGATGGATACCTCT
Organism: Hylobates moloch; assembly: GCF_009828535.3. Taxonomy (NCBI): domain Eukaryota; kingdom Metazoa; phylum Chordata; class Mammalia; order Primates; family Hylobatidae; genus Hylobates; species Hylobates moloch. The sequence goes on along the minus strand of NW_026652286.1, from coordinate 12,055,004 downwards.
AGTACTATCGGATCTGCTGGGTCATACCTCCTAAGTGGGAGGGAAACTTGTACTGCTGCTCAGACATTCTGGAGAGTCCTTTTGACCCTCTGAGCCCCACTGTCCCACTGGAAACTGATATCCCTCTGAGCCACTCAATAGGACTTGGTTATATGCATGATCTAGCATTAATACAAAGTTGACCCTAGCCGGAAATGGACTGTGCCATATTACAGCCCCACATAGAAGCGGCCCTAGAAACAGCGGTGGAGGGAAATCCACCCTGTGGGCAGAGCTGCTAGCAGTACGCTGCCTACTGTGTGGAAGTGTGGACTCCTTGGAGTAGGGAATGGCTCTGCTTGTTGGTCAGGGGTCTGGAAGGAAAAAGACAACAGTCCATGTACCACCTCCAGTGTCTCAACCCTGCAAGGTGTCCCTGAGCTGGCCTTTTAGCTGAGCCTTCTTGAAGTCATTCTGCCATTTGTTTCTCTCGCAACTTGCCTCTGGGTGATGAGGTACGTGGAAGACGACTGTAACGACTTTATCTTGTGGCTTTGAGCCCAATGTGTCATACCTGTTTTTTCCTACAGTGCTTCTGCCAGCACAACCATCTGAGGGTGAACAGAATGCCCCATCTGTTGACATGATACCCTGCATTACATTGTCACAGACCAAAGAGCACATTTTACTACCAGCCAGGAGTGGCACGATGGGATCAAAACCACAGGGTATAACAGTCTGCTGCGTACCTCATCACCCAGAGACAGCCGGCTTTATAGAAAAAGGGTATGATGGGCTGATACAGTCTCAGCCGAAGGGCCAGCTTGGGACAAGTGCAGGATCACCACACTGGATGTGACACCCACGCTGAACCGGAACGAATATACGGTGCTGATTTGCATGGGTTCAGAAACCAAGTGCTGAAAGTACAATTGTCCTCCTCACTAACACTCCCAGTGAAGACATGCAGAATTTTAGCTTCTTATTCCCGCCACCCTAGATTCTGTTGGATTAGAGGTCTTGGTACTTAGGTGGGAACACTTTCACCTGGGTACCTAGTAAGGATTCCACTAAATTGGAAGTTGCAGAACAAAATGAGCAGTGTAGGAGTGAGATGATCAATAAGATTTTGGCCGTTGGGCCCGCAGCAGCAGTGGGGACTGTGGCTTTTTTTGCTAAACATTTTTAGATCTCTTGAGGAGACTGCAACTGGCCATCATTTGGAAGAACTAGACTTGTACCTCCCCTCTAAAGAAAGAAGTATGGGTGATTTATTCCCACATGAGATCTGAATACTGCGAAAGGATCTGAGCATGTCTAAAAAGGCGCCTAAGAGGCAGTAGGGGTGGATGTACCCATTCATGCACTCCTCCAGGGCCACTTGGTCACCCTGTACCAATGGGCCTTGGCCATGTGCCTTGCTTCCTGGTCAGTGCAGCCCAAATCGTCACTCACACTGTTGTCTTGGTTATAAAGCTGTGCCCAGAGCCACTGCCACCAGCACACACTGAGGAGTACCCACCCACAACAGTGAGTGCCAAGAGAGCCACCTGGACAACACGCTGGCTGCACGGGCCACGTGGAGATGCTGGCTTCCCCTGTAGCTGTGATAGGAACAAAGAAATACAACTCAGGGATGCAAAGGAGATAACAGCACGTGGGACACCACATGGCAGACTGTGCTGAGATGCAGTCTTTCCATGCCTCCTGTGCCAAGAGGCTGTGAGCATCCGAGCAATTGGCTGCTTATTGGGAAGCTGTGGCCACCTGGGAACATTTCCCTTTGTACTTCATCCTCTCCTCTGCCTCACTTCCCATTTCTTTTAAACCTCCCTGCTTCCCTGGGATTGCACCCTTCCTAGTAAACTGTTAGCACTCACACTTTTGCCTCAGCCTGTTTTCTAGTGAGCCAGGACCAAGACAAAGGGCTGATGACTGCTCTGGAGAAAGAACTGCACAAAATGAGCTTGGGCCATCTTATTGGGCCTGATAGCAAGGAAATGATGAAATATTTATGGTGTCAAGTCAAAAGGACACAAGAGCCAGTCTGAAGGGGCTCCCACTGGCCAAAGATGGCACCATTTGGCATCAAAAGAAATACTGACTGCAATGGATTTAAACACCTTAAATATATGTTTAAATTATGAGTTCTTAATAATACTAAGAAAAAAATCATTGGCAGCTAGTTCACTGACTTAGTATTCTGAAAGATGATAAAGAAAAAGACATGTATATGTATTATGTCTTTTCTGTAATAATTATTTCAGGGTTACAAATAGTTGGTAAGGGAAAATTCTTCTCTGTAGAAAAATTCTACTAATAAATGCAGAAGGAATGATAGATTTGGAAAATCAGCATTTCGCAGACCTGAATGAGATAATGGACCAGGCAATGATCAATAAAAACTAACACCATTAGATAAAAGTTTAATGGAGAACTTGATAATGGCAAGAGGAAGCTAACATCTCTGAACCCACAGATCATTCTCAACATTACAGAAAGTGGGAGAAGCAGATAGTCTGTTTCTGCAAAGTGATGCAAGAGAAGACACCACCCGTGAATCTAATCAAGCCAAAATCTAACTATCAGTTTGCAGGAAATTCGGGAGACAGAGAGTCAAGTTCAACAACAACTCAGTGATGCCAACAGCCAAATCCAGAATGTGAGAAGTTCTTCAGGGGGACAAATGACTCTGTTTTGTCAACACATGAATGTGATGCATGAACTTTGTTTAGCTCTTGATTATAACAGACCAACTGTTAAAAGATATTTTTGAAGCAATGGGGACATTTGAGAATAGACTAGTATGAGATGTTTTTAGGGAATTTCTGTTAATTTTACTGAGTATTGGCATTATTGTCATTTTTTAACAGTTCTTATTTATTATAGATGCATACTAAACTATTTTTGGGTGAAACAATATGGTTTCTGGGATTTGCCTTAAAATACTCCAGAAAAAAAATCAGAGAGAGATGAAACAAGAATGGAAAACTATTGGTAATTGTTGGAGCTGGGTGATGGGTAACGTTCTCCCTACTTTCTCGTGTATGCCTTGGTTCTTCCACTTTTGCTCCCGGGTCCATTCTCTGCCCTTCTGTGTCTTGCTCTGAGGTCTGGGAAGCCACCTTTATGGACAGAAACACCCAGACAACTTTGTTGGCTGGTTTCTGGTGAGTTGAGCTAATAGTGGTCACCAGAAGTAGATCAGGAGTGAGAGAAGGAACAGTCAGGGAATTTATCCTCCGTGTGCCCTCTCTGCCTTCCTGTGGTCTGACAGTAGTTTTGTTCCACTATAGCAGTTATATTAGTTTGCTGGGGCTGCCATAACAAAGTAGCACAGTGTGGCTTAAACAACATAAATTTATTTCTCACAATTCTGGAGACTAGAAATCCAAGATACAGGCGTGAGCAGGGTGGGGATCTTCTAAGGCCTCTCTCATTGATTTGCACATGCCATCTTCTCCCTGCATCTTCACGTGGTCCTCCCTTTGTGCATGTCTGTGCCCTAATCTCTTCTTATTAGGACACTAGTGGCTCCTGCCTATAATCCCAGCACTTTGAGAGGCTGAAGCAGGCGGATTGCTTGAGCCCAGGAGTTCAAGACATCCATGGGCAACATGGTGAAACCCCATCTCTACCAAAAAATAAACAAAATTAGCCAGGCATGGTGGCACACACTTGTAGTTCCAGCTGTCTAGGAGGCTGAGGTGGGAGGATTTCTTGAGCCTGGGAGGTCATGGCTGCAGTGAGCTGAGATCGCGCCACTGCACTCCAGCCTGGGAAACAGACCAAGACCTTGTCTCAAAACAACAAAAACAAGAAAAATAAAAAAACTGGACACCGGTAATATTTGATTAGGGCTCACCTTAATGGTTTCATTGTAATTTAATTACTTCTTTAAAGACCCAATCTTCAATTACAGTCACATTCTGAGGTACTGGCATTAGGACTTCAATGTATGGATTTTGGGGGTTACACTGCCCGTAACAGCAGTGATCAGCAGACTTTTTCTGGCAAAGCATAAGACAGCAAATATTTTAGACTTTGTGGGTAATATAGTCTGTCACCAGGGCTCAGATCTGCCGTTGTAGCACAAAGCAGCTATAGAGAATATGTCAATGAATGGACATAGCTGTCTTCCAGTAAAACTTTATCTATAAAACAGGTGGCAGACCCCTGGGCCATAGTTCGCCAGCCCCTGCTTCTGGTGGTTAGTGCCTTTTCCATGTGTTCATTTCTCCCTGGTCTCCGCCCCTCCAGCAGAGGTGGTAATAGCTTCCCACTATTGCTAATCCTTGGGTGTCACACTTTCCCTTTTTTGGTTCCATTAACCCTGATAACACCTTCTTTGGCCCCTTCATTCAGTTCTCCTTGGGTAAACGCCTTTTGAGTGTATCCTCTCTTTCTAGTTTAGACACTGTCTGATATTTTATATTCGAAATTCTAAGCTTGAAATTGCCCATAAAAGAATCATAATGGCCGGGCGCGGTGGCTCACGCCTCTAATCCCAGCCCTCTAGGAGGCCGAGGCGGACAGATCACGAGGTCAGGAGATCAAAGCAATCCTGGCTAACATGGTGAAACCCCGTCTCTACTAAAAAGATACAAAAAAATTAGCCAAGCCTGGTGGCGGTCACCTGTAGTCCCAGCTACTCGGGAGGCTGAGGCAGGAGAATGGTGTGAACCCGGGAGGCGGAGCTTGCAGTGAGCCAAGATCGCACCACTGCACTCCAGCTTGGGTGACAGAGCAAGACTCCGTCTCAAAACAAAACAAAAAAAAGAATCAAAATGAGGCCAGGCACTGTGGCTCATACCTGTAATCCCAGCACTTTGGGAGGCCGAGGCGGGCAGATCACTTGAGGCCAGGAGTTCGAGACCAGCCTGGCCAACATGGCAAAACCCCATCTCTACTAAAAATACAAAAAATTCGCTGGACATGTTGGCCATGCCTGTAATCCCAGCTACTCAGGAGGCTGAGGCATGAGAATCGCTTGAACCCAGGAGACAGAGGTTGCAGTGAGCCAAGATCATGCCACTGTACTCCAGCCTGGACAACAGAGTGAGACTTTGCCTGTCTCAAAAAATAAATAAATAAATAAATAATAATAATGAAAGGAAAGGACCGATTTAGAAGGTAAACTTGATATGAGTTGCCTCTTGTCCCTGAAGAGTGCCCCAACCATGGAGGGGCTAAGATGGAGAAGACAACAGGTGCTCATAGGTGAGAATCAAGAGGGAGCTTGGGCAGGGAACATGTCTAGGACCTGATCAAGCCAAGAGGGAGACCAGACCACACGGGACGCCAGCCACAGGCTTCAGTGGCCCCCACCTGGGGGCCAGCTTGGACCACGCCACCTCAGCAGGCCCAGGGCAAGGAGCAGCCCAGACCAGCGACTCTGCAGCTAGCCAGCAAGGATCCAAAGGCCACCACCTCCCTCTGCCACCACACATGCAGGCCACAGTCCTTCTCCACACACCCAGGCACCATCTCATGGAGGGGCAGGAGGGAAAATATGAGGGACTGGGATTTGTTTTGTTTTGTTTTACTTAAAGAGGCTAACCATGACTTCTAAAAACCTGCATCAAATTAGGTTACAGGATTGGACTAAAAGCGTTTTATCCAGCAGCCAGGTCCTGTGCGGAAAATCAGAGTAATTGTAAACAAATAAAGGAATGACATTTTCTCTGCACCCCCAAGAGAAGTGTGGGGAATTTTGAGAGTGCCTACACCTGTGTTAGCCTGGCAGCCCCACACTAGCTAAAAAAGGAGGCCGAGCTTCAAGGGCTGAAAACAGGCTCTCAGGGATTTTAGATGCAAACGTGTTCTTGCGTAAAGCAGGGAGAACCACAAAAGCTAAGGCAAGCTTCATCAAAAGATAAAGAGATGTTTCTGCCACCCACCCAACCTCAGAGCCAGTCCTCAGTTCTCACCCACAACACTCACAGCCAGAGGGCCTGGGAACCTTGCTCAATTCCATTTCATTCCTTCTCTGCTGGCTGCTGGAGTCCCCAGGAAATTAAGCCAGCAGGCTGCCAGCCGGCCTCAGCAGTCCTCCTTCCTCTTCCTTTGCTCTCCTCCTGTGCTGCTCAGGAAATTGCACACATTTCCCCTGGCTTTGGTGCTGGCCAGCAGCACAGATGTCTGCCCCATTCACCTGCCACCTGAGGCCATGGGGTAGGAAATGAGGAGGGCGAGCTCATGGGAAGGGAAAGCAAACTCAGGGTGACGGCAGAGCCACAGGGCACAAGGACGGGGATAGCCCATTTATTTAGATGAGACTGTGGGCCCTTGCCTTATTTAGGGGTCCCAATCCTGGAAATGCTTATAAATCAGTATCAAAAATGCCTTCATTCATCCAGAACAATCTGCAGGGGAAAGTACTCTGCTGGCTGGATAGTAAGAAGGATGCAGAAGAAATTGTTAAAAGTAACAGACATTGTTTCAATCATTCATTCAACCAGCAGTTATCGAGTGCCGGATTTGAGTGGGTGGGTGTTTTAGGCACTGGGGATAGGGTGATGAATAAGACAATCGTGTGGGAGAAGGCAAGAAACTAATACACACAGCATGTATGTATACACATGCACATGCATGTACTGTACACTTATGTGCATGTCTACATACAAAATACATGTCTGCTATACACAGATATGTGTACATATAACACATATGTAGCATGCAGTAGGGACGAGTGATATGAAGAAAAGCAAAGCCAGGTTAGGGGAGAGAGAGGGTCAGGGAGGCCCCCTGAGCAGGCCCCTTCAAGGGAGAAGGGCCAGCAGGTTTGGAAAAGGCCTTTCTGTTCTCCAAGGGCTCTCCTTAGGCCTTACCAGATCCTCTCCCTCAGGCCCCACATCAGTCCTATTGTCAAGTCAGGGAAACTCAGGACTAGAAAGATTAGTCAGAATTTGAGTCTTTATCTCTGAGCTGCCCTGACTTTTTTTTTTTTTTTCCCGCTGAGACGGAGTCTCCCTCTATTGCCCAGGATGGAGTGCGGTGGTACAATCTCGGCTCACTGCAACCTCTGCCTCCTTGGTTCAAGTGATTCTCCTGCCTCAGCTTGCCGAGTAGCTGGGACTACAGGTGCGTGCCACCACACCTGGCTAGTTTTTTTTTGGTTTTTGTTTTGTATTTTTAGTAGAAACGGGGTTTCACCATATTGGCGAGGCTGGTCTCGAACTCCTAACCTCGTGATTTGCCCATCTCGGCCTCCCAAAGTGCTGGGATTACAAGTGTGAGCCACCGCGCCCCAGCTGTCCTGACTCTTAAATACTATGAAGGCTGGGCACTGTGGCTCACACCTGTAATCCCAACACTTTGGGAGGCCAAGGTAGGTGGATCATCTGAGGTCAGGAGTTCAAGACCAGCCTGGCTAACATGGTAAAACCCTATCTCTCCTAAAAATATAAAAATTATCTGGGCATGGTGGTGGGCGCCTATAATCCCAGCTACTCAGGAGGCTAAGGCAGGAGAATATCTTGAACCCAGGAGGCAGAGGTTGCAGTGAGCCAAGATCACGCCACTTGCACTCTAGCCTGGGTGACAGGGCAAGACTTCATCTCAAAAAAAACAAAACAAACAAACAAAAAAACTATGAAGTCCCAAGTCTTCCAGAAACTCCCGTCTCATCAGAAAGGCCCCAAACAAGGAAGCAATGAAATGAGGGGGTTGAGGGCACAGCCAGGAGAGCAGATTCCCTGGGTTCCTGGGTCAGCCAGTGGGAGGCAGTAACAGAAGTAGAGGCCGGAGTGTGAGGGTGGTGCAGCCAGGGTATTCATCCCTTTGTCCCCTCTGTCTCCTGCCTTGGTAGTAGCTCATTCTGCTGTAGCAGCAGTCAGGATGCTTTTTCTGTCAAGGGCCAGATGGTAAATATTTTAGGCTTTGCGGACCATATGGTCTCTGTTGCCACTACTCCATCCTAACTATCCCACTCACTGGGGCTTTGGGGAAATTATTTCACCCGCCCACCATGCCTCTACTTCCTCAATTATAAAACGGGAATCGAAAGAATTCCTACTTCGAGGGTTGTGGAAAGTATTACATGAAATAACATCTGTAAAATGCTTGTCACAAAATAAGCATTAAGAGCTGCCACTGCTGTTGTACAGCAGGCCTTCCGCTTCATCGGGTTGCACATCCACCAATCAGAGATGGAAGATATACAAAGCACTAAATAACAACAATGCAACAATAAAAATAGTCCAAATAAAAAACAATATAGTATAACAACTATTTATGTAGCGTTTACATCGTATGAGGTATCATAAATAATCTAGAGATGATTGAATGTATACAAAAGATGTGCACAGGTCATATGCAAATACTACACCATTTTATATAAGGGACTTGAGAATTCTTGGATTTTGATATCTAAGGGGAGTCCTGGGACCAATCCCCTGTGAATACTGAGGGACAATTGTATTTACCTCTCCCCTTGCAAGTCAGCAGGTGATTAAGGACTGGCGGGTCACCTGTCCTGCCCTCACTCCTGATCCCAGATGTAAAGACCTCTCTCTCTGGCCTCTCTGTCAGGAGATGCCCAACCGCAGATTGACTGAGCTCAGACAGAAGGAGCCCCTTGGAGGTGAAGTCAGGCCCTTGCACAAACATTACCTTATCTTGCTGAATTTCTCACAGCAATTCTGTCCATTTGATAGAAAGGAAGACTGAGGGTGTGGAGGATAAGAATTGCTCAGTTTATGACACCATCCTGTTCTGATGCACCATTTCCTCACAGATGGGGAGGTGTTCAGCTGAAAAAGCGGCAGACCAAGTGAATGGTCTAGAGGTGAGAGAAAAGGTGTCCGCTTCTCCTTTTTCATTCCTTCCCCAGACAGCCTTCAAACTGTCCCTAAGGTGCCACAGGATCATGCTTCTCTCCCATGTTCCTTCCCAGCAGCGTCTATGCAGACCTCCCCCTGGCTCCATCAGAATCCACCAAGACCTACCCTCCTGTGTTCCAGGCTCTCTGGGCCTCCTAATCTCACAAATACATTTGGATAATAATAAAAGCTGATTTGACAATGGGATGAACTCCCAGACAGCATATACATTTTAGCAAAGTTTTAATTCCTTTGAGGGTGGACTAGTCATAGTGGTGTTGTCAGGTACCATGGCAGACCCTTTGAAGATATTTTCATTTGGTTGGGAAAGGAGATATGGAAGCTTTGTTCCATCTGGCAGATGAAAAAATTGAAGCTCAAAGCATGTATATATCTAGTAATGCCCTACTTAGATCATGCTGGGATATCTGCCATGGAAATCAGAAATATAAATGCTATCACATAGATCAAGAATTTAGCACAGTAAATATTAGTTATCTGAACTTCTCCCTTTCTAATCCTCTAACCTTAGGCTGGAGGAGATATTTAGGTAAAGCATTTAGGTATAGTAAGGAAGGACAATGGAAGCCGGATATTAAGAAGGAAGAGTTCCAATTGGATATAGAGAAGGAGAAAGTGAAAAGGGGTTATTTACAGAGATATATTGCACATTCATCCCATCACAATTTAAAATTTGCCAAACCTAACCCATTTTCCATAAATCCATTTACTGACATCTAGAAACCCCACTGAGAAATCTATTTCTGGTCTCCTTTTGAAGAGTTATTTAATTCCCAGGGAGCCTGGCCCAGTGGCAAGATATTTCCAAGAAAAGGGAGTGGAATCTAATTCTCTATTTGGTTTAATTTTGTTCTGGAACACTTACGAAGGCTCAAATCCAAGGGGAGAAAAAATACACTCCTACTTCAGGCTGCACAGCAAGGACATAAAGAGAAAGCAAAAAATTCCCTGTAAAAAGAGGTAGGCACAACCTGACTCATATTTGCACCACTTTACAAACATAATTTGCCTAAATTTGGAGGGAAACAGGACTTTCAAGACCAAGGGCAGGTGGAGAAGATGGAACAAAACGAATGTTTCCATCTTGTAAAGGTTTGAGAGGGAGTGTACTTTAACAGTGGAAGAGGAATGGATGGATGGAGGGATGGAGGTAGGGATGGATGGATGGATGGGTGGGTGGGTAGGTGGATGAATGGATATGTGGGTGGAAAGATTAGTGGGGTGGATATATGGCTGTGTGCGTATATGGGTAGATTGATAGGATGGATGGAGGACGGATGGAGGGAGGATGGATGGATGGATGGATGGATGGATGGATATGTGGGTGGAAAGATTAGTGGGGTGGATGTATGGCTGTGTGTATGGGTAGATAGGATGGATGGATGGATGGATGGATGGATGGATGGATGGATGGATGGGTGGATGGATAGATGGGTGGGTGGATGGGTGGGTGGGTGGGTGAGTGGATGAACTGATATGTGGGTGGAAAGATTAGTGGGGTGGATGTATGGCTATGTGTGTGTATGGGTAGATAGATAGGATGGATAGATGTGTATATAAGTGGGTGGGTGGGTGGATGGATGGAAAGTGGGTAGATGGATGGATGGATGAATGGATAGATAGGTGAGTGGATAGATTAGTTGGTGGATGTATATGTGTGTGGATGGGTGGATGGGAGGAGTGTGCATGGATGAATGGACAAATGGATGGATGTGTATATGGGTAGGTGAATGGATGGCTCGATGGGTGGGTAGGTGATTAATGGGAAGGTAGGGCTAGCTAAATTCTGCTTATGCTTGAATTTTGTTTGGCCTGCATGATGTTTTGAAAACATTTGAATTAGTTGCTTTCATTTAAAGCAGAGAAAATTTTACCTAAAACCTTGATTTCTGGCTTCTCTTGAAAAATCAAGGGAGCTGGCAAAACTAAGACCACATTTCTTCCTGGCAACAATTAACTAGAGCTGAGTAATGACTGTCCCTTTAAACAGGGCACACATGCTTCAGTCCCCCAGATTCCCTGCTGATGCACATTGGCTCTAACACATGTCAACTTCACTCTGTCAAAGTATCTGCCTGCCCAGGAGGCATTCATAAATGTAATAAAGGACCTAGTAAACATACGCCCCATCCTAGTCCATTCAGGTTGCCATAACAAAATACCTTACACTAGGTCATTTATGAATAACAGAAATGTATTGCTTATGGTTCTGGAGGCTGGGAAGTCCATGAACCAGGCACTAGTAGATCTGGTGTCTGGTGAAGGCTCATAGATACTTCATAGATGATGCCTCTTGCTGCATCCTCACCTGGTAGAAGGGACCTGGGAACTCCCTTCAACCTCTTTAGCAAGGTCACTAATCTTATTCATGAAGGCTCTGTCTTCATGACTTAATCATCTCTTAAAGGCTCCATCTCTTAATATTGTCACATTGGTGATTAAGCTTCAACATATAAATTCTAGGGGAACATATTCAGACTATAGCAGACCTTTCAATAAGCAGACACATAGCAAGTGGATTATTCTCCATGTCCGTTTTTACTACTTCCACTGTCACAGTCCAAGCCTTACAGGATGGAGATAGAGGTTCCATGGGTTACACAAGACCTTGGTTCTTTCCCCTCCATATACCTCCAGTATGGAGATCTAACCTCTTAGCAAAACACTTAAAGCCCTTCCAGATCCAAGTTCCCACATGCCTGCTAAACTCTACATTCTATACCACTGTAAACTAAAATATCTAAACTGGCTTTCCTATTAGGCAGGACATGAACCGGCAGTTCTTTGCCTTTGTTTGTGTTATTTCTTCTTCCAGAAATGGGCCCTCTCACTGCTTTTGATCTGTCTGGTTAACCCTTCATCTTTCAGCCTTAGCTCAAATATCACCTCCTTGTTGAAGTCTTCTCTGACCACTCTCTCCAGACAGAATGAAATACTCCCTTCTCTCTGTCCCTACAACTTGGACAATTATATGAACACAGACCCCTGTGACTGTCTCTCCCAGGAATCACAGCACCTTAACTGATCCCTGGGGCTCAGTACCGTTCCTGGTTGGTTTTCAGACACACTTGTTGTTGCATGAGTAATTAGATATTCTGTACCCATCTAGCCACTGAGATATCAAGGAAATGCTTTACTGCTATGGTCAGGTTGTGCACCGCACCACTGAAAGAAGCACCGTAGACATAGATCAAAATAGGAATGGAGCCCCCAGATTGAACAGTACACAGCAGGATAGGTGGAGGACCTGCCCATGGCCCATCCTGGCCTTGGATGATGTGGTCCTTCCTCATAGTCATATCCAGTTACAGTTGACTTCTACTGAGTGTCACCCAGTCCAGAGGCCCTCACTGAGTGAAAGGGACATGCGTTACTCTACAATTGATCTATTCAGTACAGAGCCTCATCTTGTTCCCCATGATCTTTCTCTCCCTCTGTCTTTTGGTTCTAGGCCTTAGTTCCTGACAGCCCCTATGAGGGTATCTATAAGTTCTTTTCAACTCTGATTCCAGGGGTGGAGCTTACCAAACTATTTTCCATGCCACATGTCCCTCCTGCCTTCCTTCTTACCCACTCCTGAAGCTGAAAGTCATGCCCCTCCCATCCTCGGCTCATTCTTTCTAGGAGTTGGGCCAACAGTTGGTGATCTGCACTAATCAGGTTGTCCAGGTTAAAGGACCTCCTCTTCACTACTTTTTGCAAAAGATCCTGTGGTTTTTGTTTTGTTTTGTTTTGTTTTGTTTTCCCTGGAGCCTGTATTCTTTCAAATATTTCCTCATACTCTACCCCCAAGCTAGGTAAGACTATCCTGGCAGCCAATCTGTTATTGACCTAGAGTCCTCTGGGTCACCTGACCTTTCCTGGCTGTCTTCAGATGAGGACAGTGACTGTTCTGCACTCATTCATCTCCATCCCACCCCACCTCCGTTTCTTGAATTGTCGTATGATCTATAGCCTATGAATATACCCAAGGGTACCAGGGAAGTGGGCCTAACCTACCTTCCTCAGGTTCCCCATGCTGCCCTGAGTGAAGCCCTTGTGAACCAGAGGGGCAGGGGGCTTGGAGCTTAGAAAAGGATTAGACAATATGAGGAAGTCCAGTTTTCCAGTGGAGATGGGCTGCTTTGTAAGTGCTGATACGTATAAGTTTGCAACTCTCTGTGGAGTTTGCCATTGTTTCCAACGTGGGGAGGATCTGTGTCTGTACTTCCTTTCCCATCATGCCTAGAACAGGGTGGATTACTAAATGTCGACGGCTGATGTGTAGGTCTAATATGGCCATCACTGCTCTTAACCTCTCCCTCTGGTAGTGGTAACTACTGCAATGAGTTACTCCTCCATTTCATTTGATTCATGGGGGCTGCCTGCCTGGCCACTGGTCTTGGCATGTGACCTGAGCCAGATAATCAAATAACCCATCCCCATGGCCATAGTAACTTGCCAAGAGAAGGGTGGCATGTGACCCACACAGACCAATTAGGGGTTTTCCCTGGGATTTTATATATGGGCTCCAGGAAAGAGAAACTCTTTTCTTCCACTGGAGTTTCCAACTAGAGTGATGTAAGCCTACAGCTCACATAGTTTGGGACCAGGCCTCCCTCCCACTCTTCCTCTCTTTTGCCTCTGGAATGTATGAAGTCATACACTGAGAGAAGCAGACTTGGAGGTGGGAAGAGAAAAAGATGGCAAAAAAGAATTGGGGAGAAAAGGAGAGAAAGAACAGTGGAGGGAAGAGAGAGGCCCTCCGGGATCCAGCACATTTTTTAATTTTTTTGAGACAGGGTCTCTGTCACCCAGACTGAAGTGCCATGGGGCAATCTCAGCTCACTGCAGCCTCAACCTCCAAGGCTCAAGCGATCCTCCTACCTCAACCTCCTGAATAGCTGGGACTACAGGTTTGTGCCACTGTGCCTGGCTATTTTATCTTATTTTGTTATATTTTATTTATTTATTTTGACCTCTGAACTTTTTTTTTCTTTTTGAGACAGAGTCTTGCTCTATCACCCAGGCTGGAGTGCAATGGCATGATCTCGGCTCACTGCAACCTCTGCCTCCCAGGTTCAAGCGATTCTTCCACCCCAGCCTCCCAAGTAGCTAGGATTACAGGCACCTGCCATCATGCCCAGTTAATTTTTGTATTTTCGTAGAGACGGGGTTTCACCATGTTGGCCAGGCTGCTGACCTCAGGTGATCTGCCCGCCTCGGCCTCCCAAAGTGCTGGGATTACAGGTGTGAGCCATCGCGCCCAGCCTGACCTCTGAACTTTTTATTGGCCTTCTGCTCCCCAGACAGTACTCTGCTTCTCCTGGCTTAATGTCTCAGAACTTTGGTGTCATTAGTCGCGGACACCACTTTGCCATCCACTGTCTGGCAGGTGGTGGTGGTCTTTTGGATGGTTTGCATGGAGTTGCTGATGTCCAGGGCATCACCAAGATTAAAGTCCTCGCCGTCTTCCAGCAGGCGGTGGTAGGTGGCGATCTCAACCTCCAGCCTGACCTTGATGTTCAATAGGGCCTCGTACTCCTGGGCCTGGCGCTGTCCCTCTGCCCAGGTCTGTGCCAGCTCTGACTCCAGGTGCAGCAGGATCCCGTTGAGCTGCTCCATCTGCAGGGCATAGTGGGCCTCCACCTCCTTCAGGCTGTTCTCCAAGCTGGCCTTCAGATTTCTCATAGAATCCAGGTCAGTCTTCAAGGACTGGACTGTATGTCTCAGCTCCGTGAGTATCATCTCAGCAGCTCCAACCTCGGTGGACTATGTGGTGACCACTGTGGTGCTCTCCTCAATCTGCTGAGACCAGTACTTGTCTAGCTCCTCTAGGTTCTTCTGAGCCAGCTCGTCATATTGGGCCAGAATGTCTGCCATGATCTTGGCAAGGTCCTGAGATTTGGGGGCATCTACCTCCACAGTCAACCCAGAGCTGGCAATCTGGGCTTGCAGGCCTTTTACTTCCTCTTCATGTTTCTTCTTCATGAAAAGCAGCTCCTCCTTGAGAGCCTCAATCTCTGTCTCCAGCTGCAGCCGAGTGACATTGGTGACATCAGTGACCTTGTGGAGTTTATGGATGTCACTCTCCACAGACTGGTGCATGGCCAGCTCTGTCTCATACTTGACTCTAAAGTCATCAGCAGCAAGACGGGCATTGTCGATCTGCAGAATGATGTGGGCATTGTCCACAGTATTTGTGAAGATCTGAACCCTTAGGTCCTCAATGGTCTTGAAGTAATGGCTCCAGTCTCTGACGTGGGGTCCCTTCTTCTCCAGGTGCTCCCAGATTTTGCTCTCCAGTTTCTGGTTCTCAGTCTCCAGGCTCCTCACTCTGTCCAGGTAGGAGGCCAGGTGGTTGTTCAGGCTTTGCATGGTCTCCTTCTCATTCTGGATACTTCCCACTCCTTCCAGACCCCCAGCCATCCCCGCAGCTGGGCCCCCGGACCCCATGCCACCCCGGAAACTGATGGAGCGGGACACAGAGATATGGGAACCAGAGCCCCCAGTGCCACACAGAGCGCCTCCATAGACACTGGCCGCACTGCTGACAGGCCAGGTGCTGTAGCTGGGCACCTAGACAGAGCCCAGGGACCGGCAGCTGGTGGGGAAGGTGGAGCAAGTGTGAAGTTCATGCCATCCAGCAGAGGGAAAGGAAAGGACTCAGACTTTGCCCTTATTCTATTTTTTGTAGAGACAGGTTCTCCCTATGTTGCCCAGGCTGGTCTTGAATTCTTGGGCTCAAGCCATCCTCCTGCCTCGGCCTCCCGAAGTGCTGAGATTGCAGGTGTGAGTTGTCAAACCCATCCCCAGTACATTCTTGCGACCAGTTACCCGCTTACCTCTTATCAGCCTTCAGCTACTCTGTCTCTGCCTCTCTTTGTGACTTTAACTTTACCTCCTGCCACCAAGCACATAAGTCCCCAGATTTGGGGGTTTGTGAAGGAATCTGAATGGCTCAGATAGTCACCCTTGTCCCAGTTAGACCCAACTTGTGCCCAGCACCACTTCATGTGTTGATAATCAATGTATGGATTGGCTGTCATTAGGTAAGAGATCAACTGCCTATGACCAGGGAGATAGGAGTCAAAAGGCACCATCGGTCAGCATAGGAGAACCACCCCCAGAATGGAAGCTGAGGCATAGCAGGCAACTGGCATTGTGCCCACCCAGGTCCACCAGCCATCCAGAATTGGATTCTTTAATATTTAATATTAATAGGTAGAAAATACTGAGTTGACTGTAACTAACTCACACAGAATCCCAAAAATTAAATAAAAGGGAATGAGACATGGGAGGCAAAAACCAATTTCCTCAAAAAATTCAATTTGTTTTGTTCTCTGTGTCTGATTTCCTTTGGGTTGGCCCTGCTTTCCTTAAGATCTCCAGAACTCCAGACTCGGCTTGCGTCTGGAACAAAGGCAAAACAGGGCCCAGGCCCAAGCCCTGCCAATAACAGAGAGGCTGGCTCAACAGTGAGGTCTCCCCAGGATACATTAACCACCGCCTCAGTGTGAAAGACGATCAGCTGTGAGCTTAATTCCTCATAAAATATCACTTAGGCCAGAGCAGGTTAGCTAAATATGTGGTCCTAAGAATTAAACAGTTTCCCTTTTAGCTCCAACAAAGAGGGGAAAGGCAGGGCTGCAGGGGTATAATTTTGCAGGGGCCTTCAGGGCTGCTCCTAGGCTGGCTGCTAAGTTGCTTGAGGGCAACATCATTGCAATGATAGGGTTAAGGTTTTCTCATCTCCCGCTGGTCCATCCCACCCCCTATTCACCATGCATGTTCCTTCGGTGCAGGTGGACATCCGTAGAAATCTAAAGGGTCTCTCCCTCCTTCCCTAGGGACGAAACCCAGCCTCCAATCTCTATAGACTTTAGTGAAAGATGCCAGGAATGTAAAGTATGGTGAATGTGCTTTGTCAGAGCTAAGACATCAATGTATGTATGGCATTGGTTATACACGTTTTAATTTCATCACTAAAGGAAGTATATGATATTCACTACTTTCCCCCATACGGCCTCTGATCTAGCTATGCTGGTTTTCCCAATATTCTTTGAACACGGCTGACACCACTCTCACTCAGGACCTCTGAACTGGCTGTTTCCTCTGCTTGGAATACTCCTCTCCTAGATAACTCTGTGGCATGCTCCCTTAATGTCACCTTTTCCGTGAAGCTCTCTCTGGTCACTCCATCCAAAGCCTCAGCCACTTCAAATTGCTGCTTTTCTTCCTTGCTCTGCTTTTCCCTACTTAGCCTTATTATTTACACTTGATATGTTTTACTGTTTAACCTGTTTGATCTGTTTCCCCTTATATAATTTAAGCTTCACGAAGTCAGGGATTTTTTTTTTCCTTTTTAACTTTTAAGTTCAGGGGTACAAGTGCAGGTTTGTTACACAGGTAAACTTATGTCATGGGGGTTTGTTGTACAGATTATTTCATCACCCAGGTATTAAGCCTAGTACCCATTAGCTGTTTTTCTTGATCCTCTCCCTCCTCCAACCCTCCACCCTCTAAAAGGCCCCAGTGTGTGTTGTTACCCCCATGTGTCCTTGTGTTCTTATCATTTAGTGCCTACTTATAAGTGAGAACATGAGGTATTTGGTTTTCTGTTCCTGTGTTAGTTTGCTAAGGATAATGGCTTCCAGCTCCATCCATGTCTCTGCAAAGGACATGATCTCATTCTTTTTTATGGCTGCATAGTATTCCACGGTGTGCCTATGTACCGCATTTTCTTTATTTTTCTTTATTCAGTCTATCATTGATGGGTATTTAGGTTGATTCCATGTCTTCAATATTGTGAATTGTGCTACAATGAACATACACATGCATGTGTCTCTATAATAGAATAATTTATATTCTTTTGGGTATATACCCACTAATGAGATTGCTGGGTTGAATGGTAGTTCTGCTTTTAGCTCTTTGAGGAATCGCCACATTGTCTTCCACAATAGCTGAACTAATTTACACTCCCACCAACAGTGTATAAGCATTCCTTTTTCCCCACAACCTCGCCAGCATGTTATTTTTTGACTTTTTAATAATAGCTATTCTGACTGGTGTGAGGTAGTATATCATTGTGGTTATGATTTGCATTTCTCTAATGATCATTGATGCGGAGCTTTTTTTCATATGCTTGTCCACATGTATGAGGTCAGGGATTTTCCTCTATTTCATTCACTGCCTCATCTCCAGCAATTGGAACAGTGCCTGACCTATAATAGATGCTCAATAAACATTTGTTGCATTAGTGAATGTGTCAGAATGAGCCCATATTTGGGGTTAGATATGGGTTCAGATGTGTCCACAGCCATTTATGAACAGTAAGACCTGGCTACATGACTTCACCTCTCAGAGTCTCAGTTTTCTTACCTGAAAGTTGGATATGACATCTATTTCATAAGGTCCTGGGAAATGTCAACAAGGTTATGCATATAAAGGGTTGAGCACATTGTCTGGCTAGGAAATAAGTTACTGACAAGTTATATTACTATCGCAAGAAGAGTAAGTGGTTGCTACTTCCGAGGTGCTTGAGAACATTTCAACAGAAACACAAAGAAAAATAAAAAGCATCCCAAAGGATTATAAATCATGCTGCTACAAAGACACATGCACATGTATGTTTATTGCAGCACTATTCACAATAGCAAAGACTTGGAACCAACCCAAATGTCCACAATGATAGACTGGATTAAAAAAATGTGGCATATATACACCATGGAACACTATGCAGCCATAAAAAAGGATGAGTTCATGTCCTTTGTAGGGACATGGATGAAGCTGGAAACCATCATTCTGAGCAAACTATCACAAGGACGGAAAACCAAACACCGCATGTTCTCACTCAGAGGTGGGAATTGAACAATGAGAACGCTTGGACACAGGATGGGGAATATCACACACCAGGGCCTGTCGTGGGGTCAGGGGAGGAGGGAGGGATAGCATTAGGAGATATACCTAATGTAAATGACGAGTTAATGGGTGCAGCACACCAACATGGCACATGTATACATATGTAACAAACCTGCACGTTGTACACATGTACCCTAGAACTTAAAGTACAAAAAAAAAAAAAAAAGCATCCAAATCTGCCTGGATTTGGAACGGGGCAAATGAATCTTGTGCACAAAGAGAACTTGATATGTAAACATCTGTGTGTGTGTGTGTGTGTGTATGTGTGTGTGTTTGAGCGTGCACATGCGCAGGTACCTCCCATTCATATAGAAGTCAGACTTTCATGGGTTTTCATTCCCATGGCAGTTTTCCAAGTTTCATATTTGTATTTCTGCACG
This sequence comes from Hylobates moloch, assembly GCF_009828535.3. Taxonomy (NCBI): domain Eukaryota; kingdom Metazoa; phylum Chordata; class Mammalia; order Primates; family Hylobatidae; genus Hylobates; species Hylobates moloch. Next base: position 12,035,902 of record NW_026652286.1, on the reverse strand, counting down.
TACACAAGTGTTGTGAACACCACACACTTCCACAAGCATGCACATGCATGAATACACATGCACACACACGTGTGCACGCGTGAGCACATGTGCACACATGTTCCTCCACCCCAACCCCTAACCCAAGGGGTGAGGCTCTCTGGTAGGGCAGCTACTTCACTATTCCTGGCTTGCAGGATTTATGCCCTTACAGCCATGCTGCACTGAAGTTCCTTGCTAGACACTGCACGTGCTCCAAGCATGGCTCTCTGTTCCTCTTCCACAACCCTCTTGCTAGCTTAGACTGCATCTTCTAAGTCCCCTCTTGAAAGGACACCTCCCTTCAAGACCCAGAAACCTCTAGTGGTCTGACTGCAAAGGAGAGTGAGGACACGGAATAAACAAATACCAGTCCTGGCCCCAGGTGTCACTGAGAGAAGCCCCAACACTGAGCCAGAGTTTAAAATGGCAATGGCTTTCTGGAGGACTTTCCTATGTGGCAAGGCATGCTGAGGTCTAGACCAGGGGCCAGCTTTCAGGGTAGAATGAGCGCCTGCTGAAAACAGTTGGTGTCATTATGTAGCCCCTAGCGCCTCCATCCTACCCCATCTGCCCTCCCTGCCACAGTGAAAGTAGAGTCCTGGTAAGAGCACCAACTTTAGAATCAGGTGGTTTGGGGATTAGACTCTCAGCTCCAATACTTGATAGCTGTGAGAAGTTCAGCCAGTTTCTTATTCTCTCTGAACCATGGTTTCATCATCTGTTGAATGATCTGAACTCCTTAGAATTATTGGAAGGATTTAAATCACAGTCACCATGTATTTCTGCTCAGGTTATGCACTGCACAGTTCCAGGGAGCCATCATTGATATGGGCTACAAAATCAATGACAGCCCTTGGATTGTGTAGGACACAACCTTATGTGATAATACAGGTATGAAATAATACGTTAAAAGCACCTGGCCCAAGGCCTGGCACCTAGTAGGTGCTAAATAAATGGTGGCCAAAAAATAGGTTTATTAATCATGCCTTTAATTCACAGAAAGGCACCCACTGGCTGGGTGTGGTGGCTTAGGCATGTGATCCCAGCACTTTGGGAGGCTGAGACAGGCAGATCACTCGAGGCCAGGAGTTTGAGACCAGCCTGGCCAACAGGGCAAAAGCCCTCTCTAAAAAAAAAAAAAAAAAAAAAAAAAAAAGCTAGGCGTGGTGGTGCACACCTGTAACCCCAGCTACCTGAGAGGCCTGAGGCATGAGACTCACTTGAACCCAGGAAGTGGAGCTAGCAGTGAGCTGAGATTGTGCCACTGCACTCCAGCCTGGGCAACAAAGCGACACTCTGTCAAAAAAAAAAAGAAAAAAGGAAAGACACCCATGTAGCCTTCACTGCCTGCTGACATAATGGCTGAGGGTAGGAAGTTTTAGCCATGGTAATATACAAGGCAACTTCACTGGTGATGGAATATAATGTCCTCGGGACATCCATTTTTATTGTTCTTTAGATTCCAGAGTTTAAGAGTTTGCTCATGGCTTTTGCTCACTGGAAATTTTCTTGGTGAACAATCAGATATCTTGCAGTGCTAGAATGTGTGTGCTGTTGGAATCATTTGGTCTTAATGAGGTGGGATTTACTTTAAGTGGATATAACTGCCCTTCCCCATTAAAATATTTTCTTTTAAATCAAAACGTTAATGTACAATGTCCTTTTAAACATAGCTGATCTTTAAAGAGGAGAATCTAGATGCTCAGACCTCCAACCTCAATCCTTATGGTCTGGTAACTACCCCTTCTATACCCAGGCAGAGATGGGAGATTTACTTTCTGGTGAGGTCAACTCGTAGACGTGGGATATATGTGAGAGAGGTAGAAGATGCCTAGTACACACAGGATTTACATTCTGAAAAGGTGGACTGTCAAATATGCTGCCCCTACCTGGGTACCATAAAGCTACAGCCAAACCTAAACCACCCCACCCTAGGCAGGAGGCTGTAGGGTTCTAATCAGCCCAGAAAATTGGCTTAAAAATATGAACAACAAGCAGTCCCAAGTGAAACAGCCAGGTCCCACTCAGTCAGCCTGTAGTGAAGTTCACCAGCTGCTAAGCCACACTAACAAGCAAAGAACTTCCAATCGGCAGTTTAGAGCCTCTCTCCTAGATGTTCATCAGATATTGAGGGACTGATTTTGACACGGAAGATAGAGACTAAAAATAACAATCAGAAAGAGCAAAAGAAAGAGAGAAAGAGATGAGAAAAGGAAGGAAGAAAGGAGGGAGGGAGGGAAGAAGGAAATAACTCTGACACAATTAATACAAAGCAGGGGCGAAATAATACTGGCCAACATAGTGAAACCCTGTCTGTACTAAAAATACAAAAATTAGCTGTGCATGGTGGCACGCACCTATAGTCCCAGCTATTCAGGAGGCTGAGGCAGAAGAATTGCTTGAACCTGGGAGGCGGAGGTTGTAGTGGGCCAAGATCACCCCACTGCACTTCAGTGTGGGCAACAGAGTGAGACTTCATCTCAAAAAAAATAAAATATGGGTCGGGTGAGGTGGCTCACACCTGTAATCCCAGCACGTTGGGAGGCCGAGGCAGATGGATCACGAGGTCAGGAGATCGAGACCCTCCTGGCTAACACAGTGAAACCCCATCTCTACTAAAAATACAAAAAATTAGCTGGGCGTGGTGGTGGGTACCTGTAGTCCCAGCTACTCAGGAGGCTGAGGTAGGAGAATGGCGTGAACCCAGGAGGCGGAGCTTGCTGTAAGCCAAGATCACGCCACTGCACTCCAGACTGGGCGAAAGTGCGAGACTCTGTCTCAAAAAAAAAAATGTATATATATGATTAGTAGTCATGATGAGAGAAGATATTGCAACTATAAAATAAGAATAAAGCTCATAAAAAGAGAAGAACAAGAAAGAACTCATAGGAATAAAAAATGTGAGAGCCAAAATAAAAACGCAACAGATGGATGAGAAGATACAGTTGAGGACATTCCCCAGAAACTCTAACATTACAACAGAAATGGAAAATGAAAGAAAGTGAGAAGATCTGTCTGGAGATCCAAAGTCTAAATAACCAAGAGAGACAATGGAGGAGGGGAAACATCAAAGAACGAAATAGAAGAACTTTAATGAATGGAGGAATCTAAGTTTCTAGGTTAAGGAGGCCTTCGAAGAGCCTAGCATAATGTAGGAATTCTCAAATCAAAGTCTGTCATTCCAAAACTTTAGGTCACCAGAAATGAATAAAAGTTCTCAGGGAAAAATAGAGATTAAAATGTCATCAAATTAGAAGATGACACAACAGTGCTTTTAAAATTCAGAAGGAAAATTATTTCTAACTTTGAATTCTTTAGCCTGCCAAATTATCAGTCAGAAGTGAATACAGAATAGAGACATTTTTAGAAAATGCAGGGTCTTAAAAAAATTACCTCCCATATACCTTTCTAAAAAAGTTACTGAAGGATATGCTCCATCAAAATGAAGGAGTAAATTGAAGAAAAGGAATGAGATCAACTGGTAATCCAGCACAGGGGAGAAGAGACAGGGAATTTTCAGGAGGATGGAAAAGAAAAGTCCAGGAAAACAGCTGTACAGCAATTCAAAAGGAAAACTAATCCAGAGTAGAGCAGCAGAGAGATCTAGAAAGTGTCTCTGGGGATAAAAAATAAAAGTGGTAGATTATCTGACATGTTTTGTTATGTAGAGAGGCATTCTATAGCTGTACAAATATTTCACCAGAAATTTGACAAACACAAAACATTTTTTTAAAAAAACAATTAAGTACAAGAAAAATAAAACATTATTTAATTACCTCATATAAAGACTCTTAAAATTTCCTCTCCATAATATATCTTGAAAAATTATTCCACTTTTCAGACAACTATTATTTGTCTTTTATTTTTGTTTTGGGGATAACTAGTTTTTACCCAGAAGCACACTACATATATGTGCTGCATGATAATTTGACATTACAATTTCAGGCAATGACATACCTACCAACTGATTCAACATTTCCATTCGTAGACTAGCATACTGGGCAAATTTGAGTTACTTGCCACATATGGATGAGCCCCAAATGCTTTGTTATGCAAGGAGTGCCAAATAAGAAAGACCTTCTACAACACTTTAGTCTTTTGGGTGTGCATACTGTTTCCACGATTTGAGGTACTCTCATATTTAGCTTTTGTTTAGTCCTAAAGGTGTAGTTCCATACTGTTTTTAAGTGCAGCTTGAGCAAATGATAACTATGACCCCAAGAACATACCTTCCAGAGAATGACTCCCTCTTCCATCACACACTCAAGTCTACTCCTCCTCCTTTGGTGAATAAAGTAAGTCTTTATTATATCAACATTGTGTATTATTTAAGCTTGTTTTTATTGTTCAATTGATATTTTTTCCTTAAGTCTTTATTATATCAACTCATTGTGTATTATTTATTTAAGCTTGTTTTTATTGTTCAATTGATATTTTTCCTACCTGTGAAAGTTCAGCATCTTGGGTTGGGATGCATTAATGCTTTCCCCTGTTAATATTCATAAGGTGTTTTTTTTTTTTTTTTTTTTCCACTTAACAGGTCTTCACTTAGTGGCAGCGTTTTCAGGGTCAAATTAAAGTCCTTAAAAGAAATATGTGTCAGGAAAGGAAATGTAATTACACGACCTGGATCAGCAGTGAATAATACATTATCCAAGTCATAAAAACAACAAATTCGAATTGAATAAAAATAAGAATTGGGCCAGGCGCGGTATAAGTGACTTAAGCTATGTCAGGAAGGTGAACAAAGAATTGTATTCCAAGGGTGCTGTAACATAATTGTCTTCATACTCCTTATTAGAAAGTCAATATGTAATATATAAATTTGAAATATCAAGAATAGCAATATAAACATGTTATTTAGCAAAATGGAAGTAAACGCTTAAAAAAACATCTAAAGCATTGAACGTGCTTGCCTCTGGGAATGAGGACTAGGGTGAAGAGAGAGACAGGATACTGCTTTTCATTATGTTTTATAGGACTGTTTGACTTTCTAAAGTAATAACTAATAAAAATTAAAATTACAGTTAAAAAGGCAATAAATATTCTTTGGAGAAAACTTGGAAAATACAAAAATGGAAAGAGAATAAAATAAAAGTCATTCATAACATATCTACCCACAAAAGCTGCTGATGAAACAATTGTAGGCTAGTTTCGAGTTTTTCTACTATACATACATACATACACATTTTCAAATAAAAGTGAGATTGTATTGTAAATACTGTTTTGCAACCTGCATTTTTTTCCTCAAGGTAATTGTGGCAAATTTTCCTATGTTAATATTCGTCTACTACATCATTTTAATGGCTGTATATTCCCCATTATGTAAACATACGATAATTTATTTAGTTCAACCCAATATTTACCATTAATTATTCAACCAGCATAATTATTCCAGCAAACAAACGCAACTTTTGATTCTTTTGAAAAGATAGTAGAAAGGTATTTTCTCTATCCTTTGTTCAATTGTTGTCAATAGTTTCTATTTTGCTTTACTAGCAAAGCTGAGATATTTGACTTGCTCTGAGATTTTCTCCTGACAATTCACACTCTTTTAAAAATTCTCTCTCCCTTTAAAATTGTAAAAGGAATGTGTATGTGGTAAATAGATATTCTTGCCTGACAGTGACCATTTTCTTATCTTTAGGGAGATGAGATGAGCACCTTGGTTTTTCTTCCTGGATATCCCTCCTCCCTCTCAGGCAACGGCTCAGCCTATGTGGTTTGGGTGAAACTGAACCCACCTCTGGTCCAGGGTGACCGTATGATCTCACCTGGTCGCTCAGCCTAATTCATCTTTCCAGGCTCCATAAATGGTTCAGGGATAGACGTATGGCCAGAAAGGATGCAACAGAATCAACACCACAGCTTTCAGTGGAAACTTTAGAGAAGAAGATTTCTCTTTCTTTTCACTGGGATGGCTGAGCTGATAAAAGTTTAAGTCTGAGGTGGCTGGGGACCATTTGCTACTGCAAAGGGAAAGCCTGCCTGAGGATTCAGCAAAAGAGGAAGAAAAATAACCAAGAGATTTAAAAAGGCAGAATCATGACGACACCTTTTGAGCTCCTGGATCCAGTACTGCCCAATGCTCCCAGCCAGTGACAGGAACTAATACATTTCCTTTTTTCCTTAATCTCTTTTGAGTTGGGGTGCTGTCATCTGCAAGTGAGTGTATATGTTAATAATATATACTCAAAGTCAAATAACTCAAACAGTATTGGTAAAAAGTGAAAATTAAAACTTCCTCTTTTCTTCCTCAAATTCTCAGTCCAAACACCCCAGAGACAATCACTTCTCAGTTTAACTATGCTTCCAAAATCTGTCTGTCCATTTACAAATATACCAATTTCCAATTTTTGAAATATACAAACAGGATTATACTATCTATACTATCCTGTAACTTGTGTTTTTACTTTACCATGAGGAAAGAAGATACCTTGCCTTGTACAAATCTAGATGTTTACTTCGTTTTTCCTAAGACTGTTTTTTTCTTGAGATGCAGTCACGCTCTGTTGCCCAGGCTGGAGTGCAGTGGCATGACCTCAGCTCACTGCAACCTCTGCCTCCTGGGTTCAAGTGATTCTCCTACCTCAGCCTCCCAAGTGGCTGGGATTTCAGGCGCGCACCACCATGCCTAGATTTTTTCTCTTTTTTTTTTTTGTTTTTAGTAGAGACGGGATTTTACCACGTTGGCCAGGCTGGTCTTGAACTTCCAACCTCAAGTGATCTGTCTGCCTTGGCCTCCCAAAGTGCTGGGATTACAGGCGTGAGTCACTGCACCCAGCCATTTTTCCTAAGACATTTACTTGCATGTTTTCATTTTGCAAAGGAGTGTATTGTATGGACATCCCATATTCTAACCAGTCCTGTACTGATGACCATTTAGGTTTACCCAGTTTTTCATCATTAAAAACAGGTTGTGATGGGCATCATTCATTTATTGTTTTGTGCAGCAAATCCACAAAGCCAAAGAAGTTTATGCTTCTGGCGCCTCATTGCCCAGGCCCCTTCCAGGGAGCTTACATTTCTCATTTACTGTCACAGGATGCAGGTAAGTGCATGCCAGCTGCACAACGTAGGAGTGACGCCCAGTAATAGTACAACTGCCCCGTGCTGACTTACAGGGGTCAAAATCCAAAGTTGCAGGACCCTGGGTCATGTCTCAGTAAAAACGTGCCCGAGGACAACAGGTACAGAATTATACAGAAGTGGAAGAGACCTGGCTTGAAATGTACAGAACCATAAGCTAGTCTGGGGAAAGTTCCAATTGTCAGAGGTATGAAAAAGGTTTTGATTCTCACAAAAGTCTACCAGAAACATAATAATTCAGCATGTACAACAAAAAAATGTACCATATGTTTTTTTTCTTTTTTGACAAGAATCAGGGAGAATAAAATTTATCAAGATTTCTTTGTAGGGCCAAATCTGCAGCAATACCACAACAAGCAAGTATATGTCTGTATGAAGTGGCATATTTTCTCATCATGACTATCAATAATAAAGAACAAATTTCAATTTACTATGCCATAGGAAAGACTGAACTATCTTCCTACTCTCTTTATGAAAAGTGATATTTCAAAATTGTTGTCATATGAATCAGAAGCAATCAAAGAGTATGCAGCCAAAAAGTGTAGGAAGGAAGGCATTGTAAAAGCACATGAAGCAGTAAATTAATAAGAATATTATGTTATTTTTCTGAATTTTGTGATTATGGTATTTGGCAGCTTTGTAAAATGTGTGACTTTTGTAGTTTATTCTCTCTTTGCAAAGAAATATTCATTGTGTGCCTAACTTGTATGTGTAATTTTGTGTTTTTTTAAGAGGTTCTCTAAAATTGTCTGAAACTCAGGCTGTGCAAAACTTGCTTCTGCACCTTTGTAGAGGATGAACACACACGATCTGCAGCCAGACCTCCCAGCTTCAGATCTCAGCGGGGCCATCTGCCAGCTTTATAATGCTGGGCGGTTTACTCTGCCTTTCTATGCCTCAGTTTTCTCATCTATGAAGTGGGGATAATAACCTCAGAGGGTTTTTTGTAGGATTAAATGAGTTAATACGTATAAAAAACCCAGAAGCTGGCCATCAGTAATCATCAATAACAACTATGTTTTTTTGTTTGTTTGTTTGTTTGTTTTGAGATGGAGTCTCACTCTGTTGCCCAGGTTGGGAGTGCAGTGGTGTGATCTTGGCTCACTGCAACCTCCGCCTCCCAGGTTCAAGCGATTCTCCTGCCTCAGCCTCCCGAGTAGCTGGGATCACAGGCACCCACCACCATGCCTGGCTAATTCTTATATTTTTAGTAGAGACAGGGTTTCACCATGTTGGCCGGCTTGCTCTCAAACTCCTGATCTCAGATGATCCACCCGCCTTGGCCTTCCAAAGTGCTGGGATTACAGGCATGAGCCACCGTGCCCGGCCACAACTATGTTTATTTCTTATGCGCATGTGCAGGTATTTCCGTAGGATGCTTTCCTAAAATTATAAGCCCTGGTATAAGGGTACACAGTTGATGAATTTTAATAGAGAATGCCAAATACTCTTCAGAAAGCTGGGCCAACTCACCCCCACCCCACTGTATACATAGTGACATATCTCAGAACCGAGGAATCAGGAAGTCCACCCCGGGTGACTCTAAGGCTCGGGTTCTTACTTCACTCCTGAACATGTCCAGGTCAAGTTGGTTTGGTGGCTACTGGGAATTGCAGGCCCTGCTCCCAGCTGACACTCCTGTGAATCTTGGCAGCACCTTACATTTACGACATGCCTTACCTTTTATTGAGCACAGTGGCCCTGTAGGTTAGGCAGGTCAGGGCAGTGATTAATAATTTATGGAAGAAGAAATTATGTCTCACATCAGCAAGAGACCTATGCAAGGTTACTCCAACTGGTAAGTATTAGCTGGGGCAAAAGAAATTGCAGTTTTTGCCATTAAAAGTAATAGCAGGCCGGGCGCAGAGGCTCATGCCTATAATCCCAGCACTTTAGGAGGCTGAGACAGGTGGATCATCTGAAGTCAGGAGTTCGAAACCAGCCTGGCCAACATGGTGAAACCCCGTCTCTACTGAAAATACAAAAATTACCTGGGCATGGTGGCGGGTGCCTGTAATCCCAGCTACTCTGGAGGCTGAGGCAGGGGAATTGCTTGAACCCAGGAGGCAGAGGTTACAGTGAGCCGAGATTCCGCCATCGTACTCCACCCTGGGCAACTAGAGCGAAACTCTGTCTCCACACACGCACACACACACACGCACACACACACACACAAAGTAATGGCAAAAACCACAATTACTTTTACCCCAACCTAACATGAAGGAGAGGACCAAGAACCCAAGGATTCTGAAAACCTGGGGTGTGTGTTTTCTTGTGGTACCTCGTTGCCTCTCAAAATTCTATTAAAATGAAATATACTTTTTTAAATGGCATATATTCACAATGAAATATACCCTTTACTCCAAGTCAGTAGTGAAAAGCAGGCATTAAGGCTATATGATATACTAAAAGGGCACCTCTTAGAAAAATAAAGGTAATTGCAGCCTCTTGATTCAAATGAAATCCACTCTGTTTTAAACTTTCAATTATAGTAAGATAAAGCTGCAGAGAATGTGCTTTCCCATCCTAATTTGAGACTTCAGATGGCAGCTCCTTTTGTACTTCTATCTTTAAAAAACTGCCTCCCCCCAACCCCAGTCTTGTTATCTTCTCTTTGACTTGCCAAACAAATCTAGTCCAAAAAATAGAACTGATTAAATGCCTAAGGGAAGGAAGTGAAGAGCTTAAAATCAGTGGAGTCTGTTACCACATGTTCGGGTTAATTTAACTTTGCTCACATGACAAATTCGAAAGGAAAAGGAAAATTTGCATACAAGGACAATTAAGAATAAACTAGAGGTGTCATTTGTCCCAAATTAGGACAGGATCCCATAATTTGCTTTTCCACTGAAAGAGTACTTTCTGGCAAGCAGAGACTACTGGGTCCTTGCTTTTCTTCTCTGATGTCACGAGCAAGTGGGCGCTTCATCACAAAGGGAGGCTCAGCCCACAGTCAGCTGTGCCTCAGGCCTCCTCTTCAGCAAGCCAGGCTAACCACATGGTAGTGCTTCCATGCCCCAGCTGTTCAGCTTATGTAAAATGTGAACATGCCTAGGGTCTGTGAAAGTGCATCCAGGTCTGGTGGTAGATAGACAATAGGTAGATGGATGACTGATGGAAAGATTCATATATAGATTGGTCCACAGACAGACAGCAAGGGGATTTATTTTATATAACATGCTGGCTCCCAGGCCACCTTCTAGCCTGCCTACCCTGGTAATTTCCACACACTATGTCTGTCCTCAAAGCTCTAAGAATATTCAAAAGACCCACACTCTTGTAAGTATAATAATGGGGATACATTTTTAATGTGCAGGACATAGTATTCAGTAGCCACTTTGTTATTCCAGCTGCCACGGAAAGTTTCTCTCTCTCCTTAGCAAAGAAAGGAGGCATGCACTAGAAATGCCCAGCTGCTGACAGTCTTGAATTATCCAGAGATTTACATCTTAAAGGGAGCTTCACAGCCTGGTGTGGTAGCTCACACCTGTAATCCCAGCACTTTGGGAGGCCAAGGCGGGCAGATCACAAGGTCAGGAGATCAAGACCATCTTGCTAAACAAGGTGAAACCCCATCTCTACTAAAAATATTTTTTTTAAAAATTAGCCAGGCATGGTGGCACCCACTGGTAGCCCCAGCTACTCAGGAGGCTGAGGCAGAAGAATCGCTTGAACCTGGAAGGCAGATGTTGCAGTGAGCCGAGATCGCTGGCTTGCACTCCAGCTTGGGTGATGGAGCGAGACTCCGTCTCAAAAAAAAAAAAGAAAAAAAGAAAAAAAAAGGAGCTTTACAAGAGGTCAAAGGCCAACTAACCCAAAATAGGAGCTGGCAAACTTCTTACCCCCTCACTGGTGGACCCGAAGGCAAGATACAGAGTGGGATCTGAAGTTGTTGAGTATCTGGTTGTGGTGTCAGTGATGGTATTTTTTGTATGCTTACTTGCTTAATAAGTAACAGAAATGAGATCTGGTTAATAAAAACAAAATGCAAGAATTTATCAAAAGGCCATATGATAGCATAGCAAATTCCAGAAAAAGCTAAGCCAACAGTAGGAACCCCAGTAGCTCTGGGAGTCTGGGTAGCAGAAACTAATAATGGGCAGTTACAGCAAAGAACTACCTTTGAGAAAAGTCTGTTCAAAGGATTTTCCTATCAGGTTGCTCCGCCTGATCCCTAACTGGGTGAGAGCATCTGATTAGCTCAATGTTAAGCCAAGGCAGGGGATACAGGACACAGGGACAGAAGCCTGTATACCTGATTCATACTACTGGGTGAGGACATCTGATTAGCAAGGACAGAAGCCTGTATACAGAGGTAAAGGAGTGATTCCCCAAAGACCAGCTGCTATTATATATATATATATATGTGTTTAAAGGCCAAAGGGATGTGGGCAAGCAAAAGCAGCAGATATCCATCACACTCTAGTTTCTGCCTATAACCCAAAGAAAGAGGTGTGTTTTCTCACTTGGAGTTGGGCCCTTCCAAAGGTTTCTAGCCCAAAGCATGAAATACCCAGTACTCTATTTCAGGAAACTAAAGATTGTACTCAGGAACAAAACTTCACCATCCTTACCTCACATATCAAGGACAAGCTCACCTGAACCTTCAAAAGAGATAAGGGGTCCAGGGTATAGACAAGTGAACATCCAAGCACAAAGCAGTGTAGCAAGAGCTATGATAGGGAGGTGCAGAGTCCTACGGGAACACACAGCAGGACACCTGGCCTGACCTGGACTCAGAAAGAGTCAAGGAGGAGTTAAGTGAGAAGCTGGCAATCTACAAAGAAGTGTCGGATGTCTGAAGGTAGAAAGAGGAGCAGGTGACACACTGGAGGAGGTGAGCCTGGTCAGTCAGCCAGGAGCACATGGGGGTGGCAGTAGATTGAGCTATTGGCTCCAGTTCTTCACCACCCCCTGCAGCCTCAACTTTGCTGTGGCCAGGATGAGGAGAGCCTCCCTCCCCATTTACTTTGACCTGGCTGTGAGATCTGGTAGGTGTGTCTCTATGCCAATCCTAAGAGGCATTTTCATAGCTTAGGTCTTAGGTATTGGGTGTTCCATGTGCCTCCATAAGCCACTGCCGTGAGAAGAACGTGCCCCAGCTAGCTTGATGGGCGAAGGAGGATGAGAGACACGTGGAGAAGGGCCACAGAAATGCAACTAGAAGTGGAGCCAGACCCAGTTTAGGACACTCAAACCCCAATCGTGAAGGGCCCTTGTACACCTGTTAAGTTGAACGTGATTCTAAGGGCAATGGACTCCATTGAAGTGTTTGGGAAGTAACACAACAGATTTGCTTTTTAAAAAGCTCGCTCTGATTGGTCTGTTAGCGGGGTGGGGAGGCAGATTCCCTGAAGTTCACAACCTTACTTTTTCAATGTTTTTAGCTTGCAAGCATATCTAATAATATAAGTATGCTTTTATTAATGAAAGAAGAAATCGACATTGTATATTCATTATAAACTCAACTATATGCATAGAAAAAAATAGAACATATGTAAATAGAAAAAACATATGTCTAAAGGTTTACAGTGATTATCTCTGGATGGGATTATGGTTATTTTCTATAATTGTATGATTTTCTACAGTGTCACATGTCTTTTTATTATTATGAAATAGGCTGAGTGCAGTGGCATGTGCCTGTAGTCCCAGCATTTTAAGAGTCTGAGGCTGGTGGATTGCTCGAGGCCAGGAGTTCAAGACCAGCCTGGGCAACATGGTGAAACCTCATTGATACAGTTAGGCTTTGTGTCCCTACCCAAATCTCATCTCGAATTTTAATCCCCAGGTGTTTAGGGAGAGATCTGGTGGAAAGTAATTAGATTATAGGGCAGTTTCCCACGTGCTGTTCTCCTGATAGTGAACTCTCACGAGATCTGATGGTTTTATAAATGGTAGTTTTTCCTGCGCTGACACAGGCATTCTCTCTCACCTGCCACCATGTTAAGATCTGCCTCTTCCCCCACCACCATGATTGTAAGTTTCTTGAGGCCTCCCCAGGCATTCAGAACTGTGAGTCAATTAAACCTCTTTCTTTGTAAATTATCCAGTCTCAGGTATGTCTTTATAGCAGTTGAAAATGGACTAATACATTTGTCGCTGCAAAAAATTAGCTGGGTGTGGTGGCTTGCACTTGTGGTCCCAGCTATTTGGGAGGCTGAGGTGGGAGGATTGCTTGAGCCCAGGAGGCAGAAGATGCAGTAAGCTGTGATTATGCCACTGAACTCCAGCCTGGGTGAGAGGGTGAGACCTTCCTTGTCTCAAAAAGATAATAAAACAAAAATAAAACCACAATTTAGTGGGCATTTATTACACTGTATGCTCTCATAAATTATTCTGTTTCATTATCACTTCCCTTTTTACAGCTGAGGAAACTGGATTTTAAGAACACTTTATCTTCCCAAGGTCAGCCCACTAATATGTGGCAGAGTCAGAACTTGAAACTTGGTCCATCTGACATGAAAGCCTGAGCAATGACACTAGTTTTCACGTTTGTAGTTTTGGTTTTTGAGGGCATGCTCAGATGTTAAGTGTAAAGTCTGACAAGTTCTAACAGATGCATATACTTCTGTAACCCACACCCTGAACAAGACCTAGAGCATTTCCATGACCCCTAAAGTTCTCTCTTCCCCATCTTTACCCTCAGCCTTCAGCAACTACTGTTGTGGTTTCGCACCTACTGTTGCAACTTCTTTATAAATGGAATTATACAAAATATATTCTTTGGTTCCATCTTCATTCCACACCACATTTTTGAGATCATAGTGTATGTCTGCTGTTCTTTATTGCTGAGTAGTACTCCATTTCTCTGAATATGCTGAAGTTTGTTTATTCATTCTCCCATTACAGATACTTGGATTATTTCCACTTTGGGACCGTTATGAACAAAGCTACGATGCACATCACACATAAGTCTTTGTGCTCAGATATGATTTTCCTTTCTCTTGGGTAAACCCTGAAAATTGGAAATGCTGGGTCATAGAATATATGCATAGTTAATTTTATAAGAAACTAACTGTGGCATCATAAAAAAATACGTTTGGCTTCTACCCCCAGGTTTCTGACACAGAACTCCTAAAACTCTTGCAATTTTCTGAAAGATAGGAGTGCTAGGAGCATCTTTAAAAAAAAATTGGTCTTTAACACTGGTTCCCAACACAGATCTGCTAATTCCCTTGGAATTTCCTGAGTGATAGGAGCATCTCTTGTTCTAACGAGGTGACGCTTGGTGGGGCTCCTGGATAGCTTCAGAATGGGGACTGGTCACCAGAAACACACCAAGCCATGATGAGAAGCTTGGAACTTTCAGGTCCATCCCCCGTCCTCCTTGGATGGTAGGGAGGATAAAATTGAGTTAATAATTAGTCATGCCTACATGAAGCCTCTATAAAAACCCCTAAAAGATGGAGAACAAAAGCTCCAGGTTGGTAAACATATCCACGTGCCAGGAGGGTGGCACACCTCTGCTTTATGGGGACAAAAGCTCCTATTCTCAGGCCCCTTCTGGACCCAGTTCTATGCATCTCTTCATCTGGCTGTTCATTCATTTCAGATATCCTTTATCATATTCTTTATAACAAACCGATAAATGTAAGTAAGCATTTCCCTGAGTTCTGTGAGTCCTAAAAAAAATTTGAGTCAGAATCTGAGGAGGAGATTGGGTTGTGTGAACCTCTGCTTTGTATAGCAAGTTGATCAGAAGTACAGGTGACAACCTGAGACTTGCAATTAGCAACTGAAGTGGAGGCAGTCTTGTTGGACTGAGCCCTTGATCTGTGGAGTATGATGCCAGCCCTAAATAGATAATGCCACAATTTAGGTGAATTGTGGGACACTCAGGGGGTGTTTGGAGACATAAAGAATTTTTTGTTGATGTGGAGAAAGCCCACACATTTGATGTCAGAAGTGAAGTGTTGTGAGAGTATAGAAAAATATTGATTTTTCCTCTTTTAATAACAGTTTTCCGAAGTGTGTGTACCATTTTACGCCCTTACCAGAAATGTATGAGAGTTCCACTTATGCCACAATTTTACCAATACTAGGTATTGTCAAACTTTTTAATTGTAGTCATTCTGGTGGCAGTATAATGGTACCTCATTATGGTTTTAATTTACTTTTAATTGATTACTAATGATGTTGAGACCTTTTTCATGTGCTTATTGGCTATTTCTGTATCTTTGTTTGAGAAGTGGCTGTTCAAGTCTTTTGGCCATTATTCATATTTGATTGTCTTCTTAATGTTGAGTTGTAAAAGTTCTTAATATATTTTGAATTCTCAGACTGTATATGCAAATGTTTTCTTTCAGTGTGTGGGCTGCTTATTGATTTTTTAAAAAATATCTTCAATGAGCAAAAGTTTTTATTTTTATAAGACCCCATTAATTTTTTTCTTTTATGGCTAGTGTCTTCTGTGTCTTTGTGTGTGTGTGTGTGTGTGTGTTTGAGACAGAGTCTCACTTTGTCACCCAGGCTGGAGTGCAGTGGCGCAATTTTGGCTCACCGAAACCTCCACCTCCCGGGTTTAAGCGATTCTCCTTCCTCAGCCTCCCAAGTAGCTGGAACTACAGGTGTGCACCACGCCTGGCTAATTTTTATATTTTTAGTAGTGACAGGGTTTCGCTACATCAGCCAGGCTGGTGTCAAACTCCTGACTTCATGATCTGCCTGCCTCAGCCTCCCAAAGTTCTGGGATTATAGGAATGAGCAGCCATGCCCGGCCCTTCTGTGTGTTTTCTAAGAAATTGTTGTCTACCTCAAATTAGGAATGACATTTTTGTACGTTTCTTCTAGAAGTTGTATAGTTTTAGCTTTTAAATTTAGGTCTATGATCTATATTGAACTAATATTTGGATATGGTATAAGGTGCAATCAAGAGTCTTTTTTTTTCCCCACATGGATATCCAGTTATTCTGGCACCTTAATTTTGTTTTTCCTTTCACCACTGAATTGCCTTAGCTCTCAAATTAAAACCCCACATATATAAACTTACTTCTGGATTTAGTAATCTGTTTCATTGATCAATTTAACTGCTTTTGCACCAATACCATGCTCTCTTGATTACTGTAGCTTTCTATTCGGGAGGCTGAGGCAGGAGAATCGCTTGAACCCAGGAGGCAGAGGTTTCAGTGAGCCGAGATCGCACCACTGCACTCCAGCCTGGGGTACACAGCATGACTCTGTCTCAAAAAACAAAACAAAAAAAAAAGAAAAGATTTGGAATCAGGTGGTTTATAAATCACCTGATTATGTGACTATTCTAGGACTTCACATTTCTATATTAATCTTAGAATCAGCTTGTCAATTTCTTAGAAAAAAAGGGTCTGCTCTATGATAACTGTGATGTTCCTATAGAGTAATTTGGGGAGAACTGACATGTTAACAATGTTGAATCTTTCCACCCTTGAACATGAAATATCTATTTATGAAGGTCTTTAATATTTCTCAGCAGTTTTGCACTTATTAACATGGAGATCTTAAATATCTTTCATTAACTTTGTCCCTAAGTATTTTATTTTTGGGATGCTATGATAAATGATATTGAGTCTTTGATTTCATTTTCCAACTGTTTGTTGCTCGGTAATATAAATGCAATTGATTTTTGCATACTGATCTAATATTGTGCAAACTTTCTAAAGTTAAATCTTACATAACTGGGATACACTCTATTTGGTAATGATGAATTATTTCCTTCTTATTCAATTTTTCTAATATTAAGAAATGTTGTATCTAGGCCAGGAGGGATATTGGTCTATAATTCTTTTCTTGTAATATCCTTAGTATTAGGGTTATGCGTACTTCTTAAGTCAGAAAGTGTTCCTTCTCCACTATTTTCTGAAAAAGTTTGTGTGATATTGGCATTATTTCTTCCTTAAATGTTTGATAGAATTTATCAGTGAAGTCATGTGGCCCTGAATTTTTCCTGTGGCAAGGCTTTTAATTATAAATTTAATTTTTTCAACAGATACAGAGTTATTCATATTTTATGCTTGATATTTTGTGAGCTTCATAATTTGCATCTTTTAAAGAATTTTTCAGTTTTATCTAAATATTTTAATTTATTGATATGAGATTGTTAGAAATAGTCTTTTATTTGTCTTTTAACAACTGTAGAAACCTGCAGTGGTCTCTCATATTTCATTCTTGATATTTATAATTTGTGTTCTCTTTTTTTCTTGATCAGTGTAGCTGGAGGTCTATCAATTTGATTACTCCTTTCAAAGAATGAACTTTGGTTTTGTTGATTTCCTAATCTACTTTTTATTTCACTGATTTACGCTCTTTATTCTTTCCTTGTATGTACTAGAGGTATAATTTATGTTTCCTAGTTTCTTAAGATGAAGACTTAGATCATTGATTTTAAGCCTTCTTTTCAAAATTTTCCCCCAGCTTAAATAAGGTATAATTGATAAATAAAAATTGTATAAATTTATGATGTACAATGTGATGCGTTGATGCATGTACACATTGAGAAGTGATTAATTCAAGATAATTAACAGCCATCATCTCACATACTTATTTTTTTGTAGTCAGAACATTTAAAATCTACTCTTTTAGCAATTTTCAAGTATACAGTACCTGATTATAAACTATGGCTACTACTCTAGAATAAGATCTCCAAAACTTATTCATCCTGTCTCACTGAAACTTTGTACTCTTTGACCAACATTTTGGCATCCCAAGCACCATTCCCTCCAGCCCCTGGTAACCACCATTCTACTCTGCTTCTATGAGTTCAACTTTTTCAGATATCACAAATAAGTGAGATCATGGAGTAGTTGTCTTTCTGTGTCTGGCTTATTTCACTTAACATTATGTCCTCCAGATTTACCCATGTTGTCACAAATGACAGGATTTTCTTTCTAAAAGCTGAATAGTATTTGATTGTGTGTGCATATATACATATACACCATGTTTATTTTATCCATCAATAAACACTTTGGCTGTTTCTTGGCTGTTATGAATAATGCTGCAATGAGCATGGATGCCGTTTTTTGTTTTTTGTTTGTTTGTTTTTGTTTTTGAGACAGAGTCTCGCTCTGTCACCCAGACTGGAGTGCAGTGGCACGTCTCTGCTCACTGCATGCTCCACCTCCTGAGTTCACGCCATTCTCCTGCCTCAGCTTCCCAAGTAGCTGGGACTACAGTTGCCCGCCACCACGCCCGGGTAATTTTTTGTATATTTAGTAGAGACGGGGTTTCACCGCGTTAGCCAGGATGATCTCGATCTCCTGACCTCGTGATCCACCCGCCTCGGCCTCCCAAAGTGCTGGGATTACAGGCGTGAGCCACTGCGCCCAGCTGAGTGCAGTTATCTTTTTATATCTCTCCATATCTCTATTCCTTTGGATGTATAACCAAAAGTGAGTTTGCTGGATCATATGGTGGTTCTATTTTGAATGTTTTGGGAAAGCCCCATACTGTTTTTCTTAATGGCTGTGCTAATTTACATGCCCACCAATAGTGTGCAAGGGTTCCTTCTTCTCCACATCCTTGCCAACACTTGTTATCTTTTGTCTTTTGTGTGTGTATGAGATGGAGTCTTGCTCTGTCACCCAGGCTGGAGTGCAGTGGCACGATCTCGGCTGACTGCAACATCTGCCTCTCGGGTTCAAGCGATTCTTCTGCCTCAGCCTCCTGAGTAGCTGGGATTACAGGCGTGCACCCCCACACCTGGCTAATTTTTGTATTTTTAGTAGAGACAGGGTTTCACCATGTTGGCCAGGCTGGTCTCGGACTCCTGATCCACCCTCCTCGGCCTCCTAAAGTGCTGGGATTACAGGCATGAGCCACCACGCCTGGCCTTCTTTTGTCTTTTTGATAATAGCCATTCTCACAGGTGTAAGGTGGTATCTCATTGTGGTTTTAATTTGCATTTCTCTGATAATTGTTGATATTGAAATTTTTTCATGTACCTGTTGACCATTTGTATGCCTTTTTTTGAACAATATCTATTCAAGTCCTTTGCCCATTTTTGAATCTGGTTGTTTCCTTATTATTGAGCTTTTTGAGTTCTTTTTATATTTTGGGTATTAACTCCTTAAAGGCTGTATGGTTTGCAAAATGCTTTCTTGCATTCCACTGATTGTCTCCTTGCTTTGTCAATTGTTTCCTTTGCTGTGCAGAAGCTTTTCAGTTTGATATAATCTCATTTGTCCATTTTTGCTTTTGTTGCCTGCGCTTTTCAGGACATATCCAAAAAAATGTTGCCTAGACCAATGTCAAGAAGTTTTTTCCATTTTCTCCTAGGAGATTTGCAATTTGGAGTCTTATGTTCAAGTCTTTAATCCATTTGTATTGATTTTTTGTCTATGGTGTGAGATAAGGGTTCAATTTCATTCTTCTTTTTATGGATATCCAGTTTTCCCAACACCATTTATTGAAGACACTGTCTTTTCTCCATTGTGTGTTCTTGGCACCTTTGTTGGAAATCAGTTGACTGCAAATGCATGGATTTACTTCTGTAAGCCTTCTTTTTCTCTGATATAAACATTTAAGACTATAAATTTTACTCCAAATGCTTCATTAGCTGAATCTCACAAATTTGGATATGCTATGGTTTTATCAGCACAAAAGATTTTAAAACTTTTCTTGTGATTTCTTTGATTCATGTGTTATTTAGCAATGTGGTTTAATTTCAAAATATTTGGATTTGCCAAAGTTTTTTTGATCTTGATTTTTATTTTAATTCTGTTGTTATTAAAGAATATATTCTTGGCTGGGTGCGGTGGCTCACGCCGGTAATCCAAGCACTTTGGGAGGCTGATGCAGGTGGATCACGAGGTCAGCAGTTTAAGACCAGCCTGGCCAAGATGGTGAAACCCCATCTCTACTAAAAATACAAAAAAATTAGCCAGGCATGGTGGTGGGCACCTGTAATCCCAGCTACTTGGGAGGCTGAGGCAGAGAATTGCTTGAACCCGGGAGGTGGAGGTTGCAGTGAGCCGAGATGGTGCCACTGGAGATCCATCTCAAAATATATATATATATATATATATATTTTTTTTTTTCAGTCCTTTGAAATATATTGAGACACATTTGATGGCCCAATTTGTGGTTTAATTGTTCAGTAATGTTTGATAAAATGCCAATTAGGAGGCCAGGTGTGGTGGTTCACGACTGTAATCCTAGCACTTAGGGAGGCCATGGTGGGCAGATAACCTGAGCTCGGGAGTTCAAGACCAGCCTGGGCAACATGGCAAAACCCCATCTCTACTGAAAATAGAAAAAAATTAGCTGGGCTGGTGGTACACTCTTATAGTCCCAGCTACTCGGGAGGCTGAGGCAGGAGAATCACTTGAACCCAGGTGGCGGAGGTTGCAGTGAGCTGAGATCACACCACTGCAGTCCAGCCTGGGTGACAGAGCGAGACTCTGTCTCCAAAAAACAAAAACAAAAAAAGGTCAATTAGATTATGTTTGTTTAGAGTTATTCAAATCCTCTATATGTTTTCTGATTTTTTTTTGTTCATATGTTGTATCAATTACTGAGAGAGGAGGGTAAATCTCTTCAACTCTTATTATTAATTTGTCTATTTCTCCTTTCAATTCTATCAGTTTTGCATTCATATACATTGAAGTTTGTTAGCGAGTGTTCAGGAATTGCATGTCTTCTCAATGAACTGATTATTTTGTTATTATGTAATGTCACTCTCTATCCCTGGTAATTCTCCTTGTCTTTGTCTGATAGCAATATAGCCACTTCTGTGTTTTCACAATTAGTCAACCATGGTTCTCTTTTCTATTCTCTTACTTTTAAGTTGTATGTATCTTCATATTTAAAGCTTGTCCTTATAAACATCATACAGCTGAATCTCACTTTTTAAAATCTAGTCTAGCTCTCTTGCTCTTTTCATTGGAAGGTTAGTCAAGCTAGATAAAATGTAATCAGTAATTTGATTGGGTTTGATTCTATCATCTTGCTATTTGTTTTCTCTTTGTCCCCTTGTCCTTTGTTTCTTATTTTCCTCTTCCTGTCTTCTTTTGGATCAGTTGGGTGTTTTCTAGTATTTCATTCTATCTTCTCTATTAGCTTTTTAGCTATGCCTCTTTGTTTTAACTTTTAGTGGGTGTTTTGGGGATTAAAATAAACATATTTTATCACTGTCTACCTTGTATTAACTTTATGCCACTTCACATAAATGTAAGAACTTTACAACAATATACTTTCATTTACCCACCCTCATCTTTTGTGCAATTGTCATACATTTTGCTTCTACACAGATTATACACCTCACAATACTTTGCTACTATTTTTGGTTTAAGCACTCAAGTGTTTTTTTAAAGAAACTAAGAAATAAGAAGAAATGTCTTTTATATTTATGCCCCACATATTTTCCATTTCTGGTAGTCTTTTTAATGCAGATCTGATATCATATGGAATAATTTTCTTTCTGCCTGGAGGACTTCCTTTAACATTTCTTGAAATGCATGTATGTTAATGATTCATCCAGCTTTTGCTTATCTGGAAATGCCTTTATTCTACTTTTTAAGACTACTTCTTTTCCTGGATATAGATTTATGGGTTGACTGGGGTTTTTTATTATAGTTTTGTTTGTTTTTTATTTAATCACTTCAAAGATGCTGCCCATTATCTTCTGACTAGTTTTATGTCTGATAAAAAAAAATAGGAATATTTCTCGTTATTCCTTTTTTCATAACCTGTCTTTTTTCCCTGGCTACTTTTTAAATGTTCTCTATCTTCAGTTTTTACCAATTTGATTATGACATGCCTAGGTTTGGCTTTCTTTGTGCTTCTCTTAAATAAGTTTTATTGAATTTATTAGATTTGTGTGTTGACATTTTTTCATCACATTTTGGGGAAAGTGGCCATTACTTCAACTTTTTTTCCTGTCTCACTTTTTTCTCTCTTCTTTTGGGACTCCACTTACACATATATTATACTGCTAGATGTTTTCCCACAGATCATCGAGTCTTTATATTTTTTAATGCTTTTTTTCTCTGGGCTTCAGTTTAGATAATTTCTGTTGAACTGTTTTCAAGCTCACTGATGTTTTCTTATGCATTATTCAATCTAATGTTAAGCATTAGATACAGTGAATTTTTATTTCATGAAGTGTGCTTTCTAGTACTGTAATTTCCACTTGTCTCTTTTTAAGGTTTCTCTTTCTCCATTGAGAGTTCTATATTAATGTGTCCATCCTTCCTTTTAATTCTTGAACTTATTTCTACTGGCTGTTTTAAAGTCTTTGTCTGCTACTGTCAACATCTGTGGCATCTCTAGTCCTATTTCTACTGACTGTATTCTCTGGGTTGTGGGTCACGTTTTCTTACCACTTTGTATGCCTAGTAATATTTTTATTGAATGCTGGGGCTTATGAATGCTACAATGTTGAGTTTGGATTATGTTGTTTTCCTTTAGGGTGTTGAGTATTGCTAAGGCAAGCATTTAATTTATTTGTGGTTCAGCTGATCCTGTTGAGGCTTGTTTCTAAGCTTTGTTAAAGTAGGCCAGGAATAGCCCATAGGCTAGGGCTAGAGTAGTCCTGTTTCTAAGGATTGGCCTTTCTGGGATCTCAACTGAATGCCCAGAGGGTTCAGTGATAGAGCCGAACTATGATTGGCCAGAAATCCAATGTCTGCCATTGCTGTGTAGCCTCGAGAATCTCCAGCCAGCGCGCAGACCCTCAGTAGGTACCCTCTGCTAGGCTATGCAGGGTCCTGTTGCACATGTGCAGCTTTGTATTTGACCAAAGACTGAAGGGGACCCATGGGCAGATTTCTAGGGCATCTTCCCTGTTCAGCTCTTTCTTCTTTGATATCCTGCTATTGAAATTCCAGCCATTGGCTGGGCTTGGTGGCTCGCACCTGTAATCCCAGCCCTTTGGGAGGCTGAGGCGGGCAGATCACGAGGTCAGGAGATCAAGACCACCCTAGCCAACATGGTGAAACCCCGTCTCTACTAAAAATACAAAAATTAGCTGGGCATGGTGGCGGGTGCCTGTAATCCCAGCTACTCAGGAGGCTGAGGCAGGAGAATCGCTTGAACCAGGGAGTCAGAGGTTGCAGTGAGCCGAGATCATGCCACTGCACTCCAGCCTGGGTGACAGAGTGAGACTCCATCTCAAAAAAAGACAAAAGAAATTCCAGCCACTTCCACAGCCTGAAGTCTGAACTCTGCTGACTCCACCCAGTGAAACTAGTGCTGTCTTGTGGGATTTAATTCCTTGTGCTGCCACTTGGAAGGTATCCCTGGCAGAAAGCTAACTTGAATGTGGAGCTTAGCACATGTGTTTCCTTTGCTCAAGATTTACTGGCCAGGTTTTGGTAAATCTTTACAAGCATTGAGCAAAACTCTTGGCAAATATTAGGTGCTTAGTAAGGTGTTTTTTTAAGGAGGAAGGTGTGATGAATTTAGTTCACTTCTGGAAATACCCACAAGGCTATTCAAATGGCCTGTCCAGAGAATCAATCTCCATTTCCCCCATCTACTCTCAGCTTCCCCTCAGGGGTAACAAACTTTCTCCCCTCTTCAGAAGCTGACAAGCAGTTTTCTGTGCATTTGGGTTACTCAGTTTGTAAAGCTTTGAGCATTTAGATAATGATCAGAATTACATTCATCCACAGTTAAGGTACACACTGTTCTCTGGGGGATTTGATATACTTTTTCCAAATCAGCTAAATGCTCTCTGGAAGAATTATTGGAGGGAAGGGGAGGCTAAACAACTTAGCATAAATCATCATTCAGAATGTGTCCTTGAAGCCCTGCATATAGTTTCTCGTGTTACCAAGAAAAGAACTTCTGAGTCTGTTTAAAGAAAGCAGCAGCAGCCAGCTCCAGTGTCCTCTTCAAGGAGAACACTCCAGGTTTAGGAAGTTCTTGGGTGAAAGAAATCCCCAACGAGGCCTCCTGGCTCCTTGTATTTACCTCAAACACCCAGCTCGGCCTTATCTTCCCAGGGCCCATTTTCTGGACCAGTGAACCAAATAAAGACTGGCCATTTTCTTTTGTTTGCATCTTGACTGGGAAGACCAGGTCTCCAAAGGAAGGATTATTTCGAGCTTGCTTTGGAGATTGTTTGAATTTTTCACACTTTATCCTTATCTACTGCCTGTCCCCCCACTCCAATGACCCTGCAAGCTAAACACACCATATATAATCAACACCATCTTCTCTCCTGTGAAAGACGTGTCATTTGGCTTTGTGGCCCAATGATCACATTCTTGCCTTGGAGATATTGGATGGGTAATTTGAGTTCAGAATCCCTATAGTTAGGCCAGTAGATCTAACCCTTCAACTAAGATTTCCTCTTCATCAACTAGCACTAACTTTCCCCGTGCCTGTGTTTTGATTCAAAAGTACAAGACAAAGAAAGGATTGAAAAGATTAAATGTGTGAGAGTTTTAATTTTCCTCTGGGGGAAAAAAGACAACAAGTTATGATTTTCTTCTAAGTAAACAAACCATTTTCCCTATGCCTCTAAGAGAAAACTGCTTT
The DNA here is from genome assembly GCF_009828535.3 of Hylobates moloch. Taxonomy (NCBI): domain Eukaryota; kingdom Metazoa; phylum Chordata; class Mammalia; order Primates; family Hylobatidae; genus Hylobates; species Hylobates moloch. The sequence goes on along the minus strand of NW_026652286.1, from coordinate 12,011,338 downwards.
TCTGTTATTCTGCACATTCCAGTGTGGAGGGGGCGCCACACTAGAGGCGCCAGTGGGGAGGAGGGCGCCTAGGAAGCAGCACATTTTCTTATGTCGTAGAAAAAATGTGTTTTCCAACTCACAGTCTCTAAGCTCTAGTATAATAACTAGGTTCGAGGAGCAACTCTGCTTTTGAAAGGCAGCCAGGGAGCATGGAAGAGCCAGGGCTTACTTTCTGCATGCTGTGAGGGCCTCTGGGTGGGGGCCTAGTAAGACCTGACCTCATGGCCTGAGGCATCTGGTGCACCATGCACCTGTCCCCATGGTAGGACACTAGCCCCTCACCACGAGATGGGTCTGGGAGGCTGTGCACCCTACAGAAAGATTGTCCAGAAATACCTTCTGTAGTGTTACCCTCTGGATTCTAGCTCTTGGGGCATATATAACCCCCATTCTCAAACCTTAGAGGGGAAGCTGGGGTGGCCCTTCACATCCTTGCTAGAACTTCAAAGACTTTGGTACCTGGCCTTGTCATTCCCCTACTTCAGTCGCCCCCAATCTTTTTTGGCACCAGGGACCAGTTTCGTGGAAGCCAGTTTTTCCATGAATGGTGGGGGGATGGTTTTGGGATGAAACTGTTCCACCACAAATCATCAGGCATTAGATTCTCATAGAGAGCACACAACCTAGATCCCTCGAATGCGCAGTTCGCAATAGGGTTCACACTCCTATAAGAATCTGTCAGATCAGCCACAGCATTAGTAGGTGGAGCTCAGGCAGTAATGCTCACTCCCCTGCCGCTCACCTCCTGCTGTACCAGTACTGGTCCATGGCCCTGGGGTTGAGGACCCCTGCCTTACTTCATTACCTTCAATAGTTCCCCATTGTTTTTATGATGAAGTTTCTATTCCTCAGATTTTCTCACAAGTTTTTGTTTGTTATTTGTTTTGAGACAGGGTCTCACTATGTCACCCAGCTGAAATACAATGGCACAAACACAGTTCATGGCAGCCTTGACTCCTGAGCTCAAGCAATCTTCCCGTCTCACTATGCCTGGCTAATTTTTTATTTTATTTTTTTAGAGATGGTGTCTGGCTATGGTGCCCAGGCTGGTCTTGAAATCCTGGGCTCAAGTATTCCCTCTGCCTCAGCCTCCCAAAGTGCTGGGATTACAGGGATGAGCCACTGTGCCCTGCTGGTAAGTTCTTAATAACCTGATCCTGCTGTATCTTTCCCTTATCTTTCACTCCTCCCTCTGCAATCCTCCCTCTACTCTCCTAACCCCACCCTCTGCCAACCCCTGCTTCTCTCCTCCAGCATATGGAAGTCTTTGCAGCCCCTTGGATGCACTGGGCTCTCTTTCAGCTTGGAATGCTGTACCTGGAGGGTGGGAACAACATGCCCTTGCTCCACCCTGCTAACTCCAATTCTCACCTCAAATCTCAACACGGGATTGCTTCCTCCAGGAAAGCCTCCTTCAAGGCTGAGTTGGGCATCCCTCCTGCTTGCTGCCATAGTTCACTGTGCTTACCTCATCACAGTTATTCATTCACAAGTATTTACTGAGTGTTTCCATATAGCAACCACTGGGCTAGGTCCTAGGAATACAGTGGGAAGAAACACTAATAAATAAGTAAAACAAACAAATACCGGAGAAAATCCTATTTGTGATAATTTCTGGGAAAGAAAAGGATATAGACATGGAAAATAGGGGGTGAGGTAAAGACCACCTTATCCTGTTTTATTCTTATGTTCTATTACTCTCTCCACTAGACAGCAGGTACCCCAAGAGCAGAGATTTGTGTTACTCTTCGCTTTACTTCTAATGCCCAAGTAGGACGCAGCATAATGAAGGCATTCAATAAGAGTTTGTGGTATGAGCCATAACGATTTTCTCTTCCTTCCATTTCCAGACCTGTTTTCAACATTGTTGGAAACTGGAAATTTCAAATCTCTTTCCAGGAAGGGTCAACTGGACAGAGAAAAAAGGACATTGAACGAAGACACTCTGAATTAAAAGGACAGAGAACAAAGACCCTGGCTCATTTGGAAATCAACCTCCTTCCCTAATCTGCCATGTATTTAATATCTATCATTATTGGTATTTTAAATATAAGGACATTTTAAATATGACCTCAAATTCTTTGACAACGCTTCCTCTTGAACGTGGGCTGGTCCTAATGACTAGCTTCCAATGAGTAGAAATTGCAGAAATGATGTGTTAATTTTGAGGCTACATCATAAAAGACAAAGATAATGCAGCTTCCATCTCAGTCCCTCTTCCATCTTGCTCTGTGGGAAGCCAGCTTCCATTTTGTAAGGACATTCCAATAGCCTAAGAAGCGATGCCCATGGTTAGGAACCGAGACCTCCTGCCAAATGACAAATGAGTGATCATCTCAGGAACAGCTCCCTTACCCCACCAAGCCTTCAGAGGACTGCAGCTCCAGCCAAAACCTTAGCTGCGACCGCACGAGAGAGCCTGAGTCAGCCATTCAACTGAAGTGTTCCCAGACTCCTGACCCACAGAAATCCACAGATAATAAAAGTTTGGTTTCAACCACTATGTTTTGGGGTAATCTATTATGTAGCAGTAGATAATTAATATAATTTGTCTGCACACTTGAACTTGTGTCGTAAAAGAAGGGAGTTAGCTGGGCCTTCTCTGCAAGAAAAGGCTCTTTCCATTCCAGACAAAAAAAGGAGAACTTATCTGAAAAATCAGAAGGGTAGTGGGATGGACTGCATATTGGTGGCCCCCTAACACTAATAAGTTAAAATCGAATTTGCAATGTGATGGTATTTGGAGGTGGGTCCTTTGGAAGGTGATTAGGTCATAAGGGTGGAGCCCTCATGAATGGGATGAGTGCCCTTGTAAAGGGGACCCCAGGGAGCTTTCTTGCCCTGCCCTCTTTCTGCCATGTGGAGATACAAGGAGAAGTTGGCACTCTGCAACCAGGAAGAGGGCCCTCACTAGAGCTGACCATGCTGGAGCCCAGAGCTTGGACTTGCAGCCTCTGGAACTGCAAGAAATAAATTTTTGTGGTTTATAAACCACCCAGTTTACAGCTGATATAGTTTGCATGTTTATCCCTTCCAAATCTCATGCTGAAATGTGACCTCCAATGTTGAAGGTGGGTCCAGTGGGAGGTATTTGAGTCATGGGGGTGGATCCCTCATGAATATCTTGATGCCTTCCCCACAATAATAAGTTCACATGAGATCTCTCTGGTTGTTTAAAAAAAAAAAAAAAGAGAGAGAGACTGGGACCTCTTCTCTCTCTTGTTCTCTCTTTCTCCATGTGACACACCCGCTCCCTCTTTGCCTTTCTTCATGATTGTAAGCTTTCTGAGGCCTTACCAGGGCCAAGCAGATGTGGGTGCCGTGCTTGTATAGCCTGCAGAATGGTGAGCCAAATAAAGCCTCTTTCCTTTATAAATTACCCAGTCTCAGGTATTCCTCTGTAGGAATGCAAAATGGACTAACACAATGGCACTTTGTTATAGCAGCCTGAATCAAGACAGGTGGTTGCGTTTTCATCTGTAAAGAGACCAGGCCTATCTTGGATTCTCAGGTTTCCAGCCTTCTCCATAACATCCCCTATGACCCTAAAGGAGTTGTGAATGTAAGTAGGCATATAATTAAAAATTCATGCATCTTGAAAACTTTCAATGTGTTGGCACTGTTCTAAAGAGCTTTGCATATATTAACTCGTTTAAGCCTCACAACTACCCCGTGAGATACTATGATTGTCCCTGCTTTACAAATGAAGAAACTGAGGCACTGAGGGGAAGTAACTTGCCAAAGCAAGCTTTTAATATTGGAGAAAAGACCCTAACAAAAAAGAGGCTTACTATGTGACAATCATTTTAACAAACACTTTCATAGCATTTCTCTTAATCCACAACACAAACCTGCAAGAAATAGGTCAAAGGCCCCTCTCTTAAAGAGAAAAAAGGAGGCCCTTGGAGGGTAAGTGACTTGCCCATTGTCATACGGGAAGTGGCAGGTGTGGGTTCAAAGTCTAGGTCTGTTGCTTTCAAAGCCTTCTTTCCTCAACACCCAGCTGCCTCCCTGCTCCCCTACCCTCTCTCTGCTCTCAGCTTCAGATGTATGCTTGGCAGATCCAGAAAAATCCCTCAGGTGCTGGCCAGCTGCCTAAATGAGGAATGAGGTGACAGCCCTGAATTTACACATCCCCAGGCACCTCCAGGCAGCTGTTACCTGCACCCAAGTCTATGCCGATGTGCTTTACCACAAGCCTTGGGTCAGAGATGAGTGAGAAAAGTGGGCAGAAAAGGAGCAGGATAAATGGGCTGCAGTAAGCCCAGCTGTTTTGGCTTCAAGGCAAGAGTTCAGTAAATCCAGAAACACCTGTGCCTGTGACATTCCTGAGGTCGAAGCTGCCTCAGGGCTTGGCTCCGCCTCCTGAGATGAGGCAAGAGTTCAGAGGACATGGGCAGAAACATCTCTCCTGACTGTCAGGAGAAGGGAAGAGCCCCATCTATGAAGTCAGATGGGCCAGCCTAGGAGAAATTCATACTGTGTATCCATCCACATGCCTGTGTCATCTGTGAGTAGAAAACCTGCTTCCCTGCACATAACAGGCACTCACTTGTCCATGTTAACTCCCTCGCCTCTCCACTCTCCTGTTCTCATCTCCAGGGTTTGAGGTACCACTTGACTTAACATGGAAGTCAAGAGGCCATCCTCATGAGCTAGAAATTGTTAGCTCTCCTTGCATTTCTCTAAGGCAATGGTCTGAGACCTCTTTTGGGTACTTGGGACGATTGCATTTTGCTGTAATACGGGGGAAAGAAGAGAGCTGTGGGAGTCAAACTTTGGGGGCTTAAAGATCACCTGGAGAGTGTGTTAGAAACGCAGACTCGTTTCATTCCAGCAAGTCTTGTTCATTGGGTGCCCCTATGGATGGGCTTTTTTTTTTTTTTTTAGACGGAGTCTTGCTCTGTCGCCCAGGCTGGAGTGCAGTTGCACAATCTCGGCTCACTGCAAGCTCCGCCTCCCGGGTTGACGCCATTCTCCTGCCTCAGCCTCCCGAGTAGCTGGGACTACAGGCGCCAACCATCACGCCCAGTTAATTTTTTTTTGTATTTTTAGTAGAGACGGGGTTTCACCACGTTAGCCAGGATGGTCTCGATCTGACCTCCTGATCCGCCCTCCTCGGCCTCCCAAAGTGCTGGGATTACAGGCATGAGCCACCATGCCTGGCCGAATGGGTATTTCTAAGCCACTATCTGGCTACACTTAGAGAAGCTCTGGATTAAGAAGCGTTTCAGGCAGTCAAGAAAAGCAACCCATATTCATCCCCTTTGACAAATTATTAGATCCTGGTTACCTTTAACCAGTTGAACATACAATTTCAGATTATGTCTTCATAAGAATTTATAACAAATTTTTAAATTTCAGATTCCATTGAAAAGCTTGATGAACATCTAAAAAGAGAGAAAGTAGGGCTTATCTCCAAAATCAAAATGGTAGTGCTTTTTTTATGCTTGGGAGACTAGATTTGTCTTTAGGGTTCTTCAGTCCCTTCCAGAAGCTTGTTTTGTCTTTCCATGTTTGTATCTATGGTAGACAGGATTTTGGCCCCCACTACCTTTGCCCCTGGCATTACTCACATGAACATGTTATGCTACCTAGGTAAAAGGACTTTGCAGCTATAATTAAGTTTACTAATCAGTTGAATTTTTTTTTTTTTATGAAAAAGTAAACAATCTTTTATTGACACAGGATACTTTTAAGAGCGATGATTTGAGGTGTTAACTTCCTTTACTTCCTGATCCATTGTCCAGAACTTCTGAAGTTTTTCCTTTTTACATTTTCTACCTTCTCGTGTACCTTTCACCTTCCCTGTTCAGCAGGGCTTGTCAGAAAACTTAATTTTAGGTGGAGGATGGAAGGTGGAGTTGGAACAGGTTTTCTCTGTCGGCCCAGCTGGAGTGCAGGGGTGTGATCACAGCTTACTGCAGCCTTAAACTCCTGGGCTCAATAGATTCTTCCACCACAGCCTCCTGAATAGCTGGAATTATAGGTGTGAGCCACCGTGTCCAGCTAGAAAGCTTCATTTTCTGAATTATTTATTTCTTATATTCTGCAGCTATGGTTACATATTTTTCAGTTGTCAGAACTTGCACTGAACTTTCAGAGGCACACTTTTAAAATATAAAGTTATCCTTCATTTTACAAAGATGATATACTACTGATTGGCTGTTGATATTAGGTGCTTCAGGTTGTTGTCTTGAAGTGAGGATGGATTTACGTTGCCTACTCACATTTTCCAACATGGTTCCCTGGCAACTACGGGCATTAATTTAGGTGAGGGCTTTTCAGTACTGCAGATGCAGATTAGGGTCATGGAATAGGATAGTGGTTCTTAAATTTTGCTGCAGATAAGAATCATTTAGGGAGTTCTTTAAAAATCTTTTTTTTTTTTTATTATTATACTTCAGGGTTTTAGGGTACATGTGCACAATGTGCAGGTTTGTTACATATGTATCCATGTGCCATGTTGATTTCCTGCACCCATTAACTCGTCATTTAGCATTAGATGTATCTCCTAATGCTGTCCCTTCCCCCTCCCCCCACCCCACAACAGTCCCCGGAGTGTGATGTTCCCCTTCCCGTGTCCATGAGTTCCCATTGTTCAGTTCCCACCTATGAGTGAGAACATGCGGTGTTTGGTTTTTTGTCCTTGCGATAGTTAGCTGAGAATGATGGTTTCCAGCTTCATCCGTGTCCCTACAAAGGACATGAACTCATCATTTTTTATGGCTGCATAGTATTCCATGGTGTATATGTGCCACATTTTCTTAATCCAGTCTATCGTTGTTGGACATTTGGGTTGGTTCCAACTCTTTGCTATTGTGAATAGTGCTGCAATAAACATACGTGTGCATGTGTCTTTATAGCAGCATGATTTATAGCCCTTTGGGTATATACCCAGTAATGGGATGGCTGGGTCAAATGGTATTTCTAGTTCTAGATCCCTGAGGAATTGCCACACTGACTTCCACAATGGTTGAACTAGTTTACAGTCCCACCAACAGTGTAAAAGTGTTCCTATTTCTCCACATCCTCTCCAGCACCTGTTGTTTCCTGATTTTTTAATGATGGCCATTCTAATTGGTGTGAGATGGTATCTCACTGTGGTTTTGATTTGCATTTCTCTGATGGCCAGTGATGATGAGCATTTCTTCATGTGTTTTTTGGCTGCATAAATGTCTTCTTTTGAGAAGTGTCTGTTCATGTCCTCTGCCCACTTTTTGATGGGGTTGTTTGTTTGTTTGTTTTTGTAAATTTGTTTGAGTTCATTGTAGATTCTGGATATTAGCCCTTTGTCAGATGAGTAGGTTGCAAAAATTTTCTCCCGTTCTGTAGGTTGCCTGTTCACTCTGATGATAGTTTCTTTTGCTGTGCAGAAGCTCTTTAGTTTAATGAGATCCCATTTGTCGATTTTGGCTTTTGTTGCCATTGCTTTTGGTGTTTTAGACATGAAGTCCTTGCCCACGCCTATGTCCTGAATGGTATTGCCTAGGTTTTCTTGTAGGATTTTAAATGGTTTTAGGTCTAACATATAAGTCTTTAATCCATCTTGAATTAATTTTTGTATAAGGTGTAAGGAAGGGATCCAGTTGCAGCTTTCTACATATGGCTAGCCAGTTTTCCCAGCACCATTTATTAAATAGGGAATCCTTTCCCCATTTCTTGTTTTTGTCAGGTTTGTCAAAGATCAGATAGTTGTAGCTACGTGGCATCATTTCTGAGGGCTCTGTTCTGTTCCATTGATCTATGTCTCTGTTGTGGTACCAGTACCATGCTGTTTTGGTTACTGTAGCCTTGTAGTATAGTTTAAAGTCAGGTAGCGTGATGCCTCCAGCTTTGTTCTTTTGGCTTAGGATTGACTTGGCGATGCGGGCTCTTTTTTGGTTCCATATGAACTTTAAAGTAGTTTTTTCCAATTCTGTGAAGAAAGTCATTGGTAGCTTGATGGGGATGGCATTGAATCTATAAATTACCTTGGGCAGTATGGCCATTTTCACGATATTGATTCTTCCAACCCATGAGCATGGAATGTTCTTCCATTTGTTTGTATCCTCTTTGATTTCATTGAGTAGTGGTTTGTAGTTCTCCTTGAAGAGGTCCTTCACATCCCTTGTAAGTTGGATTCCTAGGTATTTTATTCTCCTTGAAGCAATTGTGAATGGGAGTTCACTCATGATTTGGCTCTCTGTTTGTCTGTGATTGGTGTACAAGAATGCTTGTGATTTTTGTACATTAATTTTGTATCCTGAGACTTTGCTGAAGTTGCTAATCAGCTTAAGGAGATTTTGGGCTGAGACAATGGGGTTTTCTAGATATACAATCATGTCATCTGCAAACAGGGACAATTTGACTTCCTCTTTTCCTAATTGAATACACTTTATTTCCTTCTCCTGCCTGATTGCTCTGGCCAGAACTTCCAGCACTATGTTGAATAGGAGCAGTGAGAGAGGGCATCCCTGTCTTGTGCCAGTTTTCAGAGGGAATGCTTCCAGTTTTTGCCCATTCAGTATGATATTGGCTGTGGGTTTGTCGTAGATAGCTCTTATTATTTTGAGATACATCCCATCAATACCTAATTTATTGAGAGTTTTTAGCATGAAGGGTTGTTGAATTTTGTCAAAGGCCTTTTCTGCATCTATTGAGATAATCATGTGGTTTTTGTCTTTGGTTCTGTTTATATGCTGGATTACATTTATTGATTTGTGTATGTTGAACCAGCCTTGCATCCCAGGGATGAAGCCCACTTGATCATGGTGGATAAGCTTTTTGATGTGCTGCTGGATTCGGTTTGCCAGTATTTTATTGAGGATTTTTGCATCAATGTTCATCAAGGATATTGGTCTGAAATTCTCTTTTTTGGTTATGTCTCTGCCAGGTTTTGGTATCAGGACGATGCTGGCTTCATAAAATGTGTTAGGGAGGATTCCCTCTTTTTCTATCGATTGGAATAGTTTCAGAAGGAATGGTACCAGTTCCTCCTTGTATCTCTGGTAGAATTCAGCTGTGAATCCATCAGGTCCTGGACTCTTTTTGGTGGGTAAGCTATTGATTATTGCCACAATTTCAGAACCTGTTATTGGTCTATTCAGAGATTCAACTTCTTCCTGGTTTAGTCTTGGGAGGGTGTATTTGTCGAGGAATTTATCCATTTCTTCTAGATTTTCTAGTTTATTTGCATAGAGGTGTTTGTAGTATTCTCTGATGGTAGATTGTATTTCTGTGGGATCGGTGGTGATATCCCCTTTTTCGTTTTTTATTGCATCTATTTGATTCTTCTCTCTTTTCTTCTTTATTAGTCTTGCTAGCGGTCCATCAATTTTGTTGATCTTTTCAAAAAACCAGCTCCTGGATTCATTAATTTTTTGAAGGGTTTTTTGTGTCTCTATTTCCTTCAGTTCTGCTCTGATTTTAGTTATTTCTAGCCTTCTGCTAGCTTTTGAATGTGTTTGCTCTTGCTTTTCTAGTTCTTTTAATTGTGATGTTAGGGTGTCAATTTTGGATCTTTCCTGCTTTCTCTTGTGGGCAATTAGTGCTATAAATTTCCCTCTACACACTGCTTTGAATGTGTCCCAGAGATTCTGGTATGTTGTGTCTTTGTTCTCGTTGGTTTCAAAGAACATCTTTATTTCTGCCTTCATTTCATTATGTACCCAATAGTCATTCAGGAGCAGGTTGTTCAGTTTCCATGTAGTTGAGCGGTTTTGAGTGAGTTTCTTAATCCTGAGTTCTAGTTTGATTGCACTGTGGTCTGAGAGACAGTTTGTTATAATTTCTTTCTTTTACATTTGCTGAGGAGAGCTTTACTTCCAACTATGTGGTCAATTTTGGAATAGGTGTGGTGTGGTGCTGAAAAAAATGCATATTCTGTTGACTTGGGGTGGAGAGTTCTGTAGATGTCTATTAGGTCCACTTTATGTAGAGCTGAGTTCAATTCCTGGATATCCTTGTTAACTTTCTGTCTCGTTGATCTGTCTAATGCTGACAGTGGTGTGTTAAAATCTCCCATTATTATTGTGTGGGAGTTTAAGTCCCTTTGTAGGTCACTGAGGACTTGCTTTATGAATCTGGGTGCTCCTGTGTTGGGTGCATATATATTTAGGATAGTTAGCTCTTCTTGTTGAATTGATCCCTTTACCATTATGTAATGGCCTTCTTTGTCTCTTTTGATCTTTGTTGGTTTAAAGTCTATTTTATCAGAGACTAGGATTGCAACCCCTGTCTTTTTTTGTTTTCCAGTTGCTTGATAGATCTTCCTCCATCCCTTTATTTTGAGTCTATGTGTGTCTCTGCACGTGAGATGGGTTTCCTGAATACAGCACACTGATGGGTCCTGACTCCTTATCCAGTTTGCCAGTCTGTGTCTTTTGATTGGAGCATTTAGCCCATTTACATTTAACGTTAATATTGTTATGTGTGGATCTGATCCTGTCATTATGATGTTAGTTGGTTATTTTGCTCGTTAGTTGCTATAGTTTCTTCCTAGCCTCGATGGTCTTCACAATTTGGCATGTTTTTGCAGTGGCTGGTACCGGTTGTTCCTTTCCATGTTTAGTGCTTCCTTCAGGAGCTCTTTTAGGGCAGGCCTGGTGGTGACAAAATCACTCCACGTTTGCTTGTCTGTAAAGTATTTTATTTCTCCTTCACTTGTGAAGCTTAGTTTGGCGGGATAGGAAATTCTGGGTTGAAAATTCTTTTCTTTAAGAATGTTGAATATCGGCCCCCACTCTCTTCTGGCTTGTAGAGTTTCTGCTGAGAGATCAGCTGTTAGTCTGATGGGCTTCCCTTTGTGGGTAACGCGACCTTTCTCTCTGGCTGCCCTTAACATTTTTTCCTTCATTTCAACTTTGGTGAATCTGACAATTATGTGTCTTGGAGTTGCCCTTCTCGAGGAGTATCTTTGTGGCGTTCTCTGTATTTCCTGAATCTGAATGCTGGCCTGCCTTGCTAGATTGGGGAAGTTCTCCTGGATAATATCTTGCAGAGTGTTTTCCAACTTGGTTCCATTCTCCCCATCATTTTCAGGTACACCAATCAGACGTAGGTTTGGTCTTTTCACATAGTCCCAAATTTCTTGGAGGCTTTGTTCATTTCTTTTTATTCTTTTTTCTCTAAACTTCCCTTCTCTCTTCATTTCATTCATTTCATCTTCCATCAGTGATACCCTTTCTTCCAGTTGATCGCATCTGCTACTGAGGCTTCTGCAATCTTCGCGTAGTTCTCGAAACTTGGCTTTCAGCTCCATCAGCTCCTTTAAGCCCTTCTCTCCATTGGTTATTCTAGTTATCCATTCTTCTAATATTTTTTCAAAGTTTTTAACTTCTTTGCTATTGTTTTGAATTTCCTCTCGTAGCTCAGAGTAGTTTGATCGTCTGAAGCCTTCTTCTCTCAACTCATCAAAGTCATCCTCCATCCAGCTTTGTTCTGTTGCTGGTGAGGAACTGCGTTCCTTTGGAGGAGGAGAGGTGCTCTGTTTTTTAGAGTTTCCAGTTTTTTTGCTCTGTTTTTTCCCCATCTTTGTGGTTTTATCTACTTTTTGTCTTTGATGATGGTGATGTACAGATGGGTTTTTGGTGTGGATTTCCTTTCTGTTTGTTAGTTTTCCTTCTACCAGACAGGGCCCTCAGCTGCAGGTCTGTTGGAGTTTACTAGAGGTCCACTCCAGACCCTGTTTGGCTGGGTGTCAGCAGTGGTGGCTGCAGAACAGCGGATTTTCGTGAGACCACAAATTCAGCTGTCTGATAGTTCCTCTGAAAGTTTTGTCTCAGAGGAGTACCTGGTTGAATGAGGTGTCAGTCTGTCCCTACTGGGGGGGTGCCTCCCAGTTAGGCTGCTCAGGGGTGAGGGACCCACTTTAGGAGGCAGTCTGTCTGTTCTCAGATCTCCAGCTGCGTGCTGGGAGAACCACTACTCTCTTCAAAGCTGTCAGTCAGACAGGGACCTTTAAGTCTGTGGAGGTTCTTGCTGAGTTTTTGTTTGTCTGTGCCCTGCCCCCACAGGTGGAGCCTACAAAGGCAGGCAGGCCTCCTTGAGCTGTGGTGGGCTCCACCCAGTTCGAGCTTCCTGGCTGCTTTGTTTACCTAAGCAAGCCTGGGTAATGGCGGGCGCCCCTCCCCCAGCCTCGCTGCCGCCTTGCAGCTTGATCTCAGACTGCTGTGCTAGCAATCAGCGAGACTCCGTGGGCGTAGGACCCTCCGAGCCAGGTGCGGGACACAATCTCCTAGTGTGCCGTTTTCCAGGCCCGTTGGAAAAGCGCAGTATTAGGATGGGACTGACCCGATATTCCAGGTGCCGTCTGTTTCCCCTTTCTTTGACTAGGAAAGGGAACTCCCTGACCCCTTGTGCTTCCCGAGTGAGGCAATGCCTCGCCCTGCTTCGGCTCGCGCACAGTGAGCTTCACCGTCTGTCCTGTACCCACTGTTAGGCACTCCCTAGTGAGATGAAACCGGTACCTCAAGCAGAAATGCAGAAATCACCCGTCTTCTGTGTCGCTGGGGCTGGGAGCTGGAGAAAATCAGTTGATTTTAAGATAGGAAGATTTTCCTGGATTAGCTGGGTGGGCCCAATGTAATCACACAAGCCGTTAAAGAAGAGGAAGGCAGAAGAAGTTAAGGAGATTTGAAGCAGGAGAATGATTTGACACACTGTTGCTCGCAGGCAGATGGAGGTGGCTGTGCAAGAATGAAGGTGAATGGCCTCAAGGAGCTGAGAGAGACTCCCAGCTGACAAGCAGCCAACAGCAGGGATCTCGTTCCTACAACCTCAAGGAACTGAATTCTGCCAACACCCTGAATGACTCTGAAAGTGCAGTCTTCTTCAGAGCCTTCAGATTCGAGCCCAGCTGACTGCCACCTTGTTTTCAACCTTGGGATCCATTGAGCAGAGCCCAGAAGAACCTGCCTGAACTCTTAACCTACAGAACTGTAAGGGAATAAATGAGTATTTTAAGCTGTGAAGTGTTTGGTAATTTGTTACACAGCACTAGAAAACTAACAAAATCTAAATGTTTTCATTTAAAAAAATATTTAGGGGCTGGGTTTGGTGGCTCATGCCTGTAATCCCAACACTTTGGAAGGGCGAGGTGGGCGGATCATGTGAGGCCAGGAATTCAAGACCAGCCTGGCCAACATGGCGAAACTCCGTCTCTACTAAAAATACAAAAAAAGTAGCCGGACATGGTGGCACGTGCCTGTAGTCCCAGCTACTCTCGAGGCTGAGGCAGGATAATTTCTTGAACCTGGGAGGCGGAGGTTGCAGTGAGCCGAGATTGTGCCACTGCATGCCAGCCTGGGCAACAGGGTGAGATTCTGTGTCAAAATATAAAATAAAATTAATATTTTGGTCTAGAATTTTGTCTTCTGTTTTGGTTCAGTTTGGTTTCTGGTATTCTTAGACTTGAATTCATTGCTGCATGATTCTCTATGTAGAAGTTCCCTGCCTGTCTTTGAAGACCACATCAGATGCCACTTCCTATAGGAAGCTTTCCCCAAGTAAGTCATTTGTTGTCATTAGCCTAATGGTCTTTTCTGGAAAAGTCCTCATTTGTTGGTGAGTGAGAAATGGGGGATGTGATACAGTTTGGATATGTGTCCCCACCCAAATCTCATGTTGAGTTGTACTCCCCAGTGTTGGAGGTTGGGCTTAGTGGAAGGTGATTGGCCATGGGAGTGGATTTCTCATGAATGGTTTAGTACCATCCCTTGATGCTGGCTTGTGATAGTTAGTGAGTTATTGCAAGATCTGGTTGTTTAAAAGTGTGTGGCACCTCCCTGCCTCTTGCTTCTGCTTTTGCCGTATGACATGCCTGCACCCCCTTCACCTTCTGCCATGATTGGAAGCTTCCTGAGGCCTCCCCAGAAGCAGACGCCACTATGCTTCCTGTACAGCCTGCAGAATCATGAGCCAATTAAACCTCTTTCTTTTATAAATTACCCAGTCTCAGGTATTTCTTTATAGCAATGCAAGAATTGGCCTAATACAGGGTGATAAAGGATTGAATGTATATATGAAGAGGGGGGATGTTTGGGAGCCAGACAGAAAGGTAAGTTCATTCATTCATTCAAGAAATATTGATCAAGCATCTATTATGTTTCTTCTAGGTGCTAAAGATACTCTGGTGAATATGACAGACAAAGTTTCCCTCTGTCTACATTGTAGAGGAGGCAGGCAGATAATACAGAAGTCAACAAATAAATAAAGAAAATTCTCCAGACAGCAATAAGTCCTGCAGGGGGCAAACTTCCAGTAATACATAAGAAACAGAAAAAGGAAGCCCCTTCAGAGACAGTAACTATTAAAGCCTTCTCTAAGAATGTGATTGTTGAGCCGAAACTCAACAATGGATGATGAGAAGGAAAATGTGCCCAAGAAGGGAAACAGCAATTGCAAAAGCCCAGAGGCTGGAGGGAACTTGACATGTTTTCTGAACAGGGAAAAAAAGGACTATTTGACAAAGAAGCAGTAAATGAGTGAGAAAGTACAGCCGAGGTCCGATTAGCAGACAGAGGCCAAATCAGCTAATATCTCATAGACCACAATGAGGGTGTGGGTTTTAATATACATGTACTGGACAGCTAGTGGATGTGGAATATTATTGCAACTTTTTCCAGACCAGACTCTTGCAGGAGTCAGATCTTGGAAGAGGGGTCATATGAGGTTGAAGCTGTAGGAGGATGCAGCTGCAGTCAGAACCATGGCAGGCTTGCAGGGATGATGGGAAGGAGAGAATAAGTATTCCAACTGCTCTAATCTTGCAGTCTCTTGCCAGTCCCTCCCACTAGCTACAAAACAGAAAGGGAGAGGACAAAGCCGCCTTGGTGATGCAGTTATCCAAGTGGTCAGCCTCACAGAAAAAAGAGAGAATGTGTTGGAGAGGGCAAAGGAGATCATCACACACAGACTTGCTGTTTTAAGTACCTACAATGTCTTCTTAGCTGGCAGACTACTAGTTTATCTTCATAACTGTCTACCAAAACCCACCTGGGTGGAGGGAGATAAGTGGAGTTACTGTATTCTAAGGTTCTTCCATTGTCCAGGAAGTAGTAAAAATACTAATTAATACTAAACTATCTTAAATCAGGAATGCATGGTATAATTTCTAAGGTGATCACTTAAAAAGGAGATAAAAGAATACATACCTAAAAGGCCAATAGAAGGGAGATATGGAAAGATAAAAAAAATACTTGACCAATTCAAAAGAAGACAACAAAGGAGAGGAAAAGGAATATAGAACAAAGAAAAGATAAATCATATAATAGATTTAAACCCAAATAAGTTATTATTTCAGTATTTCCATGAATGTAGAGTGACTGTACTACAATTAAAATGTAAAAATTGTCTAAATGGATTTTTTTAAAATCCTCAACTATTTGCTACTTATAAGAAATATATCTTAAATATAAGGGCATAGAAAGGCTGGCTATAAACAATTGGAAAAAATACACCACACAAGCACTAGGAAAAATAAGGATAATATAGTCATGTATCAGAAAAAGTAAACTCTCTCTTTTTTTGTTTTTGAGATGAGGTCTCACTATGTTGCACAGGCTCAAGTGCAGTGGCAAGATTGTGACTCACTACAACCTGGACCTCCTGGGCTCAAGCCATCCCCTGATCCCCAGCCTCCCAAGTAGCTGGACTACAGATGCATGCCACCATGCCTGGTTAATTTTTATTTTTTTGTAGACATGAGATCTCACTATATTGCCTAGGCTGGTTTCAAACTCCTGGCCTCAAGGTATCCTCTTGCCTTGGCCTCTCAAAGTGCTGGGATTACAGGTGTGAGCCACCACATCTGTTCAGAAAAAGTAAACTTTAATGTAATAAGCATTAGTAAAGATAAAGAAGGACATCTTATAATGAGAAAAGGATTAATCCACTGAAAAGGTATAACACGTCTAAATTTTTTTTCTTTCTTTTTTCTTTTTCTTTTTTTTGTTACTGAAACAAGGTCTTGCTCTGTTGCTGAGGTTGGAATGCAGTGGTGTGAACACAGCTCACTGCAGCCTCAGCCTCCTGGGCTCAAGCAATTATCCCACCTCAGTCTCCCAAGTAACTGGGACTACAGGTACACGCCACCATGCCTGGTTAATTTTTGTATTTTTTGTAGAGATGAGGTTTCACATGTTGCCCAGGCTGGTCTTGAACCTTGGGCTCAAGCAATCTGCCTGCCTCAACTTCCCAAAGTGCTGGGATTACATGCATGAGCCACTGCACCTGGCCTGTATTTTCCAACATGTAATACATAGCCTCAAAATATAAAGCAGAATTAGCATAAGAAAAGGGGAAAATAGATAAATCTATTTCTCAGGAAATAATAGAAGAAGTAGGCAAAAATCAGTAAGGATAGAGAATATTTGAACAGCATAATTAATAAACTGCTTATGTAGAACATTGCACCCAACAAATGAGGAATATAAATGTCAAAGGAACATGGAACATTTACCAAAACTTGACAATATGAATGGACAAAGCAAATCTCAACATATTCAAAATAATTGAAAGCATACAGAATATGTTGTTAGAATACAGTGCAGTTAAACTAGAAACCAATAACAAAAAGATAACTAGAAAATATCCACTACTAAGAAATAAAGTTACAGAAAACCTAAATAAATAGATGGATATACCATCTTCATGGATTGGCAAACACAGTATTGTAAAGACGACAATGCCCCCAAAATGACATCTGGATTCAATGCAAGCTAAAGTAAAAACCCAGTAGCTTTGTATGAGAATATGCATTTGGCTGGTGTTAACAAGCTGATTCTAAAATGCATATGGAAATGTAAAGGATTAAGCACAGCCAAAATAATATTCAAGAACAGAGCTGTAGGACTGACACTATCAGGTACAATGCTTATTACAATGCAAGATTTACAAATGTGGAATTCTTACAAAAGTATACAAATAGACCAGAGACATAGAACTAGAGTCCAGAAACTGATACACACATACGTGATCATTTAACTTACAATAAGATGGAAAACAAGTTTTTTTTAGTAACTTGCTCAGGAGCAATAGTAAATCTTCAGGGAAAAAAAAAATAAAATCTTGATCCCTACCCTTACATCATACATAAAAAGCAATTCTAATCATGTTGTACACAATACAACAGCTAAAATGTTATCTGTCAATTTAAAAATTTTAAATTTTGTTGGCCAGGCACGGTGGCTCATGCCTGTAATCCCAGCACTTCAGGAGGCCAAGGCAGGTGGATCACAAGGTCAGGAGATTGAGACCATCCTGGCTAACACTGTGAAACCCCGTTTCTACTAAAAATACAAAAAAAAAAAGTAGCCGGGAGTGGTGGCGGGCACCTGTAGTCCCAGCTACTCAGGAGGCTGAGGCAGAAGAATGGTGTGAACCTGGGATGCAGAGCTTGCAGTGAGCCAAGATCGCACCACTGCACTCCAGCCTGAGTGACAGAGCGAGACTCTGTCTCAAAAAAAAAAAATTGATGATTTTACATGATTTTTCTAAGATATTTTAAATAATAAACTATTTCCTTAAATTAAAAAAAGACAATTCTAGAGGAATGCAATGTAACTTGAAAGGTAAAACAAAATATGTCTTCTAAAAGTTAAAAACAGGAGAATATCTTTGTGATCTTGTAGTTTTTTTAAAGGAATTAAAATTGATAAACATGATGGAAACCTTTATAAATTGGACTATATTAGAATTTAAAACTTTTTTTCATTTAAAGGCATAATTAAAAGAGTGAAAAGGCAATTCAAAGAGTGGGACAAAATATCTACAATACGTAATTCCAAAAAAGGGACTCATATTCAGAATGCATAAATAACTTCCACCATTCAGTAAGAAAACAAACATACAATCCAGTGACTCAATAGAAAAATAGAAAAATGGAGCTGGGCATGGTGGCTCATGCCTGTAATCCCAGCACATTGAGAGGCTAGCCAACATGGCGAAACCCTATCTCTACTAAAAATACAAAAAAATAACTGGGTAGGGTGGTGCGTGCCTGTAGTCGCAGCTAATTGGGAGGCTGAGGCAGGAGAATCAGTTGAACCCAGGTGGTGGGGGTTGCAGTGAGGTGAGATCGTGCCACTGCACTCCAGCCTGGGTGATAAAGCTCTCAAAAAATAAAAAAAGAAAAGAAAGAAAAAGAAAAAATAGAAAAATGAGCAAAATAATGGGTTTTACAAAGAAGCTAGCCTAATGGCCAATAACTATATGGAAAAAATGATTAGCTTAATTAGACATCAGAGAAATGCTAACTATGATATGATGTCACATCTACAAAAATGGGTAAAATGTAAAGGGTAGACAATACTAAGTGTCAGCTGAGATGTGCGACAACCTGGAACTGCTTATAGCACTGCAAACTATTTGAACGGATCTATGAAAGTTGAACATAGGCATACCCTATAACACAGACAATTTTATTCCTAGGATACCCCCCAAAAATACATACATACATTCCCCAAAGACATGTTTAAGAATATAGTGTCATACTAGCTTACATGTTCATCCTGGAAGCCACTCAAATTCTTGCCAATGTTGAAATCGATAAGTAAATTTTTTGTGTATTAATGCAATGGACTACTAAACAGCAATGACAATAAACTATAATTACATGTAATAACATGAATGTCACAAATATAATGTTGATCAACAGAAGGCAGATACACACACCAAAACATACATTATTCTATTTACATAAAGCATGGAAACATAGGCTATTGCATTAGAATTTGGATGATGGTTGCCATAAGGAGTGGGTTTGTGGTTGGAAGTAAGTAAGAGAGAGCTTCTGAAGTGCTGGTTACACAAGGATATTTAATATGTGAAAACGTACCCAGTTGTGTACTTATGGTTTGTAATTTTAAAAAATCAATTCCTGGTGGATGGATAACTATGACTATCGAAACTAAGAACTTCTGGACTAACAGAGCCACACTGAAGGTGGTAGGTAGAAAAAAACTAACTCACTTTGGAAAATAGAATTCTGGTTATATATTGTAAAGCTAAAGACAAAAAGAACCATATAGAAATATTGTACTATAGTTAAGTACATTTGCTTCTTCTAAAGGCTATGAGGTTAAAGGTTAAGTACATTTGCTTCTTATAAAGGTTAGCAATTCTGAAAGCATTTGATATCTATACTAGGTTTGAGCAAATAAATACATTGTAGATAATGACAGGTTTTTCCACTATCAGAGAAAGAAGATAAAAATGAGGGAAATGAGGGTCAAAGAAACTCTGTGGTGTTAGATTATAACCTATACCATCAGTATGAATTCATGGCTTTTAATATGCACTCACACAGAATGCACAGATATAAAAATAAACATAGCTATATGTATGTGTGTGTTGTACATATATGATATACTTCCTAGCTCTTTCTGTTGAGAGGGACTAGAAGCACTGAAACCTCAGTAACAATGAGCAAAGCTAGCACCAAGATCTTGATTTATAAATGTCATCTTACAATAAAAGGAACAAGAAATCCTTGGAAAAAATGGTTGACTCCAGAGCATGGACAGGGAAAATAGAAGATGAGCCTGGAGCATATTGTGGGACCCGAAAGTAAGTTTACAACCAGTAAACGAGGTGATATTGATAGGAATCAACCTGAAAGAGCTCCCAATGGTTAATCCTGGGACCATTTGAAAAACAAAATAAATATGAAAGAAATGAATTGTAACCCATAAAATAAAATCAATATCCTTGAGTCCACATCGGTATAATTGAATAAATAAATGGTGGCAAAAGGACACCACTTCCTTACACAGAATTCCAATTAATAAGTGCAAAGGGAATTATAGATATAGAAAATCATCATAGGCAACAACAGAGTAATAATTACCGGGAGCACAAATCATTGCAGGATGCCAAAATTAGTAGGTAAAGGTAGAATGAGAAATGGGATAGTTGTATGGTCCTAAAGTATGTCCCTACAGGATACTTATTAGTTATAAAGGAAAAAATAGTAAATTTACTGTGAATTCTGGCACATATCACCTTAATCAAAGTTAACCCGACCAGTAACAATATCAGCATCCTATACTTTCTGATATGATGCACTGAGAAAAGCAAAATGTCAATGTTATTCTTGGAAAAAAAAAAAAGCATAACCTCAATCTAATCATGAGAAAAACTGACAATATCAAGTGCTATCAAGGATATGGAGCAACTAGAACTCCCATATGTTGAGAGTGAGAATGCAAAATGGTACAGCCACTTTGAAAAACAGTTTGGCAATTACTTATATATAAACATTTACCATATGATCCAGCAATTCCATCGCCACATATTTACCCAAGATAAATGAAAGCTTGCGTCCACACAGACTTCTATATAAATTTTATAATGGCTTTATTTGTACAGAAGTCAAAACTTTACCAAAAACTGGAAACAGCTCAATGTTCACCAACTGGTGAATGGATAAACCAGTTAGTGCCTATATATTCTTTACCCAGCTTTCTCTAACAGTAACATAACCAGAGTAAAATCATTGAAACAAACAAAAAAATAACCAAATTATGGTACATCCATTCAATGGAATACTACTAAGCAATGAAAAAGAACAGACTACTGATACAACCAAATAAAGTGTCTCAAATGCATTATTCTAAGTGAAATAACCCAGACTCAGAAGGTTCTATTCTGTATGACTCTATATGTCAATTCTGGAAAAAACAAAACTATAGGGATTAAAAACAGGTCAGCAGTCCTCAACCTCCTTGGCACCCAGAACCAGTTTCATGGGAGACAACTTTTCCACAGGGTGGGGTAAGGGGGATTGTCTCAAGATAAAACTGTTCCACCTCAGATCATCAGGCATTAGATTCTCATAAGGAGCACACAACCTAGATCCCTTGCATGTGCAGTTCACAATAGGGTTTGTGCTCCTATGAGAATCGAATGCCACTGCTGATCTGACAGGAGGCAGAGCTCAGGTGGTAATGCTCACTCACCTGCCACTCACCTCCTGCTGTGCAGCCAGGTGATAACAGGCCACAAACTGATACCATGACCTGGGGGTTGTGGACCCCTGAGATAGGTGGTTGCCACGGGCTGGAGTAGGGGAAGAGGTTTACTAAAAAGGGGCATGAGGGGGCCAGGCACGGTGGCTCATGCCTGTAATCCCAGCACTTTGGGAGGCTGAGGTGGGTGGATCATGAGGTCAGGAGATTGAGACCATCCTGGCTAAGACTGTGAAACCCCGTCTCTACTAAAAAATACAAAAAATTATCTGGGCGTGGTGGGTGGGCACCTGTAGTCCCAGCTACTGGGGAGGCTGACGCAGGATAATAGCGTGATCCCAGGAGGTGGGGCTTGCAGTGAGCTGAGATCACGCCACTGCACTCCAGCCTGGGCGACAGAGCAAGACTCTGTCTCAAGAAAAAAAAAAAAAAAAAAAAAAAGGAGTGGGGGGCATGAGGGAATTTTAGGGGGTTAATGGGACTGTTCTATTTTTCAATTATGATAGTTATTACATGACTGGAAATATTTGTCAAAATTCAGAACTATACACTAACAAGGGTGAATTGTACTCTACGTGAATATAAATCATACACAAAAACCTGACTTAAAAAAAGACAAAGTAAACCAAAATTTCTTAGATATGCCATGTTTATAGTTACTAATTATTGGAATAGTTTTGCTAATTATGAGAAAACATTGGAGAGTCCCAAATTGAGAGATATTCTCCAAAATACCTCTTCAAAAGTGTTGAGTTCAAAAAGACAAAGAAAAACTGAGGAATCACCCCAGATTGCAAGAGACCAAAGATACATGACAATTTTAGTCAATGTAGGAATCTTAGGTTGGATCCTGAACTGTAAAAAGGGCATTAGTGGACAGTTGACAAAGTGGGGATTAAGGTCTGCAGATTAGTAAATAGTATTGTGGCAGTATTAATTTTTTGTACTCTGGTTAAGTAATATGTTACTATTAGGGAATGCTGGGTAAAAAGTATACAGGCACTCTCTGTATTATTTTTGTATTATAAAATGATTTTATCGTAAAAAGTTTTTCAAAAATTAACAACTTCTATTTATTAAAAGATTCGATGAGAATGTAAAAAGGCAATCCACAGAGTGGGAGACAGTATTTGCAATACATATATCCAACAAAGAACTCATTTCCATATTATATAAAGAAGTCTTAAATATTAATAAGAAATATATATAACACTCAACAGAAAAAGGATGAAAACTGTTCTAAGCACTTCACAGAGGAGGATCTCCAAATGCCAATAAACATAAAAGGTATGCAATCTTACTATTCATCAGGAATATGCAAAATAAGACCAACAAGATTCTGCCACCCACTTAACAGAACTGCTATCATTAAAAGACCAATAATACCAAGTGCTGGCAAGTATTTGAACTGATACAGGACTTTCATACCTTCTTGGCAGAAATATAAATTGGGACAACCTACCAACAGTGAATATATACATACCCTCTTCCCCATTAATTCTGCCTCCAGGTACATATAACTAAGAAAAATGTGGACATATATTCACCAAAAGACATACAAAAATGTGATAGCAGTACTACTTGTAATAGCCTCAAATTTGCAAATCAAATGGCCATCAACATAAATCGTAGTGTAGTCATCCAATGGAATGGTATGCAGTAGTAAAAATGAAACTACCATTATCCATGACAACACGATTGAATTATACAACTGTAATGTTGAGCAAAAGAGGAAAAATTTAGCTTGATAATAGAAGTCAGAATAGTGGTTACCTTTGGGAACAGGAAGGCAGTGACAGTGAGGGGACATGAGGGGACAATTGTTACACAGCTGTGCTCACTTTGTGAAAATGCATTGACCCATACACACACCTGCATATGTGATACTTAAAAAAGGTTTAATTTTTTAAATCTTTTGGAAGGCAAAGAATAGGGAGAGAAATAGAAGTGTTTTCATGAAAATATTAAAAATTCCTTTTGTTTTGAAGAAAACTATTGTTCTGTGTAATACAGTTCTCCATATGGGCGAAGAAAAGCATCCGGACAGTCCTCTTAAATGTAGGTATGATGTAAAAGCCAAGACTTCTGTGTGCTAAAACAGTAGCAACAACATAAACAAATTCCAAAAGGAAGCAGACAGAAAAATTAGAGAAGAAAGTAACCATGCACATCTGGAGAACCAAAAGCAAACAAACAAACAAAAAAATTCCAAGATATCAAATTGGAGAAGTGAAAATACAGTATATGTTTTATAAGATAATCAAACTGCCATGCCCATGGTGATTTCAGGAAGCTGTCTTCTCAGAGTGAAAGCCAGGGGTTACTTTGCGGGGTAAAGATAAAGAACAAAAAGATACACTGCATAATGAAAGGGCATCAGAATGAATGGAAGATAATTCCCTTGGACATGAGATGCAATCAAGTCAAGACCCATATTTTATCTCTGCTGGAGGCAGCCTTATTTGTTAGTAAAGTGCTAGGATAATAAACCATTGTTCTCCTTGCCAAGAACGTCAAAACAAATACAAGCTTCTTTGCTCAGTGCTAAAAATGTCTGAGCCTTT
Source organism: Hylobates moloch (assembly GCF_009828535.3). Classification (NCBI taxonomy): domain Eukaryota; kingdom Metazoa; phylum Chordata; class Mammalia; order Primates; family Hylobatidae; genus Hylobates; species Hylobates moloch. Next base: position 11,987,784 of record NW_026652286.1, on the reverse strand, counting down.
GGAGAACAGCTGGGCAGAAAGTGATCTTGTTCAATTTCAGCACATTTTTCCCCAAGTATTAGGCTGTCCAAACTCAGCCCACATCAAAGCATCCCAGGCACCCAGTGCTGGGACAGACCTGTCATGAAAACACAGCCTATCAAACTCAAGCGAGCGGAACGCACAATAAAACCACTTTAAACTTGTCCAACTCTCTGTCTGAAGGAGCAAGGACTTTGAAGCACAAAAAAGCTACTTTAAACAGATAATTCCTTTGAGGTGCTTTTTTCATAAATATAAAAAAAAATGTTGCTGTGCTTGCAAAATTCTGTATATTGATAAGGCTCTGGAAGCATTAGAAATGATTTCTGATCTCCTGGCTACCAATATCAATATAACTGTTGCCTAAGGGACAGCTTCTCCTAAGAACTTGCAAAATTCTTCTCCATGCTATCAAGTCAGCTCTCATTAAAGTATGTCTCATTTGTGGCTTGTGATTTGTATTAATTTGGAGGTATGTCATTTAGGATGTTTGGGGATTCAAGTAACTAAAAATTAAAAATTAATTCAACTGGCTTAAACAATAAGAACACTTCTTTTATCAAATAACAAGAATCCCAGAAGTAAAGTAGTCCAAGGTGGGTTAACCCAGTGACTCAAATGATGTCATCAAGGACTCAAGTTCTATCTTTCAGTTCTTCCATTCTCATGCTAGGTCCCCTCGTGGGCCTAAGGTGGCTGCCACAGTCCCACGCATCACAGCCAGATCTAAAAGTATCTAAAAGGAAGCAGTGTTCCTATGAGTTTCTTTTCATCACTGAGAATAAAAAAATCTTTGCAAAAGGCCTATCAGCAGACTGTCTATCGAGTTTTAGTGGCTAGAATTGTATCACATGCCTATGTCTAAGCCAATAACTAGACAGCAAATAGGATCACAATGCACCTATTAGACTAATGTACATCTAAACACAGGGATGGGGGTTATCTATGACTGATAAGATGGGGCAGACACCCAGGTAAATGGGCAGTGCTGTCAACTTAGAAGAAAAGAGAATAGCCTGTTAGGTAGGCGAGCATCTGTGTCTGCTACAATTGAGATGAAAGGTAAAATAAGTTTGGTCTAATTGAATTTTTTGGCTTAACTATGGTATGTATATTAAAAAAAAACCTTCTTACTTTCATTTTTTAATAGGCAGAATGTCATTCTGCTGCCCAGTCTGGGGTTTAGTAGTGCGATAATAGCTGACGGCAACCTTGAACTCCTTCAAGAGATCCTCCTGCCTCAGCCTCCTGAGTAGCTGGGACTTCAGGCATGCACCACCATGCTGGGCTAATTTGTTTTTATTTTTATTTTTGTAGAGACGGGGTCTCATTATGTTGCCCAGGCTGGTCTCAAACTCCTGGGCTCAAGCGATCCTCCCGCCTCAGCCTCCCAAAGCGTTGCAATTACAAGTGTGAGCCACCATGCTAAGCCAAAACCCTTTTAGATTGTGACTCTGGCTGTTAAAAATTATTCCATATTAGTTCACTTCCCCCCTACTATTTAAACTGGAATGACACCTTTGGTGTGTCTATACCTAATGACACTCGCCTTTCCCCATCCTTTGAAACTCCTCTTTTATTTCCATCCTCATCTTAGGAGTAAGCCTCCTGCACCTGTGTTTGTACAATGCTGTCTTCCTAGCCACAGATGATTGGAGCTGAGGAACCAATCAGCTTCTTTCTCTGAGAATTTCAAATTGGGGGCAACTCAGGTTGCATCAGTCCCTTCATCTGTTTGGATCTATAACATAACCTCTAGAATTGTGGGGCAGCAGTTTTTGTGCCATTTGGGACATGAAGCAAAAACTAGTGTGAGGGAAAGTAAAAATGAAAAAGATATACAGTGAGTAGTTTCTACAAGTTTTGGCTCCGTAAGACACTTTGAACTACCCCCTCACCACACACAGGCACGTGGGCTTGTGTACATGCACACACACACCTCCAAATGCATATGCAAGCCAGCTTGAGGCAGCTTATGTTACTTGCAACCAAACAGTCCTAACCAAAAAGGAACACAGTGTCCCTTTTCAGAGATGATTGAGGATCTTGCAGAATGCTAGGGTCATCCTGAAGAACTGCCAGTTCTCATTTCCTTTGTGCATAGAAAACTGAAGACAATGAGTCATAACTGTCATAAATCCACCCCAGACCTTGCTACAGAGGTTGCCTTTGATTTAAATCTTCACTATTCGTTTGGTTTCTAATAGTTTTTACTCTTTTTTCTAAAAGTATTCAACAAAACACTCAACAGTAACAACAACAAATAACTGTGTATTATGTGAATGGGAGGTGTTGTGTTGTGTCTTGGAGGGGCAGGGAATGGGACTAATATCTATTGAGTTCCAACAATTTGCTTTGCATGTATTGTTTACTTTAATCCTTATCACACACTACCTACTAGTAATAACAAAACGAGGCCATGCCTGGTGGCTCATGACTGTAATCCCAGCACTTTGGGAGGCTGAGGCAGGTGGATCACTTGAGATCAGGAGTTTGAGACCAGTCTGGCCAACATGGTGAAACCCGGTCTCTACAAAAAATAAAAAATTAGCTGGGCGTGGTGGTAGGGACCTATAATCCTAGCTTCTCAGGAGGCTGAGGCAGGAGAATCACTTGAACCCGGGAGGTGGAGGTTCCAGTAAGCCGAGATCGCGCCACTGCACTCCAGCCTGGGAAACACAGCGTGACTCCATCTCAAAAAAAAATACGTATGCGTGTGTGTGTGTGTGTGTGTGTGTGTGTGTGTGTGTGTATTTATAACAAAACCATTTTACCAATGTGGAAGCTGAGTCTCAGAAAAGCACATTGATTTTTGTTAAAGTCACACAGCTAGAAAGCCATGGAAGATTTTAAGCCCAGGTCTCCAGAGAATCAAAATTGATGATGTTTTCACTATTCCACGTTGTTAAACAGAAAAAAAAAAAGTGCTTTGATTACCCATCCTGTTAGGTAGACTCTGATTAACTGACATCTGACTCTGGCTATTTTTATTCTCACAATATAGGATATTCTCTACCATCAGGGAAAGAAACAGAGACAGGGAGAATGACCTTGTAGCACCAGATCTATTATGGGTATTTCTGCATTTTTAAAATTTCTAAATTAAGCACTGCTACCTCTGGTAAAAACAGAGGATAACATTTTTTAACATGTGGAACAAACAAACGCCAGGGAAGATTAAATGAGGGGCACAAGATCCTTAGACACAGAAATACTTTGTAGCCATCCCTTCTCACTGTCTCAGTAGGTGTACATTCTCAAGCTGTTGATTTTTCTTGACTAATTAAAGATGATTGGAGTTTTAGAGTTTGGCTTTATTTTTGTTTTTCTCCATCTTTCACATATTCCAGCTCACACACTGTCTGCTGCTGCCAATTAGCAAGAACGTGGGAGGAGTTAGTCCTGGCTATAACCAGGCTGGATACAAACCTGTCACAAATGAGATTAGGGAGATTCAGGCAAAAGCATTTACCTTAATGTGTTTTGTTCCTAGCAAAACAATCACGCAAATGTTTTAAGTCAAACCTTCCAAAACAGACACAGCCATGCAAAGCTGTCCATGCGAAACAGGCTGCCCGTCAGAACCGCCATTTTTATCTTCCACTGCTGTTCTGTGGGCCAGTTAACACTTCTCTACTCATAGAATGTTTTGTTTTTAGATTTTTTAAAAAACCACCCAGTTGAATTGTTACATTACAAAAAAAGGTTACTCTTTTGTTTTTAATACATTCCAACATTACAGGAATGAAATGCAGAAAGGGAAATTTGGATTTGAGTTTTTCATACTGTCAGGAGCCCTTCCTGTAAACCTTGCTAATGTCAAGAAGGTCTTAAAAAGTGTAAATTACAGGAAAACTCCAATTAGTCAAAATGCCCTGGGTATGGGAGATTCCAGGTTATCTCAGAGTTAACCAGAAAATCCTTTTCACTTCAACCCTTGCCATTGCAAGTCTCTGAAAAGCATGAGTTGAGTTTCCTGCCTTAAAAAGCACAGTTTACTCTAAATGCAATTTAATGTTTGCCTGATAGTTGAGGGTCAGGGTGGACCTCAGGCTAAATATTCTGGACCCCAATTCCCATTGTCCAGAAAAAGCAAAACAAAAGGAAATGGGAGATTGGGTACAATTTCTACTCGACCCTAGGACACGTTTTTGAAGTTCTTGAAATGAGCCTTTTCCTTCTGGTATTTTGCTCCTTTCTACTTCTATAAAGAGAGAAAAAAACAGTCTGCTAAACTAGGAGTTTTGCCTATATAAGTTCCAGTGAAATCGAGATGTTATGATATTTGAATTTTTCATTTAATCTTTATGAAAGAGATGACTGAGGTGTTGGCCATCAGGAGTTGGGAGCCATCCTCTTCCACCTGGTCTTGGATCTAGTACAGGGAGGCTTGGAAAAGTGAGTTCCCCTAGACACACCCTACCTTTCACTACCCCCCCCAAAGAGAGAGCAGAATGGCAGGGTCGTGCATTTGGTTATTTCTTCTCAGATCATTTGTCACTCTCTAGACCAAGGCTCCTCATCCTTGGCATTACTGACATTTTGGGTTGGATAACTATTTGTTGTAGGAGGCTGTATTAGGGTTCTCTAGAGAGACAGAACTAATAGGATAGATGTATACGTAAAGGGGAGTTTTTTTTTTTATTATTTTTATTTATTTATTTTATTTTTGAGACAGATTCTTGTTCTGTCGCCCAGGCTGAAGTGCAGTGGCGCAATCTCAGTTCACTGCAAGCTCTGCCTCCTGGGTTCACGCCATTCTCCTGCCTCAGCCTCCCAAGTAGCTGGGACTACAGGCACCCACCACCATGCCTGGCTAATTTTTTTGTATTTTTAGAAAAGACGGCATTTCACTGTGTTAGCCAGGATGGTCTCCATCTCCTGACCTCATGGTCCACCCACCTTGGCCTCCCAAAGTGCTGGGATTACAGGCGTGAGCCACTGTTCCTGTCTATTAAGAGTATTGACTCATACCATCACAAGGTGAGGTCCCACAATAGGTTGTCTGCAAGCTGAGGAACAAGGAAGCCAGTTTGAGTCTCAAAACCTCAAAACTAGGGAAGCCAACAGTGCAACCTTCAGTTGGTAGTCAAAGGTCCAAGAGTCCCAAAGCTTGGAGTCTGATGTTCAAGGGAGGCAGCATCCAGCACAGGAGAAAGGTGTAGGCTGGGAGACTCAGCCAGTCTAGTCTTTCACATTCTTCTGCCTGTTTTTATTCTGGCCGTGCTGGCAGCTGATTAGATTGTGCCCACCCACATTGAGGGTGAGTCTGACTTTCCCTATCCACCAATTCAAATGTTTATCTCCTTTGCCAACACCCTCACAGACACACCCAGGAACAATACTTTGCATCCTTCAATCCAGTCAAGGTGACAGTTGATATTAACCATCACATAGGCCGTTCTACACACAGTAGGATGTTCCTGCTAGATGCCAACAGCACTCCCCTCACCTCCTCAGCTGTGACAACCAAAAATGACTCCAGACATTGCCAAATATTCCCTGAGAGGCAAAACTGCCCCTAGTTGAGAATTACTGGTCTAGATGGAGGCACGATTATTCTTTTTCTCCCTCACTTGTCAAGATTATGAGTTTTCTTGACCTTGGCAAGTAATTTCATAACATATTTCCTGTGCTATTTCATGGAAAAACAAAAATAATTCTCTGATGAAAGTGGTATTTTGACTTGAATTGTATGAGGCAGGCCTTGTTAAAATACAACTGCAGGTTCTGCATTGTTTACTCTTCTAAATTTCCCTTGAGGTCATTGTCATTATGGACACCGAGTCAAGCCTTAGCCACAGCCTCTTATGTTGTATGGTCGTCTTCAATTTCATTTTTGCATCTATCTCAGAAACACTTTCACTACTGTTGCTGCTTCCTAAAGGCTTAATAGATTTTTCACCCACTGGGTTCTTTTAAACCCGTTATTCTTTCTCTCCAGTGGATTGGGTTAAATTTAAATTCCATGTTCTTAAAGAATATTTTGTATATTTTAAAAATTTGATAAATTAGTTGAATTCAGGCAGTTAGTTCTAGATGCCTGATTTTAAGGATGTAGTAGTATTTCTGCTATAGAAAGAGAAGTTAAATTGTTGTGGAGAGCAGATTAGGAGAGTTACTTACATAAGTTGATTTTCAAATTTCAAACAATTAAATATTTCATATATTTATATTATAATATAATGTATGCACAATTGTCCAGGTTCATCGGATTTTTTGTGTATGTTATTTTTACTTAGATGGTAAAGAATAGAACACAAAACAATAGGTGCTGACTATATAACAAATGTTCATTTACCTAGGTAAAGCCTAAAATATAACAATTAAGGCCGGGTGTGCTGGCTCACGCCTATAATCCCAGCACTTTGGGAGGCCAAGGCAGGTGGGTCACCTGAGGTCACGAGTTTGAGACCAGTCTGACCAACATGGAGAAACCCCGTCTCTACTAAAAATACAAAATTAGTCAGATGTGGTGGTGCATGCCTGTAATCCCAGCTACTTAAGAAGGCTGAGGCAGGAGAATCGCTTGAACCCAAGAGGTGGAGGTTGTGGTGAACTGAGATAGCACCATTGCACTCCAGCCTGGGCAACAAGAGCAAAACTCCATCAAAAAAAAAATCTTGTTTACATAAATTTAAAATAGCACGTATTTTTCTGACATGAAAGTAACACCTTCACATGACGTTCACTGGAAATACAAAAAGTGAAATGATGAAAAAGTACTTGTGATATTATCACCCAGAGATGATTGTCACTATTAACATTTAGAAAATGTTTCCTTTCAGTCTTTCTTTCCTTTTACAAAACTGAGACCACCCTAAATAGAGCTATTCTGATTTTTAAAATCATAGTAAGCACAGATATAAATATAACTAGTGTATTTAAACTGCCCGCCCCCCGTAGGACTTTAGGTGATTTCCAGTTCTTCACCATTATATGTTTAGTGCTGCAATGAAAGTCTCTATACATAAATCTTTGCACACATGCCTGAGCAGCACTTTCAGCTAAAACTTGAAAAGACAAATACAGGGTCAAAAGGTATGAATTTCTAAGACTCAATCCATATTGCTGAATTACCTCGGGAAAGCTATGCCCATTTTCAGTCTTTCTTTATTGGCAATTCTCTTGAAGGGCTTCCATCTTGATCTGTCAACCTCCAGGCCTGTGAAGACATTTCCCACAGGACATTCTTCAACTATGTCCATGTCAATGTAATAAGATCCATCTTAAGATATCTGTCAACAGCCTTCTTGGACCCATCTCAAACCATCTGTCAATGGCAACTCTAATATATTTTGGGAAGATGCTGATGTGGTTGCCAAAAAAGAGTTTGCAATGGAATCAGATTGTCCAATCACTCAAGTTGCAGAATTGAACTGTGTTAATGACATGTGACAATTTTATCACAATATCCAGAGACTCCATGCTAGGAACATGTCCTTGTAATTTTTTTTTTTTTTTTTTTTTTTTGAGACAGATTCTCACTCTGTCACCCAGGCTGGAATGCAGTGGTACAGTGGCGTGATCTTGTCTCACTGCAACCTCTGCCTCCTGGGTTCAAGTGATTCTCCTGCCTCAGCCTCCTAAGTAGCTGGGATTATAGGTGTGCGCCACCACTCCCGGCTAATTTTTGTATTTTTAGTAGAGATGGGGTTTCACCACGTTGGTGAGGCTGGTCTCAAACTCCTGACCTCGTGATCCACCCACCTCAGCCTCCCAAAGTCATGTCCTTGTAAATTTAAGGGCAGGCTGCAGGAGGAGGAATGGGAATTATCTTTCATGTGGCTTCTGTAGAACTCACACAATCCCAGCCATGTCACAAACTTGGCAGCAAGAATTGACTGCCAACCCTTAGCTCCAGTCAAGACTATGGAGAAAAACACCGCTTAGATACAGGACTATATGACTTAGAAAGGTAGATGAGTATAATCTCACTATAACACATACAACTGTTACTTTGCTGTGGGTTTGAATTTCGTGCCTCCAAATGATCTCTAACCAAGACAAGTATGGTGTTCCCAGGAAATGGAAAGGACCAGCCTTCTTACACTATAGAAAGTACTTTCATAGGTGTATAAAAGTACTTTTCTTTCTTCCTTTTTCTTTTTTTCAAATGGAGTCTTCCTCTGTCCACAGGCTGGAGTGCAGTTGCACCATCTTGGGTCACTGAAGCCTCTACCTCCTGGATTCAAGCGATTTTCATGTCTCAGCCTCTCAAGTAGCCTAGACTATAGGCACGCGCCACCACGCCTAGCTAATTTTTGTATTTTTACTAGACATGGGGTTTCACCATGTTGGCCAGGCTGGTCTTGAACTCCTGACCTCAAGTGATACACCTGCCTCAGCCTCCCAAAATGCTGGGATTACAGGCGTGAGCCACCACACCCAGCCCATAAGCGCTTTTCATTACTGTTTATTACTGTTATCATACTTTTATTATTGTTCTGGGGTGACTCTGAAACCCAGAATCTAAAATATCTGGAGAACTAATTCATTTTATTTTGGTGCACAAAATTGGTGTCAGTAATTGCCTGGTCTCATCCTCTTACCAGATCCTCGCTGGCAACTTGACCCTCATCAGGAATCATAAAGCCGGAATTAGCCTTTAACTTTCAAGGGCTGGTGTATAGTCTAGTCTAAGTTTTCAAGTGGCCAGAGTGGTCTCTACCCTCAAATGGACGAAGTGTTCATGGGTTGTCATTGCTCTGAACCACTGGCTAATTGAGTCACTTTCTGAACTGTCACAGACAGTACAAAGTCCCCAGGCATTCAGGCTGTTCCTTAGCTCTCTGGACCATATTATCTCCTTGGCATCTCATCTAAATGCAACACACCACCAAAGTCAGAGCAGGCAGAAACCACAAGGAACACATAAGAGACAGAAGTCAGGGGCCTACCGCTTTGCCAATGAGGCAGACTGGAAAGGCAGGCCTGACCCAAATTGCTTCTCACTATAAATAGCTTTATTAAGAATGGGTTGTACTTAGCCACCCCTCAGATGAAATCAAAGCATCTTGAATACATTTCCTGGATGTGGTCTGTTGGGTATAAGAATGACCCAAATTCTTTATGTCCGTACACTGTAGCCAAAATTCACCCAAATGGCATTCTCCTGGAATGGAGACCAGAACCTGGCTTATCCATCTGCATGTGTTCTATGGATATATTCCTACCCTGAGTGTAGGAAAACAAAGGGGGAATTAGAAACATAGACATTTTTTAAGCACTTCACCCATTTTATTGCATGTAGCTGTCCCAATAATTCTACAAGCCAGGACTTTTATCTCTTTCAGAGAAGAGCAAAATGAGGCTCAGAGAGGGTAAGTATCTCACCCTAAGTCATACAGGAAGGAAAGAAATGGCAAAGCCAGGACACGAGTGTGAATCAAACTGCCCAATTTTTTTTTTCTTTTTCTTTTTGAGATGGGGTCTTGCTCTGTCACCAGGCTAGAGTGCGGTGGCACAAGCTCGGCTCACTGCAACCTCCACCTCCTGGGTTCAAGAAATTCTCCTGTCTCAGCCTCCTGAGTAGCTGAGACTACAGGCACACACCACCACACCCAGCTTATTTTTGTATTTTCAGTAGAGATGGGGTTTCACTGTGTTGGCCAGGATGGTCTCGATCTCTTGACCTCGTGATCTGCCCACCTCAGCCTCCCAAAGTGCTGGGATTACAGGCATAAGCCACCTCACCCGGCCTCAAACTGCCCAATTTTAAGGTCTCTGTACTCTCCATCATCACATAGCAGGGGGTCTCAAGTAGGCAAATTTCTTATGGATTGACTTCTGAGATGGCCATGTCCCTACAGATGTACGATCTTCTATCTTTGCCTTAGAGTTGCTGTTGAGCTATTGCGGGGAAGGAATTGGGGAGGTGGTGAATCTAGGAGAGTTAGTCAGAAAGAGGACTCCAGGGGTTACATCACTTTGATGAAAAACTAACATTATAAGGCATGGCATATTGGTTATAAATTTGCGCAATTTTTATGTGTCAATTTCTGTCTGAATGAACCTCATCTATCCTATATCAACACAAGTAATTTGTATGTCTTTTTACAGGTTTTTGTTTCGTCTTGAACTCCTAGGGCCTGAGAGCCCTGACCATCTATGTTATACCTAGAATTTAGAATTGTTTTTCCTTTTCTTTCAATCCTGATTTAGCGTGGAATTCACAGTCAGTGCAGGCAACTCAAGAGTGTATGATCATTGCAGAAACAGGCTGCCCAGCCAGGGTCGCATTTCATAGTCCTCTGAATGTAGCTGGCCCCATGTGGTCATTTCTAGTCCAAGGTAGTTAAGAAAGAGATATGCTCCTTCACGCTTCCTCTTTTCTCTTCCACCTGGTTGCAGAGAACTTTGCAACTAGACGTGGTAGCTCACACCTGTAATCTCAGCACTCTGGGAGGCCAGGAATTTAAGACCAGCGTGGGCAACATAGTGAGACCCTTATCTCTACAAAAAAAAAAAAAAAAAAGAAAGAAAGAAAGAAAGAAAGAAAAATTAGCCAGGCATGGTGATGTGCACCTGTGGTCCCAGCTACTCAGGAGGCTGAGGCAAGAGGATCACTTGAGTCTGGGAGGTTGGGGCTGCAGTGAGCCGTGATTGCACCACTGCACTCCAGCCTGGGTGACAGAGCAAGATCCTATCTCAAAAACAAAACAGAACTTGAATATGCCTCAGAATCAACTAGAAGGCTGTTAAAATACAGATTGCTGGGCTCTATCCCCAGAGTTTTTCTTCAGTAGATCAGGGACTTGATAATTTGCAAGTTTTACAAGTTCCCAGATGTTGTGGATATACCAATCTGGGCACCACAAGTTGGGAACCACTGCCCTAGGGCAACACTCTCATGTAACACTGGCTATACTTTAGACACCCCTGGAGGTGTTTTAAACTTTTTGATGCCCAAGCTGCAACTAAAACCAATAAAATCAGAATATCTTGGGGATGGGGCTCATGTATTAGCAGAAAGCTCCTCAGGTAATTACAACATTGAGTTAAAATTGAAAATCACTGGTGTAAGGTGGAGACTTAAGATTGAAGAAACATTGGTTCTTAAATCATTGAGTGGAGGAAAGCAGCCTGCCTGGAAGAAGTGCCCACTTTGGATTGTTGTACGAACAGGAAATAAACTTTTACTGGGGTAGGCTGCTGAAATTTTGGAGATGATTTGCTGTTGCAGCTGGCATTATCCTTATTAATACTACAATGTTGACTATTAAGAACCAGCTTTCAAACATTCTGTTGCTTATCCTTTTAATTCCTGCCTTGTTCTGCTCTGAGAGTATTGATCTGATTGGTTAGATTCTGCAATTCTTAGTGGCCCGTATTTTCTAGACGTGGAACTTACAACAGAAATAAGGTTATATACAGCACACGTAACATAGGTATAGCCTCTCTTCTTTCTCTCTTTATCCTTGTGGCCAGAATAGCAGGGTAGCTCTAGTTCATTCTCTTCCTTTCTCCCCACCCCTTCACTTTTTCTCTCCTTGGAAACACAGTCCACCTCCCACCTGGAAGCAGGTTCAGATTTCTTCACTCAGTTTGAAAGGACTTGGGCAGCCACCATTCGGCAAATATTCTAGGCAAAGGTGACAAAATACTTTCGCTTTCTTCTCTGATATAGTTGAAAACCAGGAATCAAAACCAAACCACAAAAAACCTGAGCCAATACACATCAGCCAGAGGCAGAGAACATGAAACTAGAAAGTCGAACAGGTAATACGTGAGAATTGGGCTTGAACCACAACAGGCAAGAAGCATGAGGTCCACTCTTGCTCAAGTTTGCATTACGGTTTTTCACCAAAGCTCTCTCTAAAAATAAAGTGCTACTTACCGCTCCTGTGAAGGCACTGCTGAGAAATGGGGCTAGCAAGCCAAAGGTGGGATTCAGGTGTTTCAGGGTCCTCTGGCCAAAGGTCTTCATCGACCCTCCATTAGCTAAAAAGATGGTGTAATTGTGCAAACATAAGCATTTAAAAGGCATGGTGACCAAAAACAGATATGGATGACTTTTATTGAGGAATCAACCCACGTCTGTGTTCACTCTAAGGGAAACTAACATGTGAATAAAAAACTGGACAGATTCCCCCCACCACCCATAAAAATGTCAGGTTTTTGATGGACAGAAATGGAAAAGCTAATGGCTCTAAAAGCATATGTTGCAAGTTCTGCGTTTTCATGATAAATGTAAAGGTCAATAGCCTCAGTTGAGAATCAGTTTCCTGGCTGACGGCAGTGAACTGCCCCTCTCCTGGACACTCTTGTTCTTGGAGCTTCCCCTCAACTTTCCCTAGTGGGAAAAGGACAACTTTTTTGGTTGTGAGAAACAGAAAATCCAACCCAAAATAGTGCTCAAAGAAATTTTATTGAATCACGTACTGAATGTCTGAAATCAGGACTTACTTTAGACATTGATTGATTCGAGGGCTCAAGCACTGTCCTCAAGATCCAGTGTCTCTCTTGTTCTCGTCCTGACTTGACTGTTTTCTCAAACCCATGTTCCCTCGATAGATGGAGATGGCTACAGCTGCTCCAACCTCATACCTCTCAAGTCATCTAGTGAGAGTCTCCTTCCCAGAATTCCCTGCAAAAGTCTCACTGTGTTTCTAATTAAGTCACATAATTATCAATGAGCCAATCACTGGAGTCCAAGGAAATGCAATACCTTGATGGGCTTAAACCAAAATCACATGCCCTCCTCCTGAGCCAGGGTGAGTCATCCTGACAGAAAGAAGAAGGGATGGCGGAATTGTCAAAAGAAGGGGGATTAGATTCTGGACAACCAAAAAGGAACAGGTGTCTGGCATAGTATCCCTGACTTCCAGGGCCAATCAAAGAAAATTCTTCTTTAACTGTTTTCTCCTGAGGGGCAGCTTAGCAGGCACATATGATTCCCTACATTATGTTTCCAACTAGTCACAATAAAAGGGGAAGGATGGAGACAGGAATAAGCCTGAAAAGGGAACAGAATTGAGGGGAGAGCTCTCCTGAGGAGGGAAGAATGAGACTGCAGAGTGGGGACTGTGTTATCCACTCTACACATCATCTTTCCCCTGGCAGAGCAGCCTACCCACACAGGAACTGGATCGCAAGAGCTGGTGGTGTTCTCTTTCCAGTGGAGACTCACTAGGCCGATGCTTCCTTCCTTGTTTGCCCTGGGCTGCTTCTCTCCTGCCACTCTGTTGACACACACATAGATCCTCTTATGATGATGCTCCATGGAAACCAGGGATGGAATGAATCAAAAGTGGTCAGAAGAACCATTGTTCTCCCTTGTAAAATAACTGAACCCTTGTTAATCTGTTGCCAGCCTCACATTTCTCCCGGAGAGATCTCCATTGGCTGGAGGCTGTAAACAGGAAACTTGAAACCCTCAGTCATCCTTTGTATTACTTATTGTTTGCAGGCAGCTGCAGGGTATTCACCACCACAGAGCTTATGCCTGGGGTTGAATCCTACTAGAGAGATGAGCAGTATAGTTTCTAAGACACAACCTGCAGAGGAGAAAATACACTTCTTCAAAAGGAAAGCAGAAATAAGGCTCAGAATTGAGCAAAGACGCATTTTTAAATGGGTGACAGATTTGCAAGGATAGTAAAATAACTCTTAGTTTTACTTTGTGTACAATCAGCATGCCCACACACTGTGGCTATAGGAAAATGTAAAAATTTTTTAATTTCCTGTAGCCCGGCTGAAGATGGACTATTACTATGGACAATACTGAAGCTTTGGGACAACAGAAGTAAACTGCAAAGTAAGGCATACTTTAGAAATACCAGCAGATGTGGCTGGTGTCCAGGCTCGAGAGATCCTAGCTATAAAGATGGTCTCGTGTGGGGGATGAGATCTAGGACCCAGACTGTATGAGTGTGAATCCCAACTCTGACACTCACCAGCTGTGGGGCTTAACCTTTTTCTGCTTGTCTCATCATCTATAACACGGGGATAATAATAGTACGTACCTCATTGGGTTATTGTGAACATTCTATAGGTTACTATGAATAAAGTGCTTAGAACAATGACTAACGCATGGTAAGAGCTTGTATGTGTTAGCTATCATTATTTTTACAAAATAATCCTTCCCCATGTAGGTACTGGATTTGTTTGTTGAGTGAGTAAATAGATGAATGGATAAAATCAGCCTTAGCATTCACTGTACATAAAACACCAACCTCTCAGTCCCATTTTGCCCAGGTCCATTTTCTCAGCCATGACTGGTGTGCGGTGAGGCTCAGACCTACTGGTTGTTTCTAAAGCCTTCTTGGGTCTCCACTCTGCAACTCCTGGAAGCTAGCCAACCCCCACCAACCTCTCACATATTTAAAAAACAAAGTGTAGTCTAAAATCCATTCAGGGAAAAAAGTTTATTTAAATAAAAATAAAACAAAGCAATATTGTCTGTGAAACAAGCACTTAACTAAATGAAACATTTTTCACTGTATGGAAGGGCTTTGAAATGGACCAAATGCATTACTGAGTACGTTCAGTGAAAATCTACGTGCTGTCTTGGGCAACCTTCCAGGGTGTTTGATTCTGTGGGATTGCTGCACCTTTCACTGCCTTGAACAATTTTACAACTTTGTAAGTTGCAGCTAACTGACTGCAATACAAGTGATTATTTTCCATGGACATGTGTATGAGTTTTCTGTTGCTGTTTAAAAAAACTGCCATAAACTAAGCAACTTGATATAACATACATGTATTACCTTGTATTTTCTGTGGGTCAGGAGTTCAGGCACAGGTTAACTGGGTCTTCTGCCCAGGATATCAGCAGGTTGAAATCATGATGTGATCCTGGGCTTGGATTTCTCTCCTAAGTGCATTTCATTGGCAGAATTCATCTTGTGGTTTAAGACTGAGGTCCCTGATTTTTTTTTTTTTTTTTGAGACGGAGTCTAGCTCTGTCGCTCGGGCTGGAGTACAGTGGCACAGTCTCGGCTCACTGCAACCTCCACCTCCTGGATTCAAGCGGTTTTCCTGCCTCAGCCTCCCATGTAGTTGGGACCACAGACACGTGCTACAATGCCCGGCTAATTTTTTGTATTTTTAGTACCGACGGGTTTTCACCGTGTTAGCCAGGATGGTCTCGATCTCCTGACTTCATGATCTGCCCACCTCGGCCTCCCAAAGTGCTGCAATTACAGGCGTGAGCCACCGAGCCCGGCCCCCTGATTTTTTACTGACATGCCCGAGACATGTCAGCATAGGCTGTTCTCAGTTTCTAGAGGCCACCTGCTATTCCCTACCATGTGGCCTTCACAACTTGGCAGTTTGCCTCTCAAAGGTCAGCAGAATCTTTCCTACTTTAAATCTCTTCATTTAAGGGTTTGCTTGATTTAGATCATACCTACTCAGGATAATCTCCCTTTTGATTAATTTGTCTCAAACATTTAATTACACCTGCAAATTCCTTTCACTTTGTTGACCAATGTAACCTAATCATGAGAATGAAATCCATCATACTCACAGTCCTGCCCATACTCAAGAAGAAGAAATTCTGCAGGGGGTCAGCCATGGTGGCTCACACCTGTAATCCCGGCACTTTGGGAGGCCGAGGCGAGTGGATCACTTGAGGTCAGGAGTTCAAGACCAGCCTGGCCAACATGGTGAAACCCATTCTCTACTAAAAATACAAAAATTAGCTGGACATGGTGGTGCACACCTGTAGTCCCAGCTACTCGTGAGGCCGAGACAGGATAATTGCTTGAACCCGGGAGGCGGAGGTTGCAGTGAGACAAGATCACACCAGTGTACTCCAACCTAGGCAACAGGGTGAGACTCCGTCTCAAGAAAAAGAAAAAAAAAAAGAAATTCTACAGTCTCAAAAAAAAAAAAAAAGTTATTCAAGGCATGTACACTAAGGGTTAGGAATCTTAGAATTCTGGCTACCACAACATGCAATTAATTTTGAAAATTATCCCTACTATTTCCCCTCAAGCCAGTTTTTGCATCTCTTAAACAAATTTCTCAGCTTTCTTGTTTGTTTGTTTGTTTTGGTGTTTTTTTTTGGTTTTGTTTGAAACAAGGTTTCACTCTGTTGCCCAGGCCAGAGTGCAGTGGTGTGATCATAGGTGCAGTTGCTCACTGCAACTTTGAACTCCTGGGCTCGAGAGATCCTCCCCCCTCAGCCTCATCTAGGAATTACGGCCACCAACAACCAAGCCCAACTAATTTTTAAATTTTTGGTAGAGATGGGATCTAACTATGTTGCCCAGGCTGTTCTCAAACTCCTGGGCTCAAGCAAGTCCTCCTCCCTGGGCCTCCTGAAGTGTTGGGATTACAGGTGTGAGCCACCACACTCAGCTGTTGGCACTCTTGATTGCCCATATGTGTATCTACTCTTTGATTTCCTTTGAACCTGTTATAATGTCTTACTGTTTTCCTCATTGATTAATGAGTTAAATAAAATATTTGACATGTTTTCACTTTCTGTTTGTATGAGTCATGGTTTTACTTTTTAAAATATTCTATTTTCACATCAACTTTTATATTAATATTTATTGCATATTTTTTCTTAAAAATGATGGATATGTTACTTACTTTTAAGTGTGCAACCAAAGGGCTGTTTCCCTTTTCTAGAACTTCTAGCTCTTGAGACCTAATATTATTTGCTGCTGTGAACATATAATGTTTCTGGCTTTTACTAGCCTCATCTTAAGCGGCTTAATCCTGGGACATAGCAATAGAACTACCATTACCTTAGCATTAGAGAGGAGCAAACAACAACCCACCTCACCACCCCTAGATTAATTCCCTTCCTTATGAACAAAAAATATCAAAGGGCCCTGCTGACATTCTCTTCTAGAATCTTGGGATTCCAGGATTTTGCTACTGGAAAGGGCAGAGGATTTTTCTCCTCTCTGTGCTCAAAATAATGCACTTTTCTGATCACTAACAATGCCTTTGTGGAAACAAATATCAATAAAAATTAGATGTTATCTTCCTGTGCCTAGCGTGGTGCCTGGTACATAGTAGGTCTTCAGGAGATGTTAGGTCTCTGCTTCCTTTCCAGCCATACTGTGAAGGGTGAAAAGAGAAGAGGCATAAAGAGGCTTCTGGGTTTCCTGCCTCTATCCTGGCATCAAGCTCATTGGCGGCAGGGCCAGCCTTTCCCAAGTGAGTATAGCACATATGTAGCACACTCCTGATCACTTTTATGAGCAAAGAAAAATCTTGCTCGTGCCAGAGAGGCAAATGAAAGATTAATTCCAGTTAAATAATACATAATAGATCATTATCCTGTCCTCTCCCGGTCAACTAACTTTGTAATGTGTAAACACTTATGGGGCATACAACATCAAACTCCATAAACTGTTGTAAAGCGGAAGGAACGATGCTGATTACTCTGGCGGCACACAAGGACACAAGAATTGTATTTTATTTCCCTTTTTTGAGTGAGGAGCCAAGTTGACATTCTGGACCATCGTGACAAAACAAATTTCCTGTCCAAGTTTAACAGGAAGCATCCAATCTTTACACCTGGTGCTTCCCATTACACACCCCCATGCTAACTTTCTCACAAGTTTCATCTACCTTTAAAAGCAAAGGCTGTAACATCATAGTTTTGTCTTCAAAGCCATCAGCAAATATTGGTCGTGTTTCATCAAGGTGTGTCCTGGAGAGACAGAAAACCCACATGACTCCCTTTTTCCATTTCTTCTTACTGCGTGGTAAGAATGAAACAACAAACTATTATAGAAAAAGTCTTAAAGAAGGGACTTAAGATGGAGGTGGGGAAAGGTATGGTTTGCAGCATAAAAGTAGAAAAGACAATCAAGTGTGAGCAGTGCACGTTTTTGAAATTGCTTCTGAATCCACTATTATAGGTTACATTGTCAGTGGCTGTATTGATTATTTTTAGGTAATATATTTGTAGAACTTCTGCTAATGGACACTTCAGGATCATCTTTTGCATTTAATGTATCTAATACCCATTGATCAGGTCATTGGCTTATTGGTTATCTACTTTGCTGCCAAATGATTCTCTATAATTGCTTTCTTCATTACCCATTTCTATTCCAGGAGCAGCTTCTATTGTGTCCCATTACACTAATGGAAATTATTGATATGGAAATTAGTAGGCGCTGAGCTTAAGAATTCTATGACACACACATTGCATTTCTTTAAGTTGTAGATGTTCTTGTATAATTAGCAGTAAATATTGACATGGTGAAATTAGTGAATTTAATTCAAAGCAAAAGAACAAGAAACATCTTTAAAAAGGAAGCACCAAATATTTTGCATAGCTATGTATACTTTAGTAAAAATAAATATAGCAAGTTTGGCATTTATGTTTAACATTGTTTAGCATCCTGAGTTAAAAGACAAGAGTGTTTTTGATTCTTGTTGCTATAAGCATGCTCATGTTATGGCTGGAAAAGTTAGCCTCAGGGTGGCTAATATCTGTGTTATGTTGTCCAATATGTTAGCCACTAGCTACATGTGGCTGTTGAGCCCTTGAAATACAGCCAGTCTAAATGGAGATGTTATAATTATAAAAGGCACACCAAATGCTGAAGACTTAGCATGAAAAAAGGATTGTAAAATATCTCATTAATTTTTTAATTGATTATAGGTTGAAATAATATTTTGAATAGTCAGTCATGAAATATATTATTGAAATTAATTTCACCCTCTTTCTTTTTCCTTATTTTAATGTGACTACTAGAAAAAACTAAATTATATATGGTGTTCACATTATATTTCCATTGGACAGCACTGGTCTAGCACAAGTCTTAAGTGGGTAGCGTCTAGCACTTCACTGTGCCATATGGTAGCAACTAGTCTCATGTGATAATTATATTTAAATGCAAATTATTTAAAGATGACACTTCTAAAATTCAGTTCCTCAGTTGTGCTAGTCACATTTCAAGTGCTATTGCTCTACGGCTGGGAGCTACCAGACTGTATGACACAGATAGAGAAGCCTCATAGCATCCCAGAAAGTTGCATTGAAATGTGCTGGTCGAGGTCAGGAGTTCAAGACCAGCCTGGTCAACATGGTGAAAACCTGTCTCTACTAAAAATACAAACATGAGCTGGGTGTGGTGGTGTGCACCTGTAATCATAGCTACTTGGGAGGCTGAAGTAGGAGAATTGCTTGAACCCAGGAGGTGGAGATTGCAGTGAGCCGAGATTGCACCACCGCTCTCCGGCCTGGGAGACAGAGCGAGACTCCATCTCAAAAAAAACCAAAAAATAAAAAAGGAAAAGTGCTGGTCCAGCACATCACTAAGCAAGCATTAAAATTGAGAATGCCTAGTCTGGGCGCGGTGGCTCACGCCTGTAATCCCAGCACTTTGGGATGCCGAGGCGGGTGGATCACGAGGTCAGGAGTTCGAGACCAGTCTGGCTAATATGGTGAAGGCCTGTCTCTACTAAAAATACAAAAAATTAGCTGGGCGTGGTGGTAGGTGCCTGTAATCCCAGGTACTCAGGAGGCTGAGGCAGGGGAATCGCTTGAACCCGGGAAGTGGAGGTTGCAGTGAGCCGAGATCTTGCCATTGTACTCCAGCCAGGGTGACAGTGTGAAACTCCATCTCAAAAAAAAAAAAAAAAAAGAAAAATCCCTGAGAATTCCTCTCTGCTAAGCCATTGTCCATGGAGACTGTAATAAAATGCCATGAAAATAAATGTGTCATATTAAAGGAAAAACTGTGCAAATAGTGATAACGCATAGTTGGCAATGATAGCTATTAAACCAGGTGTTCGTCCTTGGAAAGTCTAATCACTGCTCAGAATATAGCTTCAAAGATGGTATTTATCCATTGGGGTGACCACTTAATTTTGAGGGACAGAAAAGAGGCAAATTAGGCAGCAAAAACTGGAAACACATATAGCATTTTAATAAGTTGTAGTGAACAAGAACGTCCATTTTGGCTGTAATCTCTTTGAAGGGGCTTGGAAGTTAGAAGACAAAGCAAGGCCTGTGGTCCCCCAGCCAGACAATGCCAGACAATGCCAGACAATGCCAGTGTTCCTTCCCCTGTGCCCCACTGCCTGGAGGTTAAGACAGTAGTGAGAACTGTATGTTTGTTTAGGGGACTGGGGGCTGCAGGGGGGGAAGTCACAGATTTTAAAGTAAGCATTTAAGGGGAAATTTCTATAAAGCCAAGCGTCAAATTATTCCTAAACCTAAACCCTCAGAATCAGAAACCAAAATTAATGTCATCAGCTTCTCTTTGCTTTTGGCTGTGACCTTTTTGTACCCCAGCGCCATAGAAGGCCTAGGTGTCAGAAGAATAAGAAAAGTAGATAATAGGAGTAAAAAAAAGAACTAGGGTCTTATTTTCTTTCTTCGGCACACTCTCTTTTTCGTGGTGGGAATGGGGGTGTGTGTCCAAACATGTTTATTTAAATGTATATTTGGGTCAGGCACGGTGGCTCACGCCTGTAATCCCAGCACTTTGGGAGGCCGAGGTGGGCAGATCACGAGGTCAGGAGATGGAGACCATCCTGGCTAACACAGTGAAACCCCATCTCTACTAAAAATACAAAAAATTAACCAGGTGTGGTGGCACTTGCCTGTAGATCCAGCTACTCGAGAGGCTGAGGCAGGAGAATCGCTTGAACCCAGGAGGCAGAGGTTGCAGTGAGCAGAGATCGCACCCCTGCACTCCAGCCTGGGCGACGGGCAAGACTCCAGCCTGAGTGATGGAGTGAGACTCCATCTAAAAAAAAAAAAAAAAAATACATTTGATGGAACCCCTCCGTCGTTTTGTTATGTTTATTGTGTTTGTCTAGAAGTGAAGGTATCAGGGAAATTATCCCTTCTTGAATGTCTGCATGTTATTATTCTCTCCAGTGTTCAGAGGAGGAAACTGAGTCTTCCAATGATAAAGTTCATTGTCCAACGTCACCAGCTGGTTAGTAGCTAAATCAGGATTTATACCCAGGTCTTCCCCAAAGCCGAGCTCTGTTTTACACCAAAATACTCTTCCGGGCACCAAGGCAGGCACAACGGAGTTCCCTGCTGCCAGCATTAATGTGGGTATAAATGAGTTAATACTGAACACTGCTTCTAGGGCATGCGATGTAGCCCATTAGAGTCTCCGCGGACTCTGAGTCCAGAGGCTAGGAATCTTTGTTTTGTCACTGATAAATGATCTGCAGTCTCTTAATCCTGATTCTATATTCCTCATTTGTAAAGCTGTTGGCATATTTGCACTGAGCAGATCGCTCTCTCTGCCAGCTTAGCTTCACATGGCAGTTTGGGATTTTTTATTTCTTTAAGATTTTATAAAGCTGAGTGTAAAATGGGAATGTTTTCATAAATGCTTAAGCATCTTTAGTGAAGCTAATTTATAGAATTTAAATGTTCCTCTCCGGCAGTTTTAAACTCAAATTTCTCAGCGGTGGTTGGGGGGTTGGGGCCGAGAAACGGGAAACTGCTCTGTTTCATTGTTCACACTCAACAATAAAAAATTAAATGGCCTAAAAAGTGCAAGCTAGAGAGAATTTTTTTCAGACGTACCCTCCTCTGAACTGGAGTGATGGTGATACAGGCAAAAATGGGATTCTTCTCTTCTCCGGGTCCCCCAGCCCTCCTTGGCAGGAGCCTGGCGGCCACACCTTAAATTTCTGGGGCGACTCAGCCCCTGTGGCACAGTGCTAGGCACGACACCCAGCACCTTACTCAAGTCACCTTTGCCAGCGGCTTGCCTCCCAGCCCCTCCCTTGGGAGCATGCTTTGGCAATGGCGTGACTGGGTGGTGAAGAACTTGGATTGTGCAACCTTGTGAGGTTGTGTAACCACCACGGCTGCACTTTTTGCACAGTCGGCTAGAGAGCTTAGGGCACAGCCAGAGTCTGCAGCAAGGTTCTCATGGTAAGATTTTTTTGGGAGCTACTTTCTGCTTCTATTTTACATCCCGTCCTTGTTTTAGCACCTGTTTTTGTTGCCAGAAGATGAGATGGCATGAAGTCTGCCTTCCTCTCTCTTCTTATATGGAACCAGGTGGTGTATACATAAGTAGATATTTAATATATCAAAAGGGGAGGCCTTTCTCCTCACTTCTCGTTTATGGCTTTGGGAGTTCAAAAGCCTCCTTTTGTCTCTCAGCCCTAACTAAACTCAAAAGATACTCAATTTTCTCTCTGGATGTGCTGATTCAGCTTTTTTTTTTTTTTTTTTTTTTTTAACTGTGCATAGCGGACAGCTCAAGAGATTGTGAACTGTACAATAATAGAAGTAATATGACCGGGCGTGGTGGCTCACGCCTGTAATCCCAGCACTTTGGGAGGCTGAGGTGGGCAGATCATGAGGTCAGGAGATTGAGACCATCCTGGCTATCATGGTGAAACCCTGTCTCTACTAAAAAAGTACAAAACAATTAGCCGGGCGTGGTGGCGGGCGCCTGTAGTCCCAGCTACTCAGGAGGCTGAGGCAGGAGAATCGCTCAAACCCAGGAGGTGGAGGTTGCAGTGAGCTTAGATCATGCCACTGCACTCCAGCCTGGGCAACAGAGTGAGGCTCCACCTCAAAATAATAATAATAATAATAGAAGTAATATAACAGCTAACATTTAATAAGTGCTTATGCTGTGCACAGTGCCATATAATAGATACCTATCCCTTAATTCTCACAATCCTGAGATAAGTGTTATAATCATCTTCCCATTTTACTGGTGAGAAAACTGAGGCTCAGAAAGATTCTGTAATTTATCCAAGGCCACACTGCTTGTAAGTGGCATGACAAGGCGGGCACCCTGGTCCATGTCCATGTCCATCTCACGTGTCTCACTGAGCAGAAGCTCAGCTTTCCAGATTGCCCGTGGTGGAAAGGAAAGACATTCCTTAGGCTAGCCTCCAGGCTAACAGGGTTTAGCTCATTACATTAAATAGCTGTATACTTGAAAATCATTCTGTTAGTCCAGGATAAGGTAGGCTACACTGCAGCAATCAACCCAAAATATTAGTGTCTTAGCATAGCAAGGGTTTATTGTGGACTCATGCAAAATCTAATGTGAAAGTCCAGGCTGGATGGAAGGGCATGTGTTGATGTTTCAGCTGATGGTCCCAGCTGAGTCCAGCCTCAGAGTTGTCCCGTCCCAGACCCCACACATATGAGGGAAGAAGCCTCCAGGCAATTTCTTTTTCTTTTTTTCTTTTGAGATGGAGTTTCGCTCTTGTTGCCCAGGCTGGAGTGCAGTGGTGTGATTTCGGCTCACTGCAACCTCCATCTCCTGAGTTCAAGTGATTCTCCTGCCTCAGTCTCCCGAGTAGCTGGGATTACGGGCGTGCGCCACCATGCCTGGCTAATTTTTTGCATTTTTAGCAGAGACGGGGTTTCATCATGTTGGCCAGGCTGGTCTCGAACTCCTGACCTCAGATAATCCACCTGCCTTGGCCTCCCAAAGTGCTGGGATTACATGCATGAGCCACCGCACCCAGCCTTTCCAGGCTATTTCTGCTCCTAACATTTCAAGTCACCTCCAGCTATTCATATTGTTATGGGCTGTTTGTGTACCCCCAAAATGCATACGTCAGACCCCTAATCCCCAAAATGATGGTATTTGGAGATGGGACCTTTAAGAAGTGATTAGGCTTAGATGAGGCCATGACGGGGTGTAGGGGAGACCCAGTTTGATAAAATCAGTGTCTTAATGAGAAGAGACAGCAAAGAGCTCCTTCCTCTCTCTCAACTGTATGAGGACAGAGTAAGAAGTGGGCCCCCTCTAAGCCAGAAAGAGAGCCCTCCCCAGAAACTAAATGGGCTGCCACGTTGATCATGAACTTCCCAGGAGCCAGAATAGTAAGAAAATAAATTTCTGTTGTTTAAGCCACCCATTCTGTGACAGCCATAGTTAGGGCAGCCATGCCAGGCCAGACGTGGTGGCTCACACCTGTAATCTCAGCACTTTGGGAGCCTCAGGTGAAAGGATCACATCAACCCAGGATTTCAAGGCAGCCCAGGCAACAGAGTGGGACACCCACCTATACAGAATATAATAATAATAATTAGCCGGGTGTTGTGGCACACACCTGTAGTCCCATCTACACAGGAGGCCAAGGCAGGGGGATCACCGGGGGATTACTTGAGGCTGGGAGGTCAAGGCTTCAGTGAGCCATGATGGTGCCACTCACTGTACTCTAGCCTGGGTGACAAGACCGAGACCCTGTCTTAAATAAAATATGTAAATCAATAAGTCAATAAAAACATAGTTATGGCAGCAGCAGAAGAGTAATACACACATTTTTCCCAGCTGAGGCTCCAGATATCATGGAATTAGACAAGACATCCCACTTTGTCCTGTTGGAACTCCTGGCCCACAGAATGCATGAGCCTATTACAATGGTTGCTGTTTTGAGGATGGTTATTTATGAAACCACAGATAACCTACACACACAATAGATTTGCACACACCACAGGCTATAACTTTCGTTCATTCAACAAATATTTACTGAACACATATTAGGAGCCAGACACTGTTCTGAGCATGTATCAGTGAACAGAACAGACAAAAACGTGTCCTCCTACTGCTTATACTGTATAAGGATAAAAATTGCTGTTTTTAAAAATAATCATTTTAAGTGTATTTTTCTAGTTACAAAAGTAACACTTGCTTATTCAATGCATTTGAGAAATACAAAAAGGTACTTTGGAAACACACAAAACAAATCATTATGCAGAAATAATGCATTACTAATATTATTATCTGACAATCACACACATACACAGATGAACAAACACACTCTTTAAACTAGAGTCACACTTTATATTCAGTTTTATATCCTGTTTTTATTTCACTTAGTTATTGCAGACCTTTTCTCATGTAATTGAAATATGATTTTTAATGGTTGCATATTGTTCCAGCCTGTAGCAATACCAATTATTTAACCATCCTGCAACTATTTTACATTTCAGTTTATTCCAATTTTTCACTGTGATAAGCAACGTCTTGAAGAACAACTTCGTACATGAATCTTCGGCTGCATCTCTGATTAGTTCCTTAGAATATAATCAGAGAAGTGGGATTACTGGTTCAAAGGATATGCAAATGGTCAGGCTTTTCATAAATATTGTCAGATTAGTTTCCAGAATGTTAGCGCCAATTTATATTCTCACCTGTATTTTATAAGATGCCTCTCTGGTATTCTTGCCAATATTCAGTATTAGAGTGTTCGTAAACTTTGCCAATTTGTTGCATTAAAGAATGGTATTTCATTTTGAGACTGGTTGACTGCCTAGGTCGCTCAATAATTATTGGGATTTGCCTAAATCTGAGTATTTAAACCTTAGTTCTGGCACCTTCTAAGAAAATATATAACCTCTCTAAGTCTCAGGTTTCTTTGTCTACCAAATGGTAACATTTCTCCTGACTTCTTAAGTTATTGTGTGGATTAAATATGTTCAAGTTTATAAAGTGTTTAACACCAAGCCTGTCAAATGGTAGCTATTATCACAGGTGTGACAATTTAGAAATTATCAACACATGAATAATTCCAAACTTTGCTCTTTCCTGTGTGTGTTAAAGAAGATCCTGATTTTGCTTAATCATATTGCTCTTCCTTCTCTCTCCTTTGAAGGAGAAGCTTGCCATGCTTTGGGGCTTTGTGAATTAGAATTAGGAGGAATGAGAAAGACAAAGACAGGAAGACACACTGACCATTGGCAGACCACCCAAAACCCAGTGGCTAACAGCAAACGCTACTGCTGCACATGGGTCTGCTGTTGGCTACAGTTAGACTGACTGTGTCTGGGCTGGGCTCAGCTGGGTGGTTCTGCATCAGGCTGTGGGCTGACTGGACTAGATCCAAGCTGTGAATGGGTTCATGTCTGCCCCATGTATGCATGGTTTGGGACACATATGAATAGAGCAGAAAATACCCAGGGCATATTCTCATGGTAGATTACCAGAGCATAAGAGGTCAGATCAAAACCCACAAGCGAATTTAAGACCTCTGCAATGTTAGATCTGCTAATATTCCTTTGGCCAAAGCAAGTCACATGGCTTAGCCCAACATCAGTGGGCTGGAAAGTCTCCTCTTCCCACAGTGGGAGGTGGAAAGGAAGTGAATATTTGCTGAACAAAAGATCATAATAAATGTTTCCAGAAATTTGCAGGAAGAGGCTACATACACTACAGTGTAAGAAAACTGAGAAAAGTGATTATGAAATATCTTGGGTATGTGTAGGACTTTACAAATCAGGTTCCTCTTAATTTCTGGAAGACTCCAATTAAGAACTTCATGTAAGTTATTTTTTGTCCGTTTAGACTGGAATTTATTAGAGACGACTTCTCCTCAGGACTGATCTTATGGTGTGATGGCTTCGATAGGGTTATGTAATGGAAACCATATTATCTTTTTGATTGCCACAACCCTTCACAGCTCTTCCTCTTTGGGTATGTTAGATCTTTCACACATATCCTAATGGTTCTCTTTTTTTTCTTCCCTGAGAAGAAAAAGTATGAGCGTCAGCTTCCTGATTGTGATTTACTAACTAGAGGCACAGTCTCTGCAGGAAATATGTCAGCTGTCTCATTGCTGTCTTATTTAAAGTAGGACAGACACCAAGCTTGAGGAAACTTGGACAGGAGGACTCAGAGGTAGAAAATGCAAGCAAACATGTCAGTCTGTCATGACTCACAAGTTCCAAATTCACTTATGGAATCATTCGGTGAAATCAAATTGATAGTGAGAACAGGGCACAGCAATGATCAGAAGGAGCCCAAAGAGCTCTAATGTCATTTTCGCAGCATTTATTCTTGGTGTCTCCCTGAAGACCATTTACTTGGAACCTAGACAGGAGACTAAAGTCTGTGATCTCTGGGTTTGCTTAGCTCTGTAGACAGCTGGTACATCACATACAAAATATTACCCCACGCTCTCATATTGTGATGAGTTGTTAATAAATCCATTCCAAATTCTTGGTTCTCATTCCTCTGAATGTAGATAGACTGGCTGAATATGGATATATCAGCTCTGCTTATCACTCTAAATGTCATCTGTCTTTAACTTTATCCAAAACCGTTTTATTTTGCTTCAGAGAAAGCAGTGTTCTCAACTTCTTGAAAATCCAAGCCAAGAAGAATCATAGAATGAAGAATTATGCTAAATATTTGGTCCTCAGCCTTCCTGGAGCTGTGGCATGAAGCATCAGTGGCCTCAGTATGTGTTGGGTTTTCCTTGGAATAATGAATAACACGTGTGCTTTAAAAAAATGTATGTACATTAGAGAGTTTTGGGATAGGGAACTGTCCATAATTCTGTCTCCTCATTACAAGACATTTTCCTGTCTTTCCATATTTCCACAAAGAGAGAGTGTGAGTGTATAAAAAATTCCCTAATATTGTTTCTGCCTCACTCTCACCCCGTCCCCAAATAGTTGCTTTTTTTGGTTTGCTTTCTTTCTGAAGTCCCAGTATAGGCGATATTTTAACATGGTTTAAAGCCTAGACTAAGGATTTTGACAACACAGTTTGAATCTTCAGCCATTTCCTAACTCTGCAACTTTTAATAAGACAGATTCTTCTTCTGAAAATGAGGAAAATAATAGGTGCTACCTTGGCCTCCCAAAGTGCTGGGATTACACTTCTAATGATGGACAGCAGTGTAGGGTTGAAGTAGGAGGTGGGACTCAACTCCAGAGGCGGGGCTCGGACACGGACCAGATTGGGGACTAGCTAAAACAGGGTCGGGGTGGGAGCAGCTTTCCAATCAGACACACTCACCAGTGTACCATGTCAGTTTACCACTGCTATGGAAACGCCCAGGAGTGATTTCCCCTTTCTGTGGTAATGACCCCATGACCCAAAAGCTACTACTCCTTCCCTAGAAATGTCTGCATAAATCGCCCCTTAATCTGCGTGTTATTATGTGGGTGAGTATAAATGTGGTGCAAAACTGTTCTGAGTTGCTACTCTCTGCCTACAGGGCAGCCCTCTTCTGCAGGAGCAGTCACGGAGCAGTAACACCGCCAGCGCTGTAACACTGCTGCCTCAATAAAGCTCTTTTCTTCTACCCCTGGCTTGCCCTTGAATTCTTTCCTGGGCAAAACCAAGAACCCCCGAGGGCTAAGCCCCACTTTGGGGCTCGCCTGCCCTGCATCAGGGTGACTATAGTTAACAACAATGATATATTTCAAGGTAGCTAGAAGAGAGGACTTGAACTGTTCCCAGCACATAGAAATGACAGATACGCAAGGTGATACATATGCCAATAACCTTGACTTCATCATTACACATTCCATGCATGTAATAAAATGTCACATGTACCCCATACATGTGAAAATATTATGTATCAATGTAAAAAAGTAGCATGCATGCTCCCCCCACCAAAGAATTAAGCAAATGAATAAATGAATGAATGGTAGTTATTTGCTATTTTCCAGTAGTTGTAATCAGAAATGATATTCAAAAGACGGGGCATCAACTAGTTGCATGAGGCTTTAATCCTAAATGGTCACTGCATCAGGGAGCTCCAGGGGCGGCTGGGGTGATATGGGAGGCACCCAGAGGGATCAGCCCCCAACTGGTCCGGAGGTGTTTTATTATTCGACAGTTGGCTGTCCGTATTGGTGTGCTCTGTCTGAATGTCAGCCCTGCTTGTCAACACTGGCAATAGGTCTTCCACACTCTTTCCCAATCCCTTTTTGACCCCAAACACCAGCATTGGCAGGATGACTGAGTGGGATGAAGGTTCTAGCCAGTGACCATAGAACTTTTTTCCTCCTCAGTGCAAAGCCAACTGGCCCACATCAGTATCGACTTCAACTTTGTCTTCTTTGGCCCTGCACTGTGAGATTTGAGCCTCTGGCCTATGCAGCCAGCTTCTAGTATTACCACTGCCTGATCTTTTTCTACCTTGGAAATTTTCATTGTAACCACTCCATATTTTTGCTATGATCAGGCTTATGATGATAAGGCAGGGACTTGAACATTGCAGGGTGGGTTGGCACACTTCTTCAGATGGACTAGCTAGGGCACATGTCCTCCTTCCAATTCTCTCTTAAGTTGAATCACTCCTCTGGCTTGGCCAGGAGGATACCAGCTTTGCCAAGGTGACTTTATTATGTGTATCCTGGTACACATTCCCTTTTGTGTATGTAGCTCTGTTTCCTGGCATCATTATTTCTGGTAGGATTGGGGTTGATTTCTGGCTATGTGTTATTTTTCCAGCTGAAGTGTTTTGTTCCTGCACTTCGACATTCCATGAAGCTTTGTGAAAACACTTGTCCTGCTCTCGGAAGGTTGTTTGTAGAGGGTTATATTGCCCTAAACTTTTCCTTCCAGGCCATGGTGCGATCCACAGGACTGAGACGAGCTGCAGCTCTGCTGCTCATTCACTGCAGGACTTGGGGCTTAAAACTTGATTTCTCTGAGCCTTTGTTATCACAACCGTAAAGTGGAGATAAGGAGAGAACAAAAGAGATAATGTGAATCGAAGTATAAAGCAATCGAAGGTAGTCATTCATTCTACCACGCATCAGCCATAGCTCCCGACCGTAGGGAGCTATGGATTGATGGGGGAAATAACATATTAATAGTCAATTAAGATACAGACTCAGAAGTCCTACAAACAGGGATAAATGCAAGGTGTTAAAAAAGCACATGGGAACAGGGCTGAACTCAGTCTTGAGGGGTTAGAAAAAGCATAGAAAGAGTAGGAATTATTAATAGTAATGGTAGTTAAAATTAGTAGGGTGCTTACAATTCACAATTGCAAAAATATGGAACCAGCCCAAATGCCCATCAATGAGTGGATAAAGAAATTGTGGTATATGTATACCATGGAATACTGCTCAGCCATAAAAAGGAAAGAAATAATGGCTTTCACAGCAACTTGGTTGGAATTGGGACATTATTCAAAGTGAGGTAGCTCAGGAATGAAAAACCAAATATTGTGTGTTCTCACTCATAAGTGGGAGCTAAACTATGAGGATGCAAAGGCATAAGAATGATAGAAAGGACTTTGGGGACTCAGGGGAAAGGGTGGGAGGGGGATGAGGGATAAAAGACTACAAATTGGGAACGGTGTATACTGCTCAGGTGATGAGTGCACCAACATCTCAGAAATTACCACTAAATAACATTCATGTAACCAAACACCACCTGTTCCCCTAAAACCTATGGAAATAAAAAATAAATGAATAAAAAAATAGTGGGATGCTTACTGTGTGCCAAGTAGTATGCTAAGCATGATCTCATTTAGCTCTCGCAAAGTGTGCCTGTCTCATAGAGGTTTTAACTCTCATTTTATAATCAGAGAAACTGGTCCAAAAAGCTTCAGTAAGTTGCCCAAGGACACACAACTAGGTGGCATGGTCAGATTCGAATTTAAGTTGAATTCCAGAACCCTTGCTTTTAACCACTATGCAAATCTGTTCATGCCATGCCCCTGCTTAAAACTGACCATATGTGGCCAGGCGTGGTGGCTCACACCTGTAATCCCAGCACTTTGGGAGGCCAAGGTGGGTGGATCACCAGAGGTCAGGAGTTCGAGACCAGTCTGGCCAACATGGTGAAATCACATCTCTACTAAAAATACAAAAATTAGCTGGGCGTGGTGGCACACACCTGCAATCCCAGTTACTCAAGAGGCTGGGGCAGAAGAATCACTTGAACCCAGGAGGCAGAGGTTGCAGTGAGCTGAGATCACACACCATTGCACTCCAGCCTGGATGACAAAAGCAAAAACTCCGTTTCAAAAAAAAAAAAAAGACAATGGGAAAAAACCCTGAGCTTTTGTGACTTTCCATTGCTCATAGGATAATGACTAAACTCCTTTAAATCCCTAAAAGTTTCCTGCCCAACCCTCTGGTCTTACTCTTCATCCTTTTCTCTGCCCCCCAACCCATGGTCATCAGCCTCAGCAGCAGATCATAAAGGATATACTCAGCTAAGGAGTCTGAGCTTGTCCTGTCACCAACAGGGAGCCATGGAGCTTTTAAGCAGGTTGAACAGGAGCAAGACAAGACCTGAAAAAGCCAGTGAGGAGGTGGTTGAAGTAACCCAGGCACAGGTACACGGGGGTGTGAACTAAGGGACAGAAAGAGTGAAGGAGAGGGAGAGGGGTGAATTGGATTTAAGAGACATTAGCTTATGGAATCTACAAATTTTGGTGACTGATGATGCAGGGGAGTCCAGCAGAGCGAGGACTCTAGGCTTATACTCACATTTCTAGCTTAGATGACAAGGTAGAGGGCACTAGCTATTTTTAAAGAGCTGCTATCAATGCCTAACAAAAGCCAACAATACCCACGATTCTGCGTTTTTATTACGTGTATGTTGCAAGGCCCTGAAAGCTGTAAGACAATTTGCCTTCCCTGTGCCTTTTGTTCACTCCCTTCCACACTGGGTGTGGGAATTCACCCAAAGCTCAGCAAAACCCATCACCTCTGCCACACCCCCGCCCCCCGCCCAAGTTGAACTACAAACCCACACATCAGACCCAGGTTAGCAATCTAACAGTGACTGAAATTGAGTGTTTAAACATTAAAACCAATCAAGCCCAAAGAACCTAACTTGAAATGAAGAGGTGTTTAAAAGAAGTAAGCTGAGGTACACCGAGAAAAACAACTTAAATTATTAAAGTGGAGTTTTCACCATGCAGGAAAAATGTTCCAATAATGTCAGATTAAAAATGTAAATCTATTTACCTTCCAGATGGGTTTGATGAAAGCTCTTATTAAAATCAGCTGCCTACCTGTTTGTGAAAGAGAATTTGTTACTTAGGGAAGGTAGTCAGACCCAGGCAGGCTGGAATCATTTTCTCACATTTGTCACTGACTGAATAGCGCCTGTGACTTCTGCTTTGTCAGTTAATTACTGTGTAAACTTTCCCACTGAAAATGGAGGTCTTATTCAGTGTTGTGTTTTTTTTTTCTGTTTGTTTGTTTGT
Organism: Hylobates moloch; assembly: GCF_009828535.3. NCBI lineage: Eukaryota > Metazoa > Chordata > Mammalia > Primates > Hylobatidae > Hylobates > Hylobates moloch. Next base: position 11,955,915 of record NW_026652286.1, on the reverse strand, counting down.
TTTTTTTTGAGACGGAGTCTCGCTCTGTTGCCCAGGCTGGAGTGCAGTGGTGCGACCTCGGCTCACTGCAAGCTCCGCCTCCCGGGTTCACACCATTCTCCTGCCTCAGCCTCCCGAGTAGCTGGGACTACAGGCGCCTGCCACCGCGCCCGGCTAGTTTTTTGTATTTTTAGTAGAGATGGGGTTTCGCCGTGTTAGCCAGGATGGTCTCGATCTCCTGACCTCGTGATCCGCCCGTCTCGGCCTCCCAAAGTGCTGGGATTACAGGTGTGAGGCACCGCGCCCGGCCTGTTTGTTTGTTTTTTTGAGACAAAGTCTCAAAGTCTCGCTCTGTTGCCCAGGCAGGAATGCAGTGGTGTGATCTCGGCTCACTGCAACCTCCGCCTCCCGGGTTCAAGCGATTCTCATGCCTCAGCCATCCAAGTAGCTGGGATTACAGGTGTGCGCCACCATGCCCAGCTAATTTTTGTATTTTTAGTGAAGATGAGGATTTCATCATGTTGGCCAGGCTGGTCTCGAATGCCTGACCTCAAGTGATCCACCCGTCTTGGCCTCTCAAAGTGCTGGGATTACAGGGATGAGCCACTGCACCCGGCCTCAGTGTTGTGTTTTTTTCTGAATCCAAGTGACAAATGTTCATGTTGTCTAAAGCGGATTTCTTCCAATTCATTTATTGCCTTCCTGTTGACCCCGTAGTGCATTTGTAATTCTGAAATTACGACATTAATATCACTTCCATATCAATGAACTTTGTGTCTAGGTTATATGGTTAAGAGAGCTTTGAGGCAGAATTAGTCAGATGGAGAAACCAGGAGGGAAAAAAAGTCCTTCATAAGTCAGTGATGGACAAGAAGACTTATTTTCAACTATGATGCAAGAAACTCTAAAGGGTCATGTGTTCATTCATGAAATAAAATATTATCTATATCAGCTCTGTGTAATAGAAGTATGCTGTGAGCCCCCTATGGAAGCCATAAATGAATTTAAAATTGTCTAGGAGCCACGTAATAAAGGCAAAAAAAAGGTCAGTGATAATTTTAACATTGTTTTAGTTAATTCTATGTATTCCAATACTATATTTCAATATGTGATCAATATAAATCCTACTGAGATCTTTTACATTCTTTTTTGTATTAAGTGTTTGAAATCCAGTTTGCATTCTATAGTTAGAGCATATCACAGTTGAGGATAGCCACATCTCAAATGCTCAATGTCAGAAGTAGCTCATGACTACAGTACTGCATCCTGCAGATCTATGCAGTTCAATGACAGCTTTCCCCATCACATCGATAGACCAAGAATAGGTTTATACATGAAATAAATCTACCTTTTTTTTCCAATTGAGAAAGAAAATGAAATGTGACTATGGGAAAACCTGGCCAAAATTTCTTTTGCTACACTGCAGGTTAAATTTCTTTTTCGTATCATTGTTCTTTGGTTTCAGGTCTGGTCATATATGAGAAACCATTCTTTTAAGGGGGTCGATGACTTCATTCAAGGGACAATAAAACTAAGGCATTAAAATAAATAACCAACTGCACAGTTTGAAAAATGAGGGGTAAAAATGTCATTGTTCCACATGGTGCAAAATTTTCATTAATAAATGTCAGCAGCTCTCTTTTCTGCAAGCTTGTGACTATATTAAACATGAATTACCAGAACTCTGTTGGTTCCCAGCAGTATTTTTCTGTAGATTAGTCTGACAATTTAAAAATATATAGATACATTTGGCAGCTCTGGGATGACTTTAATTTCTAGCTGAAAGAACTCCCATACTCAGCATGTTTTAGGGGTGGGTGGAGGCTACAACAATTAGATGCATCCTGAAAACTTTTCTAGTTTTCAGTTTTCTAGTTTGTAATTGCATTACAAAATAAATCAAGTTCTGTTTGACGTGCTGACCATCTTGAGCTTTCTAGTTCAAACCCAGTGAACACATTGTCTTCAAAGCTGCAAATACATTTTGTGTTTTATACATTGGGGATTATTTTGCTGTAGTAGGCAGCATCGTTTGGCATGGTATTGTGGGAACCTTTTAGAATTAATAGGATCTGCTTCAAATCTCAGTCATTCACTGGATTATTTGGGGAAAGTCTTTAATTCTCTGAGCCTGAGATTCCCCATCTGTGTAAAAGAGATAATAATGTCTATCTCAAAGATTATTGTAAAAATTAAATGTGATCACAAATATACAATGCCAGAAGCAGACACTTGATTAATGACAGTCCTCTGTCCTTGTCTTTCTCAGGGTAACTGGTGAGTAAGATTCAATGATGTTAAGTATTCACAGACCTGATGTTTGCCGTAAGGCTTTGTATTAGTTGTCTTTTGCTAAGTAATAAATTAGCTCAAAACTTAGTGGTTTGAAACAACAAACATATATAATCTTGCAGTTTTTCTGGGTTGGGAATCTGGGCACAGCTTAGTTGGGTGCCTTTGCCTTAAGGTCTGTCATGAGGTTTTAGTAAAGCTGTTGGCCAGGGCTGTAATTTCATCTGAAGGCATGACTCGGGAAGATCTGCTTCTAAACCCACTTCTGTAGTTGTTGGTGGGATTTGGTTCTTTGTGAACTCTTGGGTTGAGGGCCTTAATTCCTCACTGGCTGTGGACTGAAGGCCTTTACAGTTCTGTATCGCGTGAGCTTTTCTGTAGGCAGTTCACAACATGGCAGCTAGCAATAGAAAGAGAGAGAGACCAACGACAGGAGCCAGAGTCTTCTTGCAACCTAATCTTGGAAGAGACTGTCCCCCTGCTTTTGCCATATTCTGTTTGCTAGAATTGAGTCACTAGGTCCAGCAACACTCAAGGGAATGGCATTGCACAAGGGTGTGAATATCTGGTGATGGGGATCATTAGGGCTGTCTGAGAGGTTGCTGACAGCAGGCTTTTCTCCCCCTTTATTCTTTTCCAAATCAATGTCAGGCAATACAGCAGGCTTTTTCTGCAGCTTTAGCCTTCGTGTTTCCTGGCCTTACTCCTCCCTCACATGTAGGTTCTAAGTCTGTAATACAAGTAAAGAGCTGAAAATACAGGAGTTCTACAATAAGGAACTCTGCTAAATGCTTCGCATAGCCCTTATGACATCATACACCCTCATATTATATGCCCTTACATTATATGCTCTTATGACACTACATGATGTGGTCATTTGTTAAGTTAATACTCATCTACATCTCAATTATACTATCAGCTCTCTGAGGACAGGGAACTGGTTTTGTGCACTGCAGAAATCCTCAGCCCACAACAGTGTCTGGCACAGAGTGCCAGACAATAACTGTTTGCCAGATAAATAAAGGAATGAGAAGGAGTCCTTTTGCTTCATACAACAACCCTACGAGGTGGGTACAGTTCTTAGGCTCATTTCACAGGAAATTGAGACTCAGAGATAAACTGAGTTTCTCAGCCTTACATAGCTAGGAAGTAGTGGGACCTAGGAGCCCAGGTATATCAAGCCACCTCAAAGCCCATTCTCTTAGTTACCTGAGTCTGTGGCCTCCTGATTTTATGCTGGGGGTAGAAAGTGTATGTGTGTGTGTGTGTGTGTGTGTGTGTGTGTGTGTGTGTGTGTGATGTATTTGTGAGGGACTCAGTGATCTTCCTCCACCAGGCAGCTTCTCAGTAGGCAATTTCCACCACCCACTATAATTTGGAGTAGAGTAAGCCTTACTTGGCTGAATCCTCAAGTGAATTTCTATTTTCTTCACATTTTGGAGAGAAGAATGAAAATCGGATGAAGGGAAGAGAGAGCAGAGAACAAGAAATATGGAACCATAGAAACCATGAGTCACAGAAGCGACTGGGGGAGTCGAACGTCTCCTACTATCTCTGCTTGATTTTTTTTTTTTTTTTTTTGAGACGGAGTCTCGCTCTGTCACTCAGGCTGGAGTGCAGCGGCGCAATCTCGGCTCACTGCAAGCTCTGCCTCCCGGGTTCACGCCATTCTCCTGCCTCAGCCTCTCCGAGTAGCTGGGACTACAGGCGCCCGCCACCGCGCCCGGCTAATTTTTTGTATTTTTAGTAGAGACGCGGTTTCACCGTGGTCTCGATCTCCTGACCTCGTGATCCGCCCGCCTCGGCCTCCCAAAGTGCTGGGATTACAAGCGTGAGCCACCGCGCCCGGCCTCTCTGCTTGATTTTTATGAAGTGAATGAAGCTAAGGCACACTTGGTATCAGTAAACTTTTTGTAGGTAAGGTTTTTTTTTTTCCCTTGGTCCTTCTAGTGTCCCTGCTCCTTTTATCTTCTTGTCAGTTGCCACATGTTCCTACTCTTACTCAAGTTTAAATATTTTTTTTTGAAAGTTTGAAAGGTCTGCATCTTAGGTGCTTTGTGAGAGAGGTAATGATACTGACAATTAAAAAAAAAAACCTGTGATAACAAAACTAACATATATTGAGTGCTTACTATGTACTAGGCAAGATTCTAAGTGTTTCCCATGTACTAATTTAAAAGATCCTATGGATCAATGGAACAGAACAGAGCCCTTAGAAATGATGCCGCATAGCTACAACTATCTGATCTTTGACAAACCTGACAAAAACAAGAAATGGGGAAAGGATTCCCTATTTAAGAAATGGTGCTGGGAAAACTGGCTAGCCATATGTAGAAAGCTGAAACTGGATCCCTTCCTTACACCTTATACAAAAATTAATTCAAGATGGATTAAAGACTTATATGTTAGACCTAAAACCATTAAAATCCTACAAGAAAACCTAGGCAATACCATTCAGGACATAGGCGTGGACAAGGACTTCATGTCTAAAACACCAAAAGCAACAGCAACAAAAGCCAAAATCGACAAATGGGATCTCATTAAACTAAAGAGCTTCTGCACAGCAAAAGAAACTATCATCAGAGTGAACAGGCAACCTACAGAATGGGAGAAAATTTTTGCAACCTACTCATCTGACAAAGGGCTAATATCCAGAATCTACAATGAACTCAAACAAATTTACAAGAAAAAAACAAACAACCCCATCAAAAAGTGGGCAGAGGACATGAACAGACACTTCTCAAAAGAAGACATTTATGCAGCCAAAAAACACATGAAGAAATGCTCATCATCACTGGCTATCAGAGAAATGCAAATCAAAACCACAGTGAGATACCATCTCACACCAGTTAGAATGGCCATCATTAAAAAGTCAGGAAACAACAGGTGCTGGAGAGGATGTGGAGAAATAGGAACACTTTTACACTGTTGGTGGGACTGTAAACTAGTTCAACCATTGTGGAAGTCAGTGTGGCGATTCCTCAGGGATCTCGAACTAGAAATACCATTTGACCCAGCCATCCCATCACTGGGTATATACCCAAAGGACTATAAATCATGCTGCTATAAAGACACATGCACATGTATGTTTATTGCGGCACTATTCACAATAGCAAAAACTTGGAACCAACCCAAATGTCCAACAACGATAGACTGGATTAAGAAAATGTGGCACATATGCACCATGGAATACTATGCAGCCATAAAAAAATGATGAGTTCGTGTCCTTTGTAGGGACATGGATGAAACTGGAAAACATCATTCTCAGTAAACTATCGCAAGGACAAAAAACCAAACACCGCATGTTCTCACTCATAGGTGGGAATTGAACAATGAGAACTCATGGACACAGGAAGGGGAACATCACACTCTGGGGACTGTTGTGGGGTGGGGGGAGGGGGGAGGGACAGCATTAGGAGATACACCTAATGCTAAATGACGAGTTAATGGGTGCAGGAAATCAACAGGGCACATGGATACATATGTAACAAACCTGCACATTGTGCACATGTACCCTAAAACCCTAAAGTATAATAAAAAAAAAAAAAAAGAAAAAAAAAGATCCTATGGAACCATTAAGTCAATCCTATGGGTGACCTTAAAGGCAGATATACTAGTTGTCTATTACTGCATGTGAATTATCCTGAAAGTTAGTGGTTTAGAACAGGAATGAACATTTATTATATCTTCCAGTTTCTGTGTATCAGGAATTTGGGGATGTCTGCGGGTTCTATTCCAGCTCACCGAAAGATCAATCATATGTTAGCCAATGGTACAGTCATCCAAAGACTTTACTGGGGCTGGAGGATCTGCTCCCAAGATGGTTCACTCCAAGGCTGGCAAGACAGCAGGAAGCTCAGTTTCTTTCCACGTAGACCTATCCACAGGGGTACTTGAGTGTCCTTACAACATGGTGGCTGGCTTCCCCAAGACAAGTGATCAAAGAGAACAAAGAAGAAACTGCTATGTCCTTTTTGACTCAGTCTTGGAGTTATCTACTGTCACTTCCACAATATCCATTGGTCACATATCAGCCCCATTCAGTGTGGAAGGACGCTGCACAAAGGCATGGATGCTAGAAGGTGAGAATCTTTGACAGCCATCTCAGAAGCTAGCTTCCACAACAGTTGCCTTGTAGTGTATACCACAACCACACAAAAGCTAATGTTTCTTGAGCAATTACTATGTGCAAGGTACCATGCCAGAGACTTTATATAGATTATCTTTTTAAATCCTGGACAGCAACCCTAAGATCCAGGTGATACTGTAATCTCCATTTTACAGATAAGGAAACTAGGACTCAGAGAGGCTAATAACTTGCACAAAGTCACAGAGCTAGTTTGTGGCAAGTGAAATGAGCATAGGAGCAGATCTCAGACACACCACAAGTTCAGTTTGTGCTATTTTCACCTGTAATGTTGCAGGGGCTGCTGTGGGGAGTAAACGAGAAAAGGTTTGCAAACTACAGAGCATTGTATGGAGGCCCACAGAGAGACAACATTCTTTCTTCCCTCCTTCAGCAATGTGAAACCGTGTCAGAAGCACACATGCATGGTCAGAGTGTCTCTTGGTAAATAAGAGACATAAAGCCTTTGTTTTTGATGTTTATTAAACCAATCTTGAAAAAGATTGATTGGCTCCATAGGACCTAAACAATTAGCAGTGAAACCTCTCACATTTCCTGGAAACTGAATGTCTTCTGCTTGGAATTCTAAAGAACTGGGAAAAAGGAGAGTAATAAAGTATAAAGAATAGTTTCATCTCCTGCCTAGCTTATATGGTGAGGAGAAGGTTGGCAGTGACTTAGTATAATTATAAAAACAACAGTTGGGCCAGGCATGGTGGCTCACACCTGTAATCCCAGCACTTTGGGAGGCTGAGGCAGGCGGATCACGAGGTCAGGAGATCGAGACCAGCCTGGCCAACATGGTGAAACCCCTGTTTCTACTAAAAATACAAAAATTAACTGGGCATGGTGGTGGGCACTTGTACTCCCAGCTACTCGGGAGGCTGAGGCAGGAGAATCCCTGGAACTCGGGAGGCGGAGGTTGCAGTGAGCCGAAATGTGCCACTGTGCTCCAGCCTGGGCGACAGAGTGAGACTCTGTTTAATAAATAAATAAATAAATAAATAAAAACAACAGTTGACCTTAAATAAGGTTTTACATTAGTCCAAATGATTTCAAAGACATTAATATATTTAAAAGCATGTGTGCCTGTGTGTATGTGAGAGAGAGAGAATGAGAGAGTCAGAGTCAAACTTGCAAAGTAAGGAAGTTGATGTGTCCAAAGAAACCTGAGGAAACAAGAACTATAGCAGTGGGTCAGTTGCATTATCTTTCCATATCCCTAATGTTTGGAGGCAAATGAGCAGCTGTAGGAGAAATTATTTGCTTATCTGCCTCCTCAGATATTAATATCAAAGGCAGGAGGCCTCTTCCCAACAAGCTTCCTGGAACAATGCACATACCCACATGCACAGGACATTTTGCATCAAATTTTAAGGGCTTTAAAATTCCTTCAAGCCCATGGGACGATCTCCTTAATATTCATCAATCCCAGGATAAAAGCCCTGAATGCCAAATAATTTAGATAATTGATTTATATTTTCCATATGTACTACAAACTATGGAACTTGTTAAACTTTCCTCCCTCACATCACATTTTCTCATTACCTTGAACCATCATTGGTATTTTTAAATTTTGACCTGATCCATTTTAGCCTTTATGTTTCCAGACTACAGCAGGCAATTACAAAGTAAAGTAATTGAATCTTAACACCCTTGAGGATGTCTCCAGGGCATCCCAAAACCTGATGCAGGCATCCCTTTTATAACTGCCTCTGTACCCATACCTTCCCCTTTCTTTCAGCCAGGTGGAGTTTGTGTAAATAAACTTAACCTTTTTGAGGGGTGGATTTTAGGGATGCAGTTCTATTGTTTTGACAAATGTATACAGTTGTGTAACTACCACTATAATCAAGATTAGAACAGTCGCACTGCCCCCAAAAGTTTTAATTTATTGATCCATTTATCAATTGATGGACACTTGAGTTGTTTCCAGTTTTTGGCAATTATTTGCATTAGTCTTTTGCTTTTGCTTTTTTTGGGTGGGGGGTCAGAGATAGTGGAGCACCATCTAAGTCTTTTGGGGCTTTTCACCAGTGCCCTCTGGAAGCAATTGCATTGGTGCAGCTATATTTTTTGCATTTGGGTATCTGCCTTTCATGACCTTTTCCTTTTTTTAATTTTATTTTTTCCAAATTGGGTCCCAAACGTTCAACAGGTCAAGGTGGACACTATGCAGACAAAATAACTCATGTGGTCCACGCTGTGTGCATGGAAGGTGTCAGCTGCTCTTACCTGTGGCTCCCGGATCATCAGCCTTGGAATCAGCCACGATGTTGTTAAAAATGCAGAATCTCAGGCTCCACGCCAGATCTACTGAACCAGAGTCAGTATTTTAACAAGATCGTCAAGTGTGCCGGATGCATATTAAAGTTTGAGAAGCACTGGTATTCCACACTCGCTACTAAAAATATACTACAATTTTCTCATAAGATTTGGCCCTTTATTTTAACTTTTTCTCTCTCGGTAGTAAACTCACTTTGTAGTTTGAGTAAAGAACTCAAGTTTTGGTCTGGGCGCTGCATCTCGCTGGGTGTGGAAGCAAAGGCAGAAATGAGAGGGACAAAAGGAAGCAGATAACAGAGCCCAGGCTGTTAGAAGATCCCCGCGGCCAGACCAGGGAGGCGACGAGAGATCGAAAGGCTGAACCCTTCGCCCCGCTCGGCGGCCCCTCGGAGTCAGGACACCCAGGGTAACATGCGGGTGGCCACGCGCAGCCCAAGCGCTTGCAAAACTTAGCGGGGCCGGGCCGGGGCCGGGCCCGGGGCGGGCGGGAGGGAGGAGGGACAGGCCGGAGGGCGGGGCCGGCGCGGCGAGGGGCGGGGTCAGCGCCGAGGCCGCGGGGGCAGCGACGGCGCCGGGCAGCGGGAGCGGCGGCCGCGCCATGTGGCTGCTGGGGCCGCTGTGCCTGCTGCTGAGCAGCGCCGCGGGTGAGTCGGGGGGCGGCCGGCGAACTTCCCGTGAGGCGCGGGGCGCGGGGCGCAGCGGCCGGGTGCCATCGCGTCCCCTCCCGGGCGCAGGCCGCTCTCCGGGCGTGGGTGTGCGCGGAGGGCGGACCCCGGCGCCGGGCTGGCCCGGACCCTGCCGAGGGGCCGCCGCGGGGTGCGCGCCGTCCTATTGTGCGGGCGTGCGCGCCGGGTCGTGTTGTGCTGTGTGCGCGGGCGGAGCTCTGTGTGCAGTCCGGGTCTGGGGAGCCCGGCGGCTGCCCGGATTGGGCGTAGCTCGAGTGTGGCTGTGTGTGTGTGTTGTGTGTGCTGAGGAACGGAGGCGGGGAGAGGAAAGGAGAGGAGAGAACTCTTCCCTGGTCTCATCTTCCCAGACGCCTGGGCGCGCGCGGCTGCATTAGCCTCCTCTGGGCCTCTTCCCGAGTCTCTGGCGTTGCACTCCGTGCCTCAGTTTCCCCACCTGCACCGCGGAGAGAGTGGCAAAGCTGCTTCCTTTCATTCCTCTCTGGGACTGCTTGGTTTGGGTAAAGTGAGTTGAAGCAGGGCCGGTTCTGGGAATTCTTCATTTTTCCCACTGATCCTGGGAACCGAAGCTTTATTTAAGACGTCTGACCACCCTACTTGCCCCGCGATGGGCGCCCTGACCGGCGAGGGGCCCTGGGAGAGGACACGGGGCTTCATCCGGCGGCCCTTTGAACCTGGCATCACCACCGCGTGTGCATCCCGGGGCCTGGACCGTAGCAAGCCTCCTTCCCTTCCAGACAGCGTGTTGTTCCCAGGAACTTTTCTGCTGATGTGGGCATGATCCGAATTCCAGCCTGGGAGCCCTTCCTCCTCTGCCCCTGCCCGCCGCCCACAGCTGTCAGCTGTCCCTCCTGGGCTGGGCCCGCCCTTGGCCCCTTGACGTTTATTTCTGGGCATCTGATGCCCAGAATGTGGGTGACAGGGCCCAGTGAACTTTCTTCAGCAGAATCTTGCTTGCCTGGTGTTTGTGCCATCCACATGTCTAATAACTGCCTTATTTTGCCAAGTGCTTCTAGCAGCTTGGCTGTCGAGGTGTCTTTGGTGGTGTGTGGGTTTGCCAAGTTGAGGCTCACTTCATTCTTAGCTGTGCCTTGGAGGTATGAATGCGTTAAAGGGAAATCTCTCTTCCTTGATGTCCCTGGTCCTGGGCATCCTCACAGCCCACTGGGCAGCCTGTCCTGCTCTCAGACCCATGACACTATCTCCACTCCTCTGATACCCCACTTAGATGCTTGTGGGTTTGCTGGGCTTCCAGGGAGGGGCTAGACCTCCTGGTGACTGCTGTGGATTTTTAACCAGGTCTGGGTGAGAGTGCCCTTAAATTAGTCCACCTGGGGAGAGAGTTCTCACAGGACACTGGGCAGCCAGGAGCAGGTGTGAATTGTTTGGAGGCTGTTAGAGCAGGTCGATTTCCAGGGCGTCTACAGACATGAAGACCTGTTTGGATTCACAAATTCAATTTGTGTAGCTGTGGTGTGTCCCCTCATAGCACCTGAGAAGGACAGTATGGAAGCTGGCTCTTGTGTGTGTCCTGGGAGAGCCACTGTGGCCAAATGGAAACTTACTTATTGCATCTCCCAGTTGGTACTGGGTTGCTTTAGTTGAGTCTCCATCTCTGTAAAAATAGTTGTAAAGTTAATTTTGTCCCTGTCTGGTCAGCAGTGGCTATTTAATGTGTGTGTGTACATCTAAAATAGGGCTAAAATAAATAAAATGGTCATAGTGGGGAGCGGACGGGTAGGGGGAGGAATAGCCCAACTGTCCCTAGTGAGTTTTCCATTATCTGTGGGCTTTGAGTGACCTTTACAGTTGCTGCCTTAGAAACATCTAGGCAGGTTGGAGTGTGTGCATCTTTCATGTTAGGTTAAGTGTCATCTTTTTAGCATGGATTTCACTTTGACCCAAGTGTTGCCAGAAACAGGGCTGGTCATTTTTCCTAATGTCAACCAGATGCTCCTGGGCTCCCATCCCATAAGAAAAGCCTGTTTGGTTCAGTTTGGGTTTCATAGCCAGAGACCCTACCCCTCCATCCTATAGCCTATGCTTCGATCCTCTTCTGGGAAGTTGATAAAACAAGAGAGATTGTAAAAGCCAAGACTTTGGATTTCTGTCTCCATCTGATAGTCTGTGAAAGAATCCCGGGGTCAAGGTTGAACCGTAGTTAGAGTCCTGAGTCTTTGTGGGGCTGGAAAGCCGCTGACATTCCAAGAGCAGTTTGGAGGCTTTTTTTATTCAGGAACCTTCTCAGACACCTTTCGTATTTTTTTCTTCCTTTGTTTTTATTTGTGTTAGGGAAGTGAAGCATTGATTTTCACCATTGCTATTTTTTAATGTATCCTGCGAGAGAGACTCAGCCCAAGTCACGTCGTCTGATGTCCAGTTTTCCTGCATGTGGGTGGACTCAGTGGGTTTAAGTGCGTAGGGCTCCAGTCATTTCTAAAGGCAGCCATGCTGGATGGTGGTCCGTCTTCTCACTTCCTCCAGGACTGACCTTTGCCTAGACTTCCTGACATTCTCTATCAGTGAAAAGGCTCGATTTTCCCAGGAGTGAGTATTGACCTTTTCTCCTGGAAAGATCTGCTTAACGGTGTGAGGGGCGGGTTTTAATGTTTTTAACTAGCTGAGTAGCTGTGCACGGCTCAGCACAGCTCAGCTCGGGAAGATGAGGCCTGAAAGAGGCCTTGTACGCCAGAGTACAAATAAACACACCTTGTTGCTTTTCATCTTCAAAGAGATGTGACTAAGGCTCCCTACTGGGGTGTGAGATGTTTTTTCCTGACAGCCGACTTAGGCCATTTACTCTGGGATAAGTGGGGGAGGGAGAGAGATGTGATGTGAGTAGGAGAGGGTGGGGTGGTAAATTCTCGGCCTCGAAGAGTGGTTTAGACACCTTTCAGCTAGTCTGCAGGATAAATTGAAAGTGGACTTGTATTGTCACCTTTGTAAAGCAGTTTAGAGAATTTGGAGTTTAGGAACACTTATAATCAACTAATTTCATATTAAAGAATTGGCCTTAAGCCAGAGTAATGGCTCACACCTGTAATCCCAGCACTTTGGGAGGCCAAGATGTGTGGATCACTTGAGGTCGGGAGTTTGAGACCAGCCTGGCCAACATGGTGAAACCGTCTTCTCTACTAAAAATACAAAAATTAGCCAGGCGTGGTGACGTGTGCCTGTGATCCCAGCTACTCCGGAGGCCGAGGTGGGAGAACCGCTTGAACCTGGGAAGCAGAGGTTGCAGTAAGCCAAGTTCGCGCCACTGCACTCCAGAGCAAGACTGCCTCAATTAAAGAAAGAAAGAAAGAAAGAAAAAAGAATTGGCCTTTACAACCTTGCCTGTTTGTGTGGGCAAGGGAAAGAGAGGGAACCCACTATTAGTGAAGCATCTCCTGTGTGTGAGATGCTTTGCTCATTACTTTAAGCACGTGATCCCATTGAAACTTGCCAAGGATATCATGTGGCAGGAAATCATTGTGTGGTTCAGGAGAGACTGATAATACCCAGGGTACCACAATAAAGGCTGAAGCCTAGATTCTAACTTGAGCTTCTCCTTGTCCCCAACCTGGGCTGTTCCCACTCTGTTTCCAGGCTTCCTGCACCATGCTTCCATGGCTTTCCGCCACAGTGCTCTTGCAGATTGACACAGTGAGATTGTTTACATGAATGCTCGCCCTCCCCAAATCTGTTCACTTTGTGGTCACTGCCCAGGAGTTATTCAGTAGAGACATCAGCTTTCTCTGCAGGACACTTTGGTGTTCATGGTAAATACATAAAATACATCTCAATCCTTATGCGAAGATGAAACTTTTTCAGGATAACTCTGGTCCTTTTGCTGTGTGCGTGGGTGAGTGACAAACACTAGGCGGGGAGATGATACCAGCCAGGGTTCGATTTCTTGACCCGAATTGTAGTTACATGGGGGTTCGTTTTCATTCTTTGAGCTCTAAATTCATATTCCCCCCTTAAAATGTGTTTATTGTATTTTAGAATTAAAAAAATAAGGTACTTTCCACCATGGACATGCTTTGGAGTGATGGAACTGTTTTTAGCTATGGGATTGCCCCAGGGACAGATCTATTTTTGGTTGTTGGGTTTTCTTGTTTGTTCTTTCCCCTCTTTCTGTCTTAGAAATATTTAGGAAATGCTTGGACCGTTCTAACCATGCAGTTTTGTTGTTGTTGTTATGCCAGTGCCTCTACCTGACAACCAGGGAGATTTTTAAGATGGCTGATCGTGTGTGTGTGTGTGTGTGTGTGTGTGTGTGTGTGTGTGTGTGTGGGCGCGCGCGCGCGCGCGCATATATATGTAACTGCCTTCTATTGTGAAAAAATCTACTCACTTGGATGCTAAAGAGTACCTTGAAGATGTTTGCTGGGAGAGCAGCCAGGTACTTTTGATATGCCATATTTGCTTGTCACATCATTGGCTTGATGTTTAATATATCTTAAGATAGTACGTGGACTTTTATGACAGAGTAACTGCTTGTTCAGGGGGAGAGCAAAAGTTTACTTGGGGTAGGATTCTTAGGGCTTTTGGAGGTGGTTGCAGAGATGGGGTTAGTCTCAGGCAGGGTTTCTCAGCCTTGGTACCAACGACACCTTGGCCTGGATAGCTCTTTGTTGTGGGGGTTGTCCTGTGCATTGCGGGATGGTCACAGCAGCATCACTAGTTCTCGATGCCTGTACTGGCTTCCTCTTCACCCACAGCGGTGACAGCCAAAAATGCCTCCCGACATTGCCACGTTGCCCCTAGTTGAGAACCCCTGGTCTAGCGTGAGCAAGTGTCCTTGCCGTGCATCTTGAGCATTATTACTGTGCATCCTGAGTGTGTCTTCTGGATGCAGGGGGTCAAGATGCTGTCCTACTCCCAAGGGCCTTTGGGCTTTGGCTTTATGTTTTGTAGCCACACAGTTCCATGGGAAAACCCATTCTTAACCAGAAATGCCCTCAGCACTGACCCTTTCCCTCTCGCTTTCCTCTTGTGTCAGAGTGAAAACTTCTGGAATTTTCTATACGTGGTTTCCTTGGGAGAGACATGTGCAGAGAAAGCAGGTGACAGGCAGGTGACAGCTGACACCAAAAGCCACCTGGTTCCCTGAATGTTAAACCTGGGAGGTTCACCAGCCCTGAGGGCTATAGGAGCACAAGCTGCCAGATTGCCTTGGAAGTCTTGTGTTGAAATCCTAACCCTGGAAGTTCCCCTTCCTCCACTCCACAGAGTAGGTATTGTTCTTCTCGGCTCCCCTTTCCCGCCCCATAATTCCTTCTCCCTTGCCATCAAAAGGCCTTACAACTTGATTCGTTCTGCAGGCGCTTGGGAAAATCATCTCTACTGGCGGCAAGCTGTGTGTGTGTGTGTTTTTAGAAGTTTTCGTCTTACACTTTTTTCTCTAAAGTCTCTTTGTTGCTCTGTGTCGCTTTATAACACTTCAGTTCCTTTAAGACACCTTTCCTGCCAGCTGTCGTTTTGCCTTGCTCTGTTCCAAACCTTCCTTAAGAATTGTACTTCCACCTCTCTTCAGACTAGCCACATAACTTATCTGCAGCTGTCCTCTTTTGGGCGTGAATTCACAGGATGCAAGGTGGCACCCAGAGGAGGACGATGGCTTCCTGGGGAGAAGTGCACATTGTTTCAGTTCAGTCCCATTTATCTGAAACCATGCCCTCTTGGAAAAGCCTTCTCTACTGAGGAGCTCTAGCTTCCTGAGTGTGCAAATGTCATTTTCTTTGTCTTTGGATAATTAGAAATTTCTTAATATTTTATTTGGTCGTTTGTCATTGTGCCATCATCTCTGCAACACCCAGGCACTGTGTCTATTTCCAGGGGTAGGCAAAGCCATGTAAAACTTGTTCTTTGCCCATGAAGACCCAAATGACCCACTGATAGAAATGGGATTGTTGACCTTCTTCGCTATCTGGGAAGGGTAGAGGCTCTCCGCCAGTGTTATCTCAGAGGCATTTCTAAACAGGATATGTACTGATGGATCTTGGACCTTGATGGGAACACAGAGCTGTGAACATGTCACGGTGCCCAGGCAAACATGGGTATTGCGTCTTCAGGGATATTTAATCAATGTGTCATTCTTGAACAGGTTTCAGAGGTGATGACGCATGTCCTAGTCTGCATCTTTAGCTTTCAAGATAAAATACTGGTATACGTGTATTGGTGCTCTGTGACTTTTCTAGCTCTAGGCTTCTGAGGTTTGAGCTGCAAATGTCTTCTGTGGCTTTTGGACAATAGCCTTCTTTACCTTATGGTCATACACAGTATATATGTGTGTGCATGTGTGTGTGTATACCCTGGTTATATATATACTGTATATGTAAAACCTCTCTTACCTTCTAAATCCTACTAGATTGAAAACTCCTCGAGGGACTGGGATCGTATATTAAATGGCTATGATACTTTTTCTTTTGTGGTGTCTAGAAGAGTGAGAGTGGCTCCCATTCATTGAAGGTTTACTCTGGCAGGGTGGCAAGCACTGTATGTGTCTTATTTTGTTGTAAACTTCTTGAATTACAAACACTGCAAAAATAATACACGGGGGCCGGGCGCAGTGGCTCATGCCTGTAATCCCAGCACTTTGGGAGGACAAGGTGGGCGGATCACGAAGTCAGAAGATCGAGACCATCCTAGCTAACATGGTGAAACCCCGTCTCTTCTAGAAATGCAAAACGTTAGCCAGGAGTGGTGGCATGCACCTGTAATCCCAGCTACTTGGGAGGCTGAGGCAGGAGAATCACTTGAACCCGGGAGGTGGAGATTGCAGTGAGCCGAGATTGTGCCACTGACTCCAGCCTAGGTGACATAGTGAGACTCTGTCTCAAAAAAAAAAAAAAAAAAACACAGACTGAGTACGTGCTTATGATACAAAATTCATACAAATTCGAAGTAATGGCAATATAATAAAACATTAAAATCTTCCTTCAGCTTCCTTTCGCATTTCTCTCCCCTCCCTTAAGTAACTACTGTGAATTGTCTGGTATATATCAATTTAGCTTTAACATGGATTTATAATTATATACAGGTACACACACACAGAGACATAATTTAATGAGCTCCTTCTTGTCCCTATTTGTAGTTTTTTGGCTGGCTTTTTAACTCAAGTACTATATTTCATCAATTTTATTTTGAGCCGTGTGAATGGGTCACATCTGTCTCCTGTTGTTTAGACATTTCAGTTATTCCCAAGCAATTTGGCAGTTTCCCTCACCTTCCCTTGCTTTGCTCGGCTCTTGAACAGACACCGCTTTTGCTGCTATCTCAGAAGCACAGCTGATACACCTTCAGTTGTTTGTGTTTTCCTCTTTTAATTCTCTTAAAGCTCTGGCCTTTGCTTTGCAAGAAAATATGGAATTATGGTAATTTCTTGCAGTGAGAGATATTCGCTTCACTATTATCAAATTCATGCTGTTTCCCTGCCTCTTTGTGTATACACAAATGTGTTTAATTTTTCATTTCAATGCCACATTTTAACATCATCTTTTGAAGGACATTCTAAATAGCAGGTCAGTTCAACCTGTGCAGCACCAGCCATGCACCTAACTGGAGGGAAGTGACGAAATAGGAACAGCTGTGACCAAGTTTACCCAGGCACTGCTAGTGACCAATAAATCATAGCTTCCGCCCACCCCGTGCTTTTAGAAGATGCAGCTGGCCATTAGGTACATCCTGATGTCAGAGATATTACAACATCAAATAAAAGTGTCTTCTTGGCCATCTTTCTTTCTGCTCTTATATACCTACCCATTCTTTTAAAAACAGCTTTCTGGTGTGTGTACATACTATAATTTATTTAATGCTTTCTCTGCTGGTGGATCTTATTTCATTTTCAGAGCAGTTTATTCAGGTGGGTAGTATGCTTTACTGTTTTATAGATGAGGAAACTAAAAGGTTCAGTAACTTTCCTAAACCTTTGACCAGTAAGAGATTGTTTCAGAATTGGCACGTGAGTCTGCGTGACTTAGACTTGGTCTCTTAACCACTGGGCCTGCTGCTTTGGTATAGAATAGAACTCCAAGTCTGTATGTGTTGGGAGAAGAATCGCACCATCTACCTTGTGCTGGAGCATTCCAGCATTGCATAGGGATGTCAATATTGACTCCATGCTTATCGTGTTGGATAGAATGATTTGTTAGAGAGCCATTGGAGTGGGGGGCGCCTCAAGTTGATTCTACTCAAATGGCCTGTCTTTGGCAGATGGAAACTGCTGTTCTGCTGTTCTCCTATGTGGAGAACGTATCAGTATAGGTGTTTAAATTGGCTTTTGCAGAGACTCAATTTATTAAACAAAAATAAGAATAAACAAGTTATTTCAGCACCATGACACTTGCCTTTGAATGTATTAATGATGGAGACAGTTTCCCTCCCCCCTTTATGGGAATATTTTGTTACAATACCAACCAAAAGCAATTTCTTTTCAGCACTTCCCTCAAATAGTGCTGGGTGCCAAATAGAAGGGCCCATTGTTCAAAAAGTCTGGAAATATATTTTCTAGACAAAGATACAGTACTGATGATAATGCCTTATATCGAAAGAGAAATTAAAGTATTTTTAAAATTACTTTCTGACCCTGAGCTTAAGCTTATATGGTCCATGTATAAGAGAACGTTTCCTGAACTAGAGATTGATGTTCTTTATTGTGGAAGCTGAAATTTTAACATGTTGCTCCAGAAAGAAACTAGAAATGATTGGCCCCACCTTGTTGCTTCAAACTAAGGGGCTCTTGTGAGAAAGTAGGCAGTGGTGCCTTGTGAGAAAGTAATGCCACAGGCCTGTAAATTGTTAGCTACAGGCAGAGCAGAGTGAACCCCAGGATTTTAAACTTACTCTCAAGGCCTTTCCAGAGACCTGAGAACCAGACTCTCCTTTTATTGAGTCATTGTGATATCAAGAGACGGGTGATAAATTGGGTGAATTCGCTGTTGCCCAAATCCAACTGTGATTTTTGACAGACAAATAGCTCAGTGTGCAGACGATGTTGTCTCTGTCCTGGAGAGCGGCCACAGGGAGGGAGGGCAGGCCCTTTAGCTTACTCTGGAACAGGCCTTGGGCATCCGGGTGCTGCAAGGATGTGGAATTTATGAATAACTTGATTTAGAAGACTTGCAAACCTAAGGTGCCAGTGTTCCAGGTGGCAGTGGGACACTTATGTGTTTGTTGGCATAGAGAAATGAAAGCATAAAGGGTGTTTAATTTTATTGCATTAAAAATCGCTTCTCATTATTGTAAGACCCAGTGAGTTTGGCTTGGCGAATGTCAGAAGTATGTCCTCTTTGATGGCATTACTGGAACATTTTCCTTCAGCTTTAGCCTTGAATCAGAGCAGTGTTCTCCAGGCGTCGTTAAACTAATTGGACATGGCTGAAAAATGAGCCCTAGTCACACTTGTAGTTCCACAGTCTGTTGAAAAAAGCCTCTTGATTGATTTGGAAAGTTCTAAATTTAACTTGTTTTTTTATTATAAAAATAAAATTGGGGGAATTTGGGGAGGGGAAGAGTGATTAGCAACATAGGGTATTTCATCAGAGTTAAAGCTGTAAAGAATGGTTAATGCTAAGAGAAACCAGAACAGAACTAAATAAGGTGTTTCAAAAACAGATTGATAAAAACATTGGCATAAGCTTGATTAAAAAGTATGATACTAGCAAGTGAGCCCAGCCGGCAGGAACCTGGGGAAGCAGGATTGGAATGAGTTGATGCTTACTACTGTAAAAGAGATAAAGTTGGAAAGAATGACTTTTACATTAAGAATATTTGGTATTAATGAAAGATAGAACTAATCTTGTAGGTGTTACAGTGTAACAATAAACATCGGTGGATTCTATGAAGGGCAGTGGTGACATAATAAATGTTTAGCATACCCAGAGTTCATTTATGTTATTCAAGTAAATGATAATGACAATACAAGAAAAGCTAACAGATGTCAAAAATATAATAGGGTTCAGTTTTTGAATAATAAGCACACCAGAACAGTCAGAGATGGTACAAAATATGAATATATATATATATATATATTCAGAGAAAGGAACACTGCCCAGAATTGAAGGGCAACATCAGCATCTTTTAAAAGTACCCATAAAATGTGACTTGGCAACAATCCTGAACAGAAAAAAGAATTCTGTTTTCCTGTGTGACTAAAGCTCCATGAGGCGGGATGGAGTCTATTGTGTTTTTGATGTCTATCTTATTTGTTGTTATACTCCAGAACCTGGTTCAGTGCTTGGCATAGTGTCACGCACACAGTAGGATTTCCTCTAAGTTACCTACAAGAAGGAATGAAGGGGATCACTAAAGACATGTCTATGACTTTGAAAAAGAGATGGAATTGGGAGAGTCGGACTAAGCCATGGTGAATGAAATTTACCTGGCCAAGCTAACTTTGCCTTTTGGTGAAAATTGCTTCTCCTTCGCTAGAGTTTAGAACAGTCTCATTGATCTTCAAAGACTTGGAAAGATCTTTACAAGATATCTCTTGGCTTAAAAAGACAGAGAAAAAGAGGCCTTTGAGAGGGCAATGTATTATAGCAATTTTAAATCAGGTGATAAATTAGATTCATTATGAGACTAGCATGTGACATATCAAAAGGGTTTCTGACAGTCTAATGAAAACTGCTATGCATCTTAATTCCATTTGAAAGGAGTTTACATAGTTTACTTAACAAGTAGGAGAGTTCACCAAGAAGAAATAAATTAAAGCAGGTCTGCTTTATAAAATAACAGTATTAGGCCAGGTGCGCTGGCTTACACCTTGGGAGGCCGAGGCGGGCAGATAACTTGAGGCCAGGACTTCGAGACCATCCTGGCCAACATGGCGAAACACCATCTCTACTAAAAATATAAAAATTAGCTGGGCATGGTGGCACATGCCTGTAATCCCAGCTACTTGGGAGGCCGAGGCACGAGAATCACTTGAACCTGGGAGGTGGAGGTTGTAATGAGCTGAGATTGCACCACTGCACTCCAGCCTGGGCAACAGAGTGAGACTCTCTCTCAAAACAAAACAAAACAAAAAAAACAGTATTAAACACATGAAATAGTAAGGAACAGTTGGTTGTCTTCTGGTCTATTTTAAAAGGAAATAAAACTTCGCTGGTCAAACCACGCAAATGATTCCAGAAAGGAAGGACATCAGTAAATATAACATTAAAGGGAAGTGGAAGGCGATATAAATACATCAACTAAAGACTAAATGTAAAGCAAAATGTTACTCTTATTAAAAGAAATCACGTATCTGCTCACTTTAGGACACATAGTAAAATCCAAGAGAAATAAATAGAGTGAAAAGTTAAGGAAATAAAATCCATTATGTAAGGACTGCTTGTATGGTATCATATAAGTAATTTCATAGCATTAAGCATTAAAATAGATAAACAGGGTTACTGCAAATGACAAAAGGTTCATTAAACAACAAATATCTGATCATCCCACATAAAAAGACATGAAGAATTAGGAACATAATGAAAGGGTGTTGAAGGTTCGTCAAGTATAAAATTAGCTGGTGCTTGCCAAATTTTGGAAGGTTAAAATATTTAGAGAATACATAGTTCTAATGTTTTAAGTAAAGTCTATGGGAATGGGGAAGTGCTCATCAGGTGCTGAGGACTGGGTGGTGTGTGCAGTGGGAATGGTGGGTGGGACTGACCAGTTCCTTGGGGAGCCCCCAGGGGCCTTTCCTACACACACCTGCTCCCTGGATCTACAGAAGTGCTCACTAATGGAAGCTATGAGGATAATGAGATGAGAAGGTTGATTGACTTTGAGTTGGGCTTAGTGAGTCTGACACCAGTGGCTGCCCAAGGGGCGTCTGCTGGTGGGAATTTGCGAGAGCAGCTTCAGGCCTCTCATATGGATGGAAAGAGGACTTAGAGGTTACTGAGAAGAAGGCATATTTTTGTTATATATTATTAAGCATTCACATTATTTAAATTATTCGATAACAGAGCCGGGCATGGTGGCTCATGCCTGTAATTCCAGCTACTCCGGAGGCTGAGACAGGAGGATCGCTTGAGGCCAGAAGTGGAGATCAGCCTGGGCAACATAGCAAGACCCCCATCTCTAAAAATAAAGTTCAAAATAATTATTAGAAAACATGTTCCTGGTTGAGTATAGTGTATTTTCTCTTTTAAGATTTTACCATATGGATTGTGTAGAGCTTTGCTACTCTTAGTGTGGTTGACAGACCAACAGCATCAGCATCACCTGAATCAGAATCTGCATTTTAACAAGATCCCCAAGTGATAATGTGCATATTAAAGTTTGAGAGGCGTTGATGTGGTAATTAAGAATACAGGCTTTAGAGTGAGTCAGTCTGGATTCAGATTCCAGCTCCTTGCCTTGACCTTGGCTAGGTTTCTTAAACTTTTTAAATCCATTGCATCTTCGTCTGTTAATAGGTATGATAATGGTCCTTACCATGTAGAAATTTTTAAATAAGATAACGCATGTAAAACACTTAACTTTATTTTTATTTATTTTATTTATTTATTTTTTTGAGACGGAGTCTCGCTCTATTTCCCAGGCTGGAGTGCAGTGGTGCAATCTCGGCTCACTGCAAGCTCTGCCTCCCGAGTTCACACCATTCTCCTTCCTCAGCCTCCTGAGTAGCTGGGACTACAGGTGCCCGCCACAACGCCCAGCTAATTTTTTGTATTTTTAGTAGAGACGGGGTTTCACTGCGTTAGCCAGGATGATCTTGATCTACTGACCTCGTGATCTGCCCACCTCGGCCTCCCGAAGTGCTGGGATTACAGGCACGAGACACCGCACCTGGCCACACTTAACTTTATTTATAATTGCTCACTAAATGTTATTGATTAGTAATAGGCTTATTATAAAAACTTGGACAAAAGGTAGAAACACATAACATACAGTCTTATCACCTAAAGATTTTTAACACATTGGTTTATTTATGTTTGATTTTAGATAGTTTTGATCATACATGGAATATAATTTCATGTCCTGCTTTTTTCACTTATGAATATAGCATAAGCATTTTCCCATGTTACACTAATCTACGAGTACAAGGAGTCTCTCATCACAGAATGCTGGTTGTATTCTTTGATGTTGGCTGTAAAAATCATCTGACCCACCCAAGCCAGCAACATACTGCCTCACAGCTTATATCCTTGTCTATATGTAGGAGATGACATTACCTGGCCCCTCTGCTTTTACATGATAGTCATGAGAATCCAGTTAGAATCATGTAGGATATAAAAACAGCTAGTAAAAAGTAAAATGAGCTGGGTGCAGTGGCTCATGCCTGTTATCCCAGCACTTTGGGAGGCTAAGGCAGGTGGATCACCTGAGCTCAAGAGTTTGAGCTGGGCAGCCTGAGCAACATGGCGAAACCTCGTCACTACTAAAAATACAAAAATTAGCCGGGCGCAGTGGTGTGCACCTGTAGTCTCAGTTACTTGGGAGGCTGAGACAGAAGAATCACTTGAACCCAGGAGACGGAGATTGCATTGAGCTGAGATTGTGCCGTTGTGCTCCAGCCTGGGTGACAGAGTGAGACCTTATCTCAAAAAAAAAAAAAAGAAAAAGAAAAGAAAAAAAGTAAAATGCTGTACACATCTGTGTTATTTTGAGTGGGTGATTCTAATATGTAGGAAAACCCTAAAAACAGAAATTACTCATTGACTCCACAATTCCACTTCTAGCACTTTAACCCGGTGAAATAGTTTGCAATGTGTACAAAAGTTTGGCAGTGAGGATACCTGTATTTGTGGCAGTATCGTTTATAGTGGTGAAACACTGGAGACTAACAAAATGCTCACTAGTAGGGGAGAGTTCCCGTGTCAGTACACTAAAATACTATGCAGAGAGTAAGAAGCATGTCACTGACCTGTGTTCTCCAGTAAAGTGGCCACTAGCCACCTGGGGCTACTGAAATTTAAATTAGTTAAGTTTAAATAAAATATAAAAATTCAGTTTCTCAGTCACATCCAGCCTATTTCAGATGCTCAGTAGCCCCATGTGGCGGGTGGGATTGGATAGCACAGACACAGAGCATTTCTGTCATTAAGGAAAGTTCTAGTGGACAGCGCTACTGTAGAATAATTCTTCCACGGAAAGAAAATTCTTACGAAACAGATGATTCAAATTTGTAGTGTGTATGTGTGTGAGGTACAAATTGCCCCATGGTGCTTGGTGCCCAGCACTGCATTTCTTTATTTTTCTACATTCAGTCCAATCTGGTCGTAGTAGTCCCCACTCACTAAAAGCTAGAGATGTGGTGTCAGTCACCTCGAAGTTTGGTGTAGGTCAATTCTTGAGGGCCTTCCTTTTCCTGTAGGCTCTCTCAGGACTCCTGGGTGCCTGGTCTGATCATTGGTGTTACTATTGCTTTTTGTTCCGAAGCCTGTTGTTGCCTAGCCTTGGGGACCTTCTTTTCTTCCAATTTCTTCAGTCCACCTCTTCACATCAATTAACTACCCCCTACATTTTACAGCAGTGATATTCAAGGGTTGGGGAAGAGGAAGCCACTCTTCCCCTCCCTCATTGAGATTGATGGGAGAGTGTTACCTAGGGGGTGGAAAAAAGGCTGAAAACCATACTAACGTGAGTACATGGTAACAACCACCCCAGACCTTGATTCATGTGCATGTACGTGTGCTGCTCTTGTCTAGTTTGCAGACCCTCTTGGACACTTTGCAAGAAGGCTCTGCGGTCACTGGACCTCCATCCCCGGCCCCTCCCAGCAGCATTGGGCCTCCAGGCGCCCAGGCCTTGCCATGAGGGTGAACTGATACAAATCAAGATGGTGTCGGTACCATAGTGATCCCTGTTTCTTGTTGGCTTTTTTAGCACATGATTCTGGTTGGCTTGATGGAGAAGGAACGCCGTCTCCCAGCTCGCACCTTTTCCCACAGCTCAGCGCAGCCGTGTGCAGTGTGTGCTCTTGTTTGCTGTCTGGTCTTACTATTAATTAAGGATATGACTGTGTTTGCAGACAGTTTATCAGAGAAAGCTTCCTATTCACCTTCTGAAACCTGGCTAGTGAATCTCCTTTTCTAGGAAAGTGTCCTCCCATCTTCAACTCCCAATCAGAGAATTAATCTCTGACTTCTTAATGGCTGCCTCTAACTTGTATTTGTTCATGTAGAACTTAACACACAGTATTGCAATTTATTTATGCTTGTTCCCTATACTTGAATGTTTATTAAGCCTAAATGATGATAAGAGTAACTTGGGTGCTTTAAAATATATTTTTAATTACTTTAAATTATTGAATCTTCCAAATAGCATAAAAGATCTGAGAACAGCATAACAAACACTAGTGTACCTATCATATAGATTTATCAGATTTTTAATATATGTCGTCATAATTCAGGCTTTCCTTTTAAAAGAAAAATGTGGCTGGGTGCAGTAGCTCATACCTATAATCCTAGCACTTTGGGAGGCTGAGGCTGGTGAATCACTTGAGGCCAGGAGTTTGAGACCAGCCTGGCCAACATGGTGAAACTCCGTCTCTACTAAAAATATACAGCAAAAAAATTAGCCGGGCATGGTAGGGTGCACCTGTAGTCCCTGTAGCTACTTGGGAGGCTGAGGCATGAGAATTGCTTGAACCCAGAAGGCTGAGGTTGCCGTAAGCTAAGATCTCACCATTCTACTCCAGCTTTGGTGACAAAGTGAGACTCCGTCCCTGGCCAAAAAAAGGAAAATGTGTTACAGATAGAGTCAGACTTTGCCTCATCCCATTACTCTCTCTTGGCCCAGAGGTCATCACTATCCCCAAATTGGCATATATCCTTTCTGTCCCTGTTTTTAGTCTTTTGCTACTGATGTGCATTTATATCCCTTGCATAGGATTTTAAAGTGTACATAGGTGGCTATCAAATGGCCTACGCTTCTGCAGCTGGCCTTTTTCATTTACCTTTATAATTTTGAGTTCCATTCCATTTATAATTTTGAGTTCTATCTACGTTGCCACATATTGATACAGTTTATTTTAGCTGCAGTAGAATATCCTATTATATGAATATACTACACTTTGCTCATTCATCTTGTAACAGGATATTTAGATTATTACCGTGACTAGCCACACTGCAGTGAAAATTTTTGTGCATAATAGCAGGACTTTCTCTATAATGATATTCTTGAAGTAGAATTGCCGAACAAAGGATTTGCACGTTTTCAACCTGAGTAGATATTGCCAACTTCTCTATAAAATGGTCCTGCCCATTTATCCTCTCATTAGTAGTTTATGAGAGCATCTGTTTCTCCACCTTTCTTCCAACATTTGGAATTTAGAGTTTTTAATTTGTTTCTCCAAGGTGCAAGGTGGTGACTTGCTGTGTTTTGTTTTGTTTATTTTTGAGACGGAGTCTCGCTCTGTCGCCCAGGCTGGAGTGCAGTGGCGCGATCTCAGCTCACTGCAACCCCCCGCCTCTTGGATTCAAGCAGTTCTCTGCCTGAGCCACCTTAGTAGCTGGGATTATAGGGTTGTGTTCCCACATCTGGCTAATTTTTGTATTTTTAGTAGAGACGGAGTTTGACCATGTTGGCCAGGCTGGTCTTGAACTCCTGACCTCATGATCCACCCGCCTCGCCTCCCAAAGTGCGGGGATTACAGGTGTGAGCCACCGTGCCCGGCCTGCTGTGGTTTTAATTTGCCTGCCCCTCATGACTGGTCAGGGGAGCGGTGGGCTGTGGCCAGGCCTGTTCTCTCATCCCCTGCTGAGGTGGATAATGGATGGGGAACTCCAAGGCCATTCATGACAGGCAGTTAAGAGGCGGTTGTTCTACTGTTGGCATGGCATGAACGTCCAGGCCCCAGCTCTGGACTGTAGGACTGGGCGATAAGGTCTCATTCTGCTGGAGATCAGAATGTTTTCCAATTGTGTGGATTCCGGTGCCCCCGTGGCTCAGCATATAGAAGGCAGTGAGCCTCAGCCATGTGCTCCTCCTCCCTGGAGGGTGTCTCATTCTGTGATGCTGGGACCACTTATCCAGGGTGCGCCGCTGCAAGAAGATACGCAAAGCAGTGGTGAGCCCCTTTCTAGGCTCCACTTCCAGTGGAGGTGTGGGAGAGTGATGGTTCAGAAGGAAGGCTCTTGAACCAAACAGTCTGAGGTCAGCTCCTGGCTGCCTGACCTTAGTTAGGTCAGTTACAGAGCTGCTCTGCCTCAGTGTGTTCTTTACCTGTAAAAGGAGGATAAGGTTAATAGCAGCCTCATGGCATTCTTGGGGAGAATAGACAAGATCATGAATGCAGGGTGTTTAGCCCATGCTGGCATTTCAGGAGCACTCACCACATGCTTACCAATCCATGCTGAGACTACGGTTGAGGGCTGGGAGTGTCATTTATCTCAAACCCCCAGTGCCTAGCTTGTTGAATGAATGAATGGGTTTCTACTTAGTGACTTCTCAGTTGTGCTTTGGTTTGTACAGCAGGCTATGTAAAGCTTTTGCGTTTTACTCTAAGAGCAATGAGAATATTAAAAGTTTTTTTTAATTTTAAATTTTTGTGAGTACAGAGTAGGTGCATGTTTACGGGGTACATGAGATGTTTTGATACAGGCAGGCAATGTTTTATAATCACATCATGGAGAATGGGGTACCTGTTCCCTCAAGCATTTATCCTTTGTGTTACAAACGATCTAATTATACTTTTAGTTCTTTTAAAATATACAATGAGGATATTTTATACCAGGGACTACTGTGGTCCTGTTTGTGGTCTTAAAACAGAGATGAGGACTCTTGATCCTCCTGAAAATTTCAATCCTGAAATCTCTGGTCACCATCATGAACTTGAAATTAGACTTTCGTGACTCCTCATTTTCACATTAAAAAAATTATTATTTGCATTTTTCCCCTCTCCTTGAAATGTTCTTCCCTCTGTCTTCTTGGTCTTTTTGAAATACATTTAACCTTTTTCCTTTTTTGTTGATTCTAAAATCCTCACGTTTTTGGAGTTTGAACTTGAGCTTGTCTCCAAGTTCTAGGGGTATTCTCTTTCATGACCTAGGACATAATGCAGGGTCAGTGCTAAGTGAGATTCTGGAAGCAGAGTCTTCAGAATTCCAGGTATATTTTAGTTTTGCTGCTAGTTCAAACGGCTCATCTCAGTCTCGTTTTGCCTCTACAGAAAGTACCTTTTTCTTCCTAAATTTTGGGTTGAAGAGGGTATACCCACCCTCTGGGGCCATCATCAGGACTAAGTGGCTGATGATCATTTTCCATATGTTGGTTCCACACTGACTTCAAAAGGGTATGAACAGCTTGCGTCTGGGAGGCTCATTAAGTTTCCTGGGCTCTCTGGACCACCTACAGTTTAATGAGTTCGTAC
This sequence comes from Hylobates moloch, assembly GCF_009828535.3. Taxonomy (NCBI): domain Eukaryota; kingdom Metazoa; phylum Chordata; class Mammalia; order Primates; family Hylobatidae; genus Hylobates; species Hylobates moloch. The sequence goes on along the minus strand of NW_026652286.1, from coordinate 11,928,254 downwards.
AGTGGACTAAAGAGCCTCAAAGATTATGAAATAGAAATGCCCTTTCTCTAAGTATATTTAGGGGAGGACACACTGATTGTTCCCTTTCGTGTTTAAATATGTTATATTTATTTGCGAGATGGAAGAGGAAAGCAGAATGAGAAGAAATTAAAATCTCTGTAGACTTGAGCTATTTGCATACATAGGACACCATGAAAAGGACATTGAGTGGATTCAGAACTCAATGTGGGTGGGGAACAAAATGGAGGGTAAAAAGACTGGCTTTGCAAAATAAATAACACTGTCACTTGAAAGTGGTGATCTGAGTGAAGATATGGAAATAATGTGGTAAAGACTAAACCAGAAGTAGATATACCAGAAGAAGACATAATCAAAACAACACAGAGATCAGAAGTACAGAGATGTAGATGTTAATGGGAGAACAAAGTAGAGTTATATGGTGACAGTCAGTCACAAGTGTGGAGGGAGGAAGGCCAGGCCACAAGGACAATGGATTTAAATGCCATTGGATTAAATTTTTAATTACTGTCCACTTGCATTGCTGAGATTTTGAGATGAACATATTTGTGTCCATGCGTGTATATGAAACCAACCAACAGTCCCATAGATAGTTTTTTTGGGTAAACATAGAAATTGACCCTTTGTGTCTTAAAGCTTGAAACTTACATTTTTTAAATATGAGTTCCTTCCTCAAGAAATGATCTTCAGGCCTCTTAAAAAAAAAATCAAAGAACTGAAACTTGCCAGATCACCACATTCTGACAGTTAGATGTCAGAACCCCTCATTCATCACGACTGCTTCCTTGCCCCTCCCAGTTCTGTTTTTTTTTTTTTTTTTTTTTTAACACGTTGCTACATTTCTTCCCTAAAACCTCTAGTTTTAGTTATTCAGGGAGATTGATTTAAGACTGAGTCTCCTCAGCTTTAGCACCCGATTAAAGCCTTCTTCCTTGGCATTAATCATCATCTCAGTCATTGGCTTTCTTTGTGGAAAACAACAGGACCTAGACCCAACTTGTGGAATTTTCTGTAACATATATACCCACATATAAACACTGCTGTTCTTCGTCCTAGGAAGAAATTCAACATTGGCCATAAGAAGTCTCCACTCTGTATGTGCTTACCTTCTATTTTTAAATGACCTGTTTGGGATTATTGTCACTGGCTTTTTGAAACAATTACTTATTGTTCACTTACTTGTAAATCAATATAGTAGGTATGGTTGGATGTGCAGAACTTTCCCCGACCTTAAGTAATTAAGAATTTATGAAGAGAGGGAAAACATGCATGTGGGTCTCTGAGTAAGGTGTTGCATAGTAATGTGGTGAGTGGCACAAGAGTGATATAGACCTAATGTTGCTGGAGTTAGAGGAGGTCCCCATTTCTTCCAGCCGTGATGAATAAACAAGGATTGGGAAGGCAGTCCTTGACGTGATGGAATTCCAGGATGGTGTGGACTGGGTCCCAGAGGTGAGAAACTATGCAATGTATTTGGGAAGCCATAAGTATTACAAATTTGCTGGAATCTTGAGCAGTGGAAGATAAAACTAGAAAGAGGGCATTGTCTACTAGGAACACTCCTACTACTAACCATGTTCCCATTTATTTGGTGCTTACTGTGTCCCAGGCACTGGGAAAACTGCTTTACCCACTGGATTTTTTTTGAATCCCCCAAGATCCCTATAACTTCAAGACTGTCATGATCGTGATTTGACCCAGCAGGAGACTGAGGTTCAGAGAAATTGAACAACTTGCTGGGACTTGGGTGAGAGCGAGGTTGTGAGTCCTGGTCTTTTCCAGCCCCATTCTTGCTTTGGTAGATGGGGTGGTGATGAGGCCACAGAGACCCAGTGAGGGCTCGGGGTTTGGGCTCTGGAACATAGGCACTGGGAAGCCTTTCCCTTGTTCAGGGCTCTGTTTGGAAAGCCTGGAGTTAGCTTCTACTTTGGAGGCTGTGGTCTGTCTAAGTGTAACCAGGGTGAGGTTGTCTAGGCTGTCAGATGCAGGCTAAAGGGAAGAAGGCCCAGATTTGGACACCACTGAGGGAGTGGTTTCACTTGAATGGTGAGAGTAGAAGCTGGGTTTGTAAATTAGGATTGAGGCTGGGTGTGGTGGCTCATGCCTGTAATCCTAGCACTTGGGGAGGCTGAGGTGTGAGGATCACTTGAGCCCTGGAGTTCAAGATCCGCTTGGGCAACATGGTGAAACCCTCTGTATACAAAAAATACAAAAATTAGGTGGGCGTGCTGGTGCACACCTGTAGTGCCAGCTACTCAGGAGCTTGAGGTAAGAAGATAACTTGAACCCAGGAAGTTGAGGCTGCAGTGAGCTGTGATTATGCCACCACACTACAGCCTGGGCAACAGAGCAAGACTGTCTCAAAAAAAAAAAAAAAAATAGTGTTGAGAAGAGTTGAGCTGGGGCGGACATGGAGGCAGCCAACTGAAACTGATTAGTATAATAACCACAATTCCCAAGCTTAGATATTATGGACCAGTAAAGTAATGAAAAAAAAGAAAAAACCAAAAGCTTGGGCTCCTGATGTTGAGTCACCCGCTTTTATTTGATCAGATGAGAATAATGAAAACAAAATCACTCTCTCATGATCCCATCATTATTTTATAAAATAAACTATGTTTTAATACAAAAACGTTGTAATGGCTCATCAGAATAAAGGATGGTCCTATAAGTGGAATGTTTAATTCTAAGAAGAGCTTGCTGCAATTGTGCCTTCATTTTCTACTTTTGTTGCTAACCAGTGAACCCTTTGTCATGGACCAGGGTGTTCTTGTAACACACATTTGGGAACTGCTGGTAGAGACTATTCTGTCAGAGGCTTGACTGGGAGGGAGGAGGCTTCAAGGCCGTGGCTGGGGGCCATGGGAGGGTGTAGGTAATTTGTTTTCAGGTATGTGGGTATTTAGGATTTCAGGAAGGGTTTTCTAAAGCAGGAAGCCCTCACTATGTGCCGAGAAACTGGGGAGGCCTTTGTGAAGATAGGAATGGGTAAAAAATTCTGAAGAGAGGAGGGAGGAAACCAAAAAGAGATGGGGGAATAACATTTATTTAGCATCTGCCAGGCATGTGTTAGGAGAGAGGGCTGTCTCATTTAATGCTCTTGAATAGTCTTTGGGGTCAGAGACACACTATTTTTTTTAAAGAATAGTGTGAGGGTTTATTCAACTTAAAAAATTCGCTTTTTAAAATCAGGAAAAGAAGAAAATCGAACAGTAAAAAAGCCATTAATCATTAACAGGTTGCATTCATTAAGATGACACAAACTTTTATCAAATACCTTTATGACCAACATTATTTTATAGCTGATCCTGACTGTTATTAACTTTTGGATCTGTGAAGCTGGGCCCTACTGCCAAGGCATGTTACTACTGACCTACTGAATTCTCTTACCCTTTTATCACATAAAATGTTCTCTAACGTAAATTTTTCATTCTTCGTTAGTGACGTGTGACAAAGAAGAGTACTCTACCTGTAATTTGTCTTTGGACAAGATAAAATGCTTTATTTAAAAATGCAGGCCGGGCGCAGTGGCTCACGCCTGTAATCTCAGCACTTTGGGAGACCGAGGTGGGTGGATCAGAGGTCAGGAGTTTGAGACCAGCCTGGCCAATATGGTGAAACCCCATCTCTACTAAAAATATAAAAGTTAGCCAGGCATGGTGGTACGCACCTGTAGTCCCAGCTCCTCAGGAGACTGAGGCAGAAGAATCTCTTGAACCTGGGAGGCGGAGGTTGCAGTGAGCCGAGATCACACCACTGCACTCCAGCCTGGGCGACAGAGTGAGACTCCGTCCCAAAAAACAAAAATGCAGTATTCTTTTCCTTTAAAAATGTGTACATAAAAAGGTTTTGGATAAAGTATGATGAAATAATAGGAAACAAGGCCAAATTCTGATAAAATAAAGGGAAATTGGTGAGGCTTGGAACATCAAACCAGTCAGAATGTGGCCACAAGAGGGACAGGGCAAGTAGATGGAGAACAGCCATGTCAAGTTTTCCTTGAACCTTCTGCATCCAGTGTTTTTGTTCTACAAGTTAACAACTAGCTCAGAGATGTCCAAGTTATATACAGTCTTACTTTTACCCACCTCATGTAATGGTGAAGCCATTTATTTAGTAAATACAGTATCAGAAAAGGTATATATATTAGGAGACCCACTTCCACAAAGGGGCTGGGAACTCTTTTTCAGGAATAGCATCATACAACCTGGGAAGTACTGTGGAAATCCAGGCATATTTTCATGTAAACTGTTACTTGAATTCAAAACCAAATTCCATTCCTTTCTATGGACGTGAGTCCCTGGGATCCTTGGTGGGGAATCTGCAACAGCAACCTCCTAATCCATAAGGCCAAGCCAAGGGCTGTTTCCCTTTTTCTTCCCTTAGTTCAGAGGCTCATGCTGTGCCGAGGTAAAGCTTGAAGACCTTGCACTCTTTCCTCCTACCAGGCATTTGGTATTTCCTGATCCCTTGTGGTCCCGGAGACCCCAGGGTCACCATGATGGAAGTCTTCCTGCAGGGACTGGGCCTGCTGGGCTTCCCTTAGTTCCCTTTCCAGTGCAGCTGTCTGGGACTTTTCCAAATTCAGCTGCTGCTAGAGCTCTTCTGCTTTCCCCAGGGAGGGCCAGGGCCAATTTCTGACCAGAGCTGCTGCAGAAGATCTCTCTCCTGGATCAGGGTGGATCATGTGCTTGAGCAGATTGTAAAAGTCTTCTGAGAGCTCCTGAGGAATGTGTGGGAAGTTACTGTCATGGTTATGGTGCCATGCAGCACTGTTGATGGGTAATGTCCTTGCTCCTTCAGCCATTGCGGTGATTAATCCCAAGGCAAATAGGTCTGCTTTGGGAAGGCACTAATAATCCTCTTGCAAAATCTCATTTGCCAGGAAGCAGCTATCTCCTTCTTCCACTTTGAGTTTGTTTATTGATGTCACATGGCCTAGGTCACACCAATTTTATATATCACACGGGCAGAGAGAAACTAATCAGCTTCATTTTCAACTTCTGTGACTCCAGAGGAGTCTTTGCATCTTGTGACAAAGGAAGGTCTTACTAGGTTTGATATCCGGGTGTACCATGCCAGAGTTGTAGCTGCACTTAAGTTCAAGGGAAATCTGTAGAAGGATGTCCTTGAGTTTTGGCTCTTGGAAATGATTAGTAGACTTAGTGTTTTCACATATAGCAGCCTGCAAGCTCCTGCCACTGCAGTATTCATTCTGAATGATCATATGGCCATCTTCCGCCTGTGAGGGGTAGTAATGTACCAGGTGGGGTGATGTCCAAACTGCATGAGTATAAACTTTACGCAAAGCCAAATTCTCAGGTGAAATCCTGCAGAAGTTTTCATATAGTGCTTTATTGCATAAACACTTCTGTCCAGGCTTTTAATGTACTTCTGTAGACTGTACCAAATTCGCCAACCCTAATTTTTTCTACCTCCGAGCATTCTTTTTTATAGCAGGAAGCCATGTTGGTTTCTCATAGAACGCATGTCTCAGCAGGCAGCCCTTGTTCTTCCTTGCCTTCCTCTGGACCAGCTTCCTCAAGATCATCTCACATTTTCCTCTTGACACCGGATTGAAGGAATAATTTTCTGTAGGACTTTGGGGCGAAGGGATTAGTATTGACCAGAGCCAGTGAGGTCATCTCATCCTTGGGAGGAGTGGATGTGAGCATCAAATGCTTAGAGCCTCTGGAAGGAAGCTTCGCTGTTGGAGAAATAACCTGTGGCTCAGCAGGCTTTTGGGAATAGAGGGGCTGGCACCATGTGGCAGCTTGTTCCTGTTGCCTGGTTGGCCTGGTGTCTCGGGATATTTGAGAAGGTGTGACACTGGAGTCCTCAAAATCTGATCTGGATTTTCTGTCCTTTTCTTGAGGTGTGTTGAGTTCATGCACGTCCCTGAGAGGAGTCCTGGGCAATGTAAGCATTGCCTCTGAATCCTGCACTTCACTATTCTCTGGGGTCTGGCTCTGGGCCTCCCTGCTTCCTTGTGCTTTCTTTTGCCCTTCATTCTGAGTCTCTTCTTCAAAACAGGAAAAACTTAATTTCTCAGTTTTAATGTTTTAATTTAATTTATGTTTAATGCCTCAGTTTTTTGTTAATATTTCTGTCATCCATCTCAGCCAAAGAGCTTTATAACATAGGCAAGATCTGTTGCAAGAGAACACCGTGATTCTGCAGAAGGAGGAGAAAATTACTGAACCTGGCGGGTTTCACAACTCCAGCCTGCCTTTCCCTCCACCAGCTAACACCTAGCTGTTTCAGCTGGTTAAATTCCTCACGTGCGGCCTCATCATTTGGTAACTGGCAGATGGGACTCTGTAGTCTACACATGGGTTTACGAACAGTCCTTTCCGAAGTGCATATGTTGTGCGTACCAAGTCCCTGGCTCAGAGTCACGATTATTATACACAGTTTCCAGCCGTGGAATCCACATGCCTTAGACTGGGGGGCACTTCCCCCTCAGGACACCGAAGCTCAGAGAGAGGAAAGAAATCCCTAATATTCCAGATGCAGCTAGGATTTGAACCCAGGCCCCTGTCTCCTCGGTCGAGGTCCTTCTCATTTCATGTCCATGGAGGCTTCTCTGCTTACGTTGGTGTGAACCCCAAGGGGCGTCCCCTGAAAACTCATAATAGAATCTTTGAACAGCTGCCCAAGAACAGATTTCAGATTTTCAGACATTTTCCTCTTTTAATGGAAGCTCTGACTGGCTATTGGTTAATGGGTCCCAGGTTCTCCCAAGCCACTTAACTTCCTAATTTGCAAGCATTATCCATGGAGAAAATCCACTCTGCAGAAGCTTCTGACTTAATGAGCTCAGTCAAAGTCAATCTGAAGTTGCAGGCAGCAGCTTTGATCATTGTGATAGGCGTTTTGGTTTCCACCGAGCAGAGAATGGGAAAAAGCTTTGCCCATGATTTATTAATCACTTCCTTGGCTGAGCCGTCTTGCCTGGCTGTCCTGGGAAGCCCCAGTGTTGAGGGTGCTCAGGATTCAGCCTCAGCACGGGCTTTAGGTGTCCATAGGCCCTGTGTTGCCTTGTTTCTTGAAGGCTTTGCGGAGCTGGAATGCAGCCAGATGTTGGAACCAGAGGTATACACCTTGAGTAAACTCCTCTCTGCTTTCAAGCAGCCCTTGAGGCCCCTTATTGGCAGAACCAGCTCCTCCAGGGAGGAGGCATGTGGGGCCCACGTGTGTGCGTGGGGTTTTTTTTCAGAGACCCACTGATAAAATATTTACATCAGTGACATGGTACCAAGTCTTGCTTTGTTTATTTTAAAAGTCTTAATACGGCATTAGCCATGGCGATACCGGCTTGTTTGCTTTTGGTTTCTTGCTTGTGGTTTTTGTTTTTTGTGAGGAGCAAAGAAGCTAGACCTGATCTTCTGGGAAAGTAGCCTGCTGTATATCAGCCACACACCGGAACAGAAAAACTGTTCTGTGTGGAGTGCTTTCTGTGTGCCCCGGGTACTGTCCTTAGTGCTTTTAGGTCATTATTTCTTTAATCCTCTCACAAGTAGGTGTCACAGGTTAAATTGTGTCCCCCGAAAAGATACATTGAGGCCCTAAACCCTGGTACTTGTGAATGCAGTCCAATTTGCAAACGGGGTCTTGACATATGTAATTCGTTAAGACCCAGTTCTGTCGGACTGGGGTGGGCCCTAATTCCTGTGACTGGTGTCTTTGTAATAAGGGGGCACACGGACACTCACAGAGGGAAGATGGCCTTGTGAAGACAGAGGCAGACACTGGAGCATGTAGGTGCAAGGCAAGGAATGCCAGGGATTGCCAGCAACCTCCAGGAGCCAGGCAAGGAAGGATTCTGCTCTGGAATTTTCAGAGGAAGCATGGTCCTGCCAACACCTTGAACTTCTGGCCTCTAGAATTGTGAAAGAACATATTTTTGTTGTTTTAAGCCACTCAATTCGTGGCAATTAATTACAGCAGCCCTTGGAATTAGTATAGTTCGAATTACCTAGAAGAATATTAACCCCATTTTATAGATGAGTACATCAAGGCTGAGAGGTATTAAGCATCTTGCCCCAGGTCACTCAGTTCATAAGTGGAGACAGACAAATCAGGTCTTGCATAATGCCACTGCCAAGTCCATGCATTCATTTTCACTATGGAGCCAGCAAGGTTGTAACTTTCTAATACTGGATATCTAGGACATCTTAATGAGCAGTTTAGTCTCGAAGGGAGATTGCCCAATTGCAGTTTAGATCTGCTTCTAATCCTGGATTTGGCCAGAAGATTCCTTGATTGACTCTGGGGGAACCTTTACTTTTACAGAGAGGATACAGGCCTGGTATTTTCTGTCCAGGGGATCTAAGCATGGGGTGGAGTATGCCATCTCTCCCTGCTGCTCAGCCAGGTCTGTGGGTCATCAAGGACCCAGCCCATTCTGCAGAGAGTTTAGACAGCTTGCCCAAAGTCTATCTGTAGTTGGAAGAGGCATGACTGGAAGGGAGGTAATGAAAGGGTACCATTTCTTCCTGATCTCTCTAATTCTGCCTGTACCCTTACCCCCATCTGAACTCCCACCCCTGCCTACACTATCCCTCCATCTGGGAGAGAGAATAGTAGGCAGGGGTCATATCTTGGAAAGGATATTATTTCAAGGGTGTTGGGACCCCAGTGAAAGATTTTATTGAGGGGAGTGACATGACCTGTTGGACACTGTGATGGGCTGATTTGCGTCCCCAAAACTCATATGTTGAGCCCTAACCCTCAGTACCTCAGAAGGTGACTGTATTTGGAGATAGGGCCTTTAAAGAGGTAATTAAGTTACCTGTTAGATAGGCTGTTAGGATAGGCTCTAGCCCAGTTTGACCTAGGTCCTTGTAAGAGGAGGAGTTTTAGTCACACAGAGAAACACCAGGCATGCACATACACAGAGGAACGACCATGTGCAGACACAGTGAGAAGGTGGTCATCTGCAAGCCAAGGAGAATTCTTGAGAAGCCAAACCTGCTGACTCCTTGAACTTGGACTTCCAGCCTCCAGAACTGTGTCTGTTGTTCAAGCCCCTCGGTCAGTGGCATTTCATGATGGCAGTCCCAGGGAACGAATGTAGAACTAAAAAGGTGAATTGAGCCTCAGGGCGGAGAATGGATAGGGGAGCAATATTGTGGGTATTCAGAACAGCTGGGAACTCGCAGGAACAAGGAAGGTGGTGTGGACCAGGGAGATCTACAGAGGTGGGAGGAAGAGGACAGATTACAGAACTGTGTAGGAGCCTTAAAACTGATTATTGGGATGGGGAAGGAGTGGGGGAAAGAATCTAGGAAGATCCCAGTATTCTATCTGAATGGATGGTGGCTCCATTTGCTGGTTTATGAGAACACTGAAGGAGCTGCCGGTGTGGGGGAGGAGTCCCAGTTGTCAGTAAGATGTTCTCTGGCAACTGGTGTTTGTATCTGGAGCTCAGACAAGACATCTGGGCAGGGATGGAGATTTGGAAAGTACTGGCATCTAGATGACCACTCAGCTGTGGGTACCAATGAGGAGGAGGAGATGAGAACTTGTTAAGCACAAAACTCCGTGAAACCCCAGAGTTTCGCAGAAACCAGATCTTAAGGGAAGGCACCACCGTAGGAGAATAAGAAGGGGAATCACCAGATCACTGTGCTGAGAAACTGAGGGAAAGACTGTTTCAGGATGACAGTTCAAGACACGGGCCAGGGTAGAGACAGAGATTTAGGAGTTATCAGCATGGAGACGTTGGGGAGATTCATCAGTGAGAATCTTAACAGGGGAAGAGCAGAGGACCAGAGAAACCACAGTAGCTTAAACATGTTTTTAATCGTTTGTTTTCAAATTGGTAATAGATATAATGGTATAAAATTTGAAAGAGAATTTCTCATCCCTGCCGCCTCACTGCACAGTTTACTGGTTACCAGTTCTCCAGCCCAGGGGAAACCAGCCCTCAGATTCTTGTGTGCTACTTCAGAGGTAGCTGTTTACGTGCAAGAATGTATGTAGGTAGGTATGTCTGAACAGATAGCTAGTCTGAATTTAATTTCTTTGCAGAAACTGTAGCATACCATGCATCCTGTTCTACAAATTGTATGTATTTATTGATTTGAATTTTATTGTTTGAAAAAGAAATGCAACCATATGGTTCAACATTTAAAAGGTATAAAAGAGGCCAGGCGCGGTGGCTCACGCCTGTAATCCTACCACTTTGGGAGGCCCAGGCGGATGGACTTCCTGAGCTCAGGAGTTTGAGACCAGCCTGGGGAACACAGTGAAACCCCGTCTCTACTGAAAATACAAAAAAATTAGCCAAGCATGGCGGTATGTGCCTTTAATCCCAGCTACTCGGGAGGCTGTGACAGGAGAATCACTTGAACCCGGGAGGCAGAGGTTGCAGTGAGCCTAGATTGCACCATTGCACTCCAGTCTGGGCAACAGAGCGAGACTCCATCTCAAAAAAACAAAACAAAACAAAAAAACCCCCACATAATAAAAGCTGTCCTTTTGACCTGACCCCAGCTGCCCTGGTCTCCTTCCTGGAGGCACCTCAGTTTTGTTTTGATTATTGTTGTTGGTGTTTACTTACTAAATATATTTCAGAGACCTCTCAGAATGGAAAGATTCCTCATTCTGTGTGTATGGTTCATGGTATTCTGTTACATATGCACTATAAATTATTTCACTCTAAGCTCCTATTGGTAGACAGGTTGATTCACATCTTTGCTCTGACAAACAATGTTACATTGGATAGCCTTATACATATGTCATTCTAAATACCTGTAGAAATGGAATTGTTGAGTTGAAGAGTCAAGTGTGTTTGTAGGTGGTTTTTTTTTTTTTTTTTTTTTTTTTCTGGAGGTGGAGTCTTACTCTGTCTCCCAGGCTGGAGTGCAGTGGTGTGTGGCATGATCTCCACTCACTGCAACCTCAGCCTCCTGGGTTCAAGCTATTCTTCTGCCTTAGCCTCCTGAGTAGCTGGGACTACAGGTGCACGCCACCACACCTGGCTAATTTTTGTATTTTTTTTTTTTTAGTAGAAATAAAGTTTCACTGTGTTGCTCAGGCTGGTCTCCAACTCCTGACCTTAGGTGATATGCCCACCTCAGCTTCCCAGAATGCTGGGATTACAGGCATGAGTCACCGTGCCCAACCACATTTGTAGTTTTGATAGTTACTGCCTTGATGTCCTCTAGAGAGGCTGCACCAGTATACTCCCCACCAGCACTAAATGAGGGTGCCATTTTTCCCATTGCTTTTCAATCAAGTATGTTATCACACATTTTGATCCTAGTCAGTATCTCTTTGTGTTTCTCACTCTTTTTTTTTTTTTCTTAAAATGTCTACTTATTCAAAACCTGCCTTCCTATTTTAGGGCTTATCAAAGTTAGAAATGCCTCCCTTCTTGGGTTAGACTGTGCCCTGCTCTTTCGTGTTAGCTGTTTTTATTTTACATACTCTTAATCGTCCTATACAATCATTCTGTATCTTATTTTTTATTAATACGAGGGATGAGCCAAAATTGATACTTTGTTGCTAACCAAAGTCTATAGGTATATTAGGGTTCACTCTTGTTCAGTTTTGTGGGTTTTGACAAAGGTGTGAGGACATGCATCTGCCGTTACAGGGTCGTACAGGATAGTTTCGCTGTCGCAATGTCCTCTGTGCTCCTCCTGTTCATCCTCCCTCCCCTGACCTTGGCAACCACTTTTTTTTTTTTTTTTCTGAGACGGAGTCTCACTCTGTCGCCCAGACTGGAGTGCAGTGGTGTCATCTCAGCTCACTGCAGCCTCTGCCACCCAGGTTCAAGTGATTCTCCTGCCTCAGCCTCCCAAGTAGCTGGGATTACAAGCGCCCGCCACCATGCCTGGCTAATTTTTGTAATTTTAGTAGAGACAGAGTTTCACCATCCTGGTCAGGCTGGTCTTTAACTCCTGACCTCAGGTGATCCACCTGCATCGGCCTCCCAAAGTGCTGGGATTACAGACATGAGCCACTGTGCCCAGCCTCACTTATCTTTTTTT
>NW_026652286.1:11839325-11911234 GCF_009828535.3 Hylobates moloch | reverse complement strand
TAGGTTTGGTCTTTTCACATAGTCCCAAATTTCTTGGAGGCTTTGTTCATTTCTTTTTATTCTTTTTTCTCTAAACTTCCCTTCTCTCTTCATTTCATTCATTTCATCTTCCATCAGCGATACCCTTTCTTCCAGTTGATCGCATCCTCTACTGAGGCTTCTGCAATCTTTGCGTAGTTCTCGAAACTTGGCTTTCAGCTCCATCAGCTCCTTTAAGCCCTTCTCTCCATTGGTTATTCTAGTTATCCATTCTTCTAATATTTTTTCAAAGTTTTTAACTTCTTTGCTATTGTTTTGAATTTCCTCTCGTAGCTCAGAGTAGTTTGATCGTCTGAAGCCTTCTTCTCTCAACTCATCAAAGTCATCCTCCATCCAGCTTTTTTCCGTTGCTGGTGAGGAACTGCATTCCTTTGGAGGAGGAGAGGTGCTCTGTTTTTTAGAGTTTCCAGTTTTTTTGCTCTGTTTTTTCCCCATCTTTGTGGTTTTATCTACTTTTTGTCTTTGATGATGGTGATGTACAGATGGGTTTTTGGTGTGGATTTCCTTTCTGTTTGTTAGTTTTCCTTCTACCAGACAGGACCCTCAGCTGCAGGTCTGTTGGAGTTTACTAGAGGTCCACTCCAGACCCTGTTTGGCTGGGTGTCAGCAGTGGTGGCTGCAGAACAGCGGATTTTCGTGAGACCACAAATTCAGCTGTCTGATAGTTCCTCTGGAAGTTTTGTCTCAGAGGAGTACCCGGTTGAATGAGGTGTCAGTCTGTCCCTGCTGGGGGGGTGCCTCCCAGTTAGGCTGCTCAGGGGTGAGGGACCCACTTTAGGAGGCAGTCTGTCCGTTCTCAGATCTCCAGCTGCGTGCTGGGAGAACCACTACTCTCTTCAAAGCTGTCAGACAGGGACATTTAAGTCTGTGGAGGTTCTTGCTGAGTTTTTGTTTGTCTGTGCCCTGCCCCCACAGGTGGAGCCTACAGAGGCAGGCAGGCCTCCTTGAGCTGTGGTGGGCTCCACCCAGTTCGAGCTTCCTGGCTGCTTTGTTTACCTAAGCAAGCCTGGGCAATGGCGGGCGCGCCTCCCCCAGCCTCGCTGCCGCCTTGCAGCTTGATTTCAGACTGCTGTGCTAGCAATCAGCGAGACTCCGTGGGCATAGGACCCTCTGAGCCAGGTGCGGGACACAATCTCCTAGTGTGCCATTTTCCAGGCCCGTTGGAAAAGTGCAGTATTAGGATGGGACTGACCCGATATTCCAGGTGCCGTCTGTTTCCCCTTTCTTTGACTAGGAAAGGGAACTCCCTGACCCCTTGTGCTTCCCGAGTGAGGCAATGCCTCGCCCTGCTTCGGCTCGCGCACAGTGCGCTTCACCGTCTGTCCTGCACCCACTGTTAGGCACTCCCTAGTGAGATGAAACTGGTACCTCAAGCAGAAATGCAGAAATCACCCGTCTTCTGTGTCGCTGGGGCTGGGAGCTCGTGTTTCTCACTCTTACAATGAGGAAACATCTTTCCGTAAGTGTAAGAACCATGTGTAGTTTCATTTCTATAAACTGTTTATAGCCTTTGCTTTTTTTCCCTATTGAGTAATTAATCTTATTAATTTGTAGGAACTACTTACATATTACAGAAATTAGCCCTCTGTGATACAAGTTGCAGATATATTTTCTCTCTTAATCAGATTTATTAGTTTTTTCTTTCATAGTTTTTGGACTTTCACTTAGGAAGGCCTTCCTCACTCCAAAATTACACATTAAAAGCATGTTTTCTCTTTTGATGTATTTTTCTACTTAAATCTTTCCTCTACCTGGAATTTATGGTGATATCATGTGAGAGTGAGGGATCCAGCTTTATTTTTTTTCAGGGGCTACCCAGTTGTTTGGATCATTTGTTGAACATTCATTCTTGCTCACTGACTTGACCTCTCTTCTGTTGCTGCTGTGTAACAATATTATCACAAACTCCATGTTTTAACACAGCACACACTTATGTCACAGTTTCTGTGGGCCAGGAGCCTGGATACAGCTTAGCTGGGCTCTCTTCAGTGTCAGCTGAAGCTGCAGTCTTATCGGAGACTTGACTGGGGAAGGATTCAATTCTAAGCTCATGAGGTTATTAGCAAAATTCATTTCCTTGCAGACAGCCAGATTAAAGGCCTCATTTTCTTCCTGGCTGTTGACTGGAGGCCAGTCTCAGTTTCTTGTCATGTGAGTCCTCCATACAGTCTCTTGTTCCATCAAATCTGCAAGAAAGAGGATTCCAGCATGATGGGAGCTGCAATACACACATCTGGTCACCTTCCATTTATGGGTTAGAAGGAAGTTACAAGTCCTGTCCACCTTCAGGGGAAGACGATCACACAAGGGCATGATGCCAAGAGGTGAAGACCATGGTGGGGCCTTAAGAGTCCACCTGCCATCCTAGGTTTATTTTACTTTAAATTTCTATGTGTATATACCTGCTTCTGTGACCCCACCAACTTTTAAGGAGTGAAGCCAGCTGCAAGAAGTAAATGCAATGGGGCTGAGCTCATCTTTCCTGATTCCCTGGTTAGGTGTGGAGCCTAACTCTGTCCAGTTGTGGACTTCATTTCCTAAGACCCTTTGGCAGCTCTTCACTGGCTGAACTTGATACATATGCTGCCTGCTGACTTCATGTCCATACTCCATGTCTCCAGGCTGTGATAACCTAGGAACTGCTTGGGTATAGGAGAAGCTTACTACCTGTTTTCATACATTTGGCCCCGAAATTCTGTATTTTATTAGGGATTATGTTCATATTGTTAAATATTACTTTTCTGGCCACACCGCTGCTTCTTGGTGAAATCAAGTGTGTCATTGCAACTTGAAGATGTTATCCTAGTAGAATGCAGTAATAGCAAAGCTGTGGAGTGTTTGAGATGCTGATGGATTAGTGCCAGTCTCTCTCCCTGAAGAACAAGAGCATGCAGAACAGGCATCTGGAAGAAGGATGGAAATTCTGGCAGCTATGTTCTCTGCATTTCCGTTTTCCCCACATTTCCTCAGGTCAATTTTTTTACCTACAGTTCCTGGCCAAAATAATGCTTCCATTTCCTTTCCCAAAAGTCATTACAGATTGATTGACCTGTAGGGGGTAGAGAACTCAGACTCTATTTAAAAGATGATGAGTTAAAGGAAGTTAAAAACCAAAAAGAAATAACAAACAGTATAGGCACTGGAGTGCAACTGGTGTAATCTTTGGCACTGAGCTTTGTAGGACAGAGAGGTATAGGATGATGCCGTGATTCATGAGAGAAGGTTGAAGAATGGAACCTTCAAATGGGCTGAGCCAGAGAGCTGGCCAGGAAGAGGAGGGAGCACTAGGGATTTTTTTTTTTTTTTTTTTTTTTAGTAGAAGGGTGTGAAGCCAAAAAGAGTTGTCTGTTGTGTTTGGATGTGCTGATGGTGGTAGAGACTTCTGAGAACAGGTGAGTAGAGCATTGCATGCCCAGGCTCAGGAGAATGTTCATATAGAAGATACCTTGGGCAGGTTGGGGAATCAGTTGAAGAGAGGGACCCTTTTTGATATCAGGTAAGAGGAGCTGGGCTGGTGAGTGGTTGGAGGGGTCTCATTTTCCTAGGAGTGTAGGGTGCTGAAAGGAAGGATAGGGCCTAGTTCCTGAAGCAGAAATGTGATGATCTCAGAGTTGGGGACCACATGGATGGGGTGGGGTGATGTTGGCAGGAAACCTGCCTGGTAATTCTTTAAACGTGTTGTGAGTGAGTGGCGTCATGGTAGAATTTGAACTTGGAAGTGTACACAGTTATATCCTTATGTCCCTTTATAATTAAGACAGGCATAGTTGTAGGGATTAGTTCTGTGAGTCCAGCTCTTCCTGAGATGCGGAGGGTTCAGATCTTGGTGGGAAAGATGCGGAGGGTTCATATCTTGGTGGGAAAGGAGGGTAGGAGGCAATATGGGACTTTACGGATGTTGGAGCTGGAAAGTTTCTCCCCAAAACAGGTGATGAGAGCTGGCCAGGTGGCCTCTGAAGGAGGTGTACAGGAGAGGTATGGAGGCCCAGGGACAGTGGATGAGGGATGCTTTCTGGAAACACAGACATAGACACAGTCAGGAAGGGGATGCTGGTATTTCCTGTGTATGCTCATTTCCTCCCCTCCTGGGACAGTGCATGAATTTGACTTCATTCATCATGAAACTTACTATGTTCCAGGCATATTGTTAGGCAGTTGGGGGTACTGAGTTGAATAACACAAAGTCTCTTCTCCAGGAGCTTAGTCTGGTGGGGGTGGGGAAGGACACTATGAGGTGTCTGAGATGATGTTGGAATGAATGAGTCTTCCATTTTCAAAAGAGTCTGTTTTAGTTTAGTTGAATTTTATTATATTGCAAGGTGGATGGTGACTTAAGGTGTGTGTTTGTGTTTGTGTGTGTGTGCGTGTGTGCGCGCATATGTCCATGCATACATGCGTTGTGTTTAGCTGTGTTGCTTTGGCTTTTTATTTACCATCGAGTTTTGGAAACATGCATGCTTAGAACATATTTACAAATGTGTTTTTTTGGGTGTTACTGGTTTATTGAAATTCAAGCTCAAATTCAATAATTCATTTTATTAGAATGAAAACTGCATTGCTCAGGCATGTGTTATGCCTGTTGAGTGGCTTTCAGAGCCTGCTGGAGGTAGGTAATTCAGGGTGGCATGGTGGCTGGGTCCATGCTATCAGGGACCCAGGCTCCCTCTCTTACTTGGTATTCCTGTGCTAAGTACCTCATGGCCCAAGATGACTGCTCGAGTACCAGCCATGTCATCTGAATTCCAGTTAGAGGAAGGAGGAAGGCACCTAGAAGGATGGGCTCCCTCTTCTTTAGGATCCTTCCTGGAAGTCACACACTGAACTTCTGCTTACATCCCATTGGCCAAAATGCAGCCACATTTTGTTGCAAAGAAGACTGGGGAATGTGCTTAAGTAAAATCAAGAGTCTTTTTAGTAATAGGAAAGGAAAACATAAAATGGGGCCGGGAGGAGTGTACGAAGGGGTTCGTTATGAAGGGAAGAAGACCAAATTCCAGAATTTTACTTCTGAAAACTTCACAGGGGTATTTTACAGAAAATATGATCATTCTTCCAAGCAGCTTTACTAGAGGAATAAGAGGTATCCTGGGAGAGTACAGGTAGGGAGAGGCCCAATGAGACGCCTGTCTTAGGTCCTTTCAAACTGCTATAACAAAAAACCTTAGACTGGGTAATTTATAGATAATAGAAATTGATCACTCACAATTCTCTAGGCTGGGAAGTCCAAGATCAAGTCACCAGCAGATTCTGTGTCTGGTGAGGGTGCTCTGCTTCATAGGTGGTCCTCACATGGTGGAAGGGGAAAAAGGCCCTTTCAGGCCTCTTTCATAAAGGTGCTAATCCCATTCATGACCTAACCACCTCCTGAAGGCCCCATCTCTTAACACTATTACATTGGGGATTAGATTTAAACATAAGAATTTTGGAGGTACACAGACGCTCAGGCCATAGCAGTGCCTTCAGATGGTGGGGTTAGGGAAAACAGATGGTGGTTTCAAACCTGAACCCCTATGTCGGTGGTCACCGTGGTAGACTCCAGGATGTGGATACGGATTTATAATAGGGCTGCAGCTTCCTGTGTGGGTTCCATGGGATATGCTCCAGAGTGAGGCACAGTGGGGATCTTTTTATTGATTGACAATGGCTTGTGATTCTCCCAAGTGATGCAAGGTAAGCCAGCTTATTTAAAATAACCAGGATGTCTAATTCACATTTTTAGGAGGAAGGGAAGTAACACTGAAGGCTGTTTGCTGTTGCATCAAAGGCAAAAGCCAAACTGTAGCCGTTTGTGAATGGAATCCCTGCCTGTCCCCAGCCTCACACCCACTCGAGGTGTGCCTGCCTGCAGTGCTGCACTGCTGCCTTCAGCCTTCATGCAGGGTCATCCAGGGTGGTCCAGGGCAGGGCAGCCTCATCCATTCTGTTTGTGACATTGTGTGACATGGACCCAGTATGGCCATCAGTTAAATGTGTTTGCAGTCATGGTAGCTCTTCTTAATGTACTAAACTCCTTGATTCAAGGTGGGCTGTTCCTCACACATCTTTGGGACCCCAGCTTTGCTTTGCTTGGGACATGTGATTCTGACCCAGTATCCCAGACCTGAAGGCCCCTCTATGTGTCAGTCCTGAAAGGATTTGCTGTTTTCTTAGCCTCATGGTCTCTCCTAAGCAGGAGGCATTGCTTTACCTAGAGCAGATTATTGAGCTGGAAAAGGCAGTTAATAGGTAAATTGATCACCAGCTGAGTCCAGGATAGTCAGCTCAATGAAACATTAAAATTTTAAACACCTGCATTCAGAGTTGTTTCTCTAACATTCCAAGTGCTTCAGGTAAGGGGAGGAAAGAGGAGTTATTTTAGCTTAAATTATGCTTATCCTCTGAGGGGCACAGCTATTAGTGTATTGTTTCCCTGAACTTGGGCTCATTTTGGATTTTGCTGAATGGTTTACACATTTTTCCCTTATTAGTGAATACCAGAATCTCAGATTTGCAAAGGATTCTTTAACAAGGCTGTTTTCAGCCATTTTCTTTCGTATTTGAGTTGTTTTTCTTTCCACACATTGAATAATGCTCCACTCTGGATCTGAGGTGTCTGCCTAGAGTGTTGCTTTCATAAACATGGTGAGGAAAGACAAGAAGAAGCAGGCCCAATCTGTAGAAACTAGCCTGGTTGATAATTGTGGTGGTGGGCACCAGGAAACAGGCATGTGGTTTTTCCTTTGGGTTCCCTCCAGCCAAGTGGAGCCCGGGCTCCTAGGTGGGACAGTGCTGCGTTAGAGTTTGGTCACAGGCTTGACTAGGTGGAAGAGCTTTCTGAGAGTTGTGTGCAAAAAAACACTTAGCTGCCATTCCGTATTTGCTTGCTTGATCACCTTGGCTGCTTTGGGACACATCCAACCTATGACCTCTCTGAACTTGGAAACTGAAGTTGCAGTTTTGGCCACAGGATATTTATTGATGGTGGAAGGGTGTGGAAGTCTCTGAGTTGTAGTTGTGTTGTAGTATGATAGTTTCCCTTCCTGAGGTTGACCATGGGTTTAGTCCTTGCTATACAGGATGGTGTGAGGATTGGGCTTCTCAGGTTAGCAGAGCTTTAGGTGAGTGTTGAAACTGCCTGTCTCAGAGCCTCTGATCCATTTGTTTTAGGTTGTTGGAGTTTATTTGCCTCTTCTGAAGACATCGGGAGAAGCCAAGTTAAAAGTCGAGTCAAGTTAGTTCCTAGGTACCATACTTGAAAGAGAATTTATAAGATATACTGGGCCTTCTTGCTCCGTGCTGAGAGATGTGGTGGTTGATGTACCTGAGACAAGGTTGTTGAGCCAGTGGCATTCTCCTGGGGAGGGCTCTCCTGGTCTCCTGATTTCAGCCAGGCTCACAACTATTCTACTAGATATATCCTCTTCCCTTTCATTGGCCAATTGTTTATCAATGCAGAGCTTCATCACAAATGTTAGAGAAGGCCCGGTGTCTCTTTGCTAGAAATATCTAAACTGGCTGTTAAGTGTTCTTGTCTTTAAAATAACAAGGTGATGGAAATTATTAAAAAATGAAGCCTTTTAATTGAGCCTTAATCTCCATGGAAGTATTTTTATGAGATGTATAATGTGTTTAGTAGCTCTCTAATGAGTTCGTCAATTTGCATAATGTTGATTATCGGGGCAATTCAAAGTAATTTACAGCTATATCTTCATTACTATGTGGCAGATATTATCCCCATTTTATTGCTGGGGAAATTGAGGCTTCATATAGTGAAATAAATGACCCATAGACAGTCAAACCACAGAAAAGAATTACTGCACTGGCATTTTCCCCTTCCTTGACACCATTGGCTTTATTGGGATGGGTGTTGTATGGCTTATTGGCTCCTGTTAGGGAACCTGTCCACTGGTGGATTAGTTAGTTGGTTTGAGTTACTCCTTTTGAAAATGAGGTTTCTGTTTCTGTTTATATATATAAAATGGAAATTCTAGTTCATTTAGCTCCCCTACTGTGAAGGTTAATGAGTGTATGTGAACTTTGTTAAAGTTTGGGAGAATGACACTATGAAAAATGTTATTTTATTAATGAGAAACTTGGATTCTGCTCCTGGGCCTTGTGAAAGTATTTTCTGGTTTTCCAAATGCAAACGTGCTGATAAATCCTTTTCTACTGACTCCCTGCCCAAGCTAGCTGAGGACTTCTTTGATAATATTCTCCCCACTAGCCAGATGTTTTGAAATAGCAAAATTACTAAATAATAATTTGTATTGTTAAAACATGAATGAAAGACATGTATAGCTATGAGAGTTTCTACTTAGAAGAAGTCGTTCTTGTTGCCTCGCAGATGTGTTTTGATTTCAGCCGAGAATGAAGATACTTGATAAGACAATTGCCCAATGTTTAGGAAAAAGGACAATTTTGGTTACTGCTTTTGAACTAGTGGTGGGAACCTTGGGCATCCCCCACAGTCTGGGGACCTCAGTTTAGAAGCTATTATTGGGGACCCTCGGGCCACTGCTGACCCCAGGGGAGGCAAGGCTTCCTTGTTTGGGTTTTGGTTTTTGGATTGGTTGGGGGAAATCTCACATATGGGAAGAAGAAGAAAAACAAATATAAGTAAGTTTCCCTTTGGGGCCATGGGCCAGTTACAGCTGTGACTTGCACCTTTCACTTCTATTTCTTAAATGCTTACGTCATTAGCCCATAATTCTGGGAAACGTGAGGGAAGTGGGCAGCGGGAGGACCTGAGTCAGGGAGGGAGGGTTTTGTGGTGACAACCAGGACTCTGCAGGCAGAGTAACTTGGGACTATAACTTTGCTGTTTCTCAGCTATGTGACCTTGGCCATGTCACTTAACCTTCCTGGTCTCAGTGTCTTTATTTGCAAAATGGAGGCAATAATGACCTCAGTGGGTGGCTGTGGGGATTAAGTGGGTTAAGGTTTGTGAAAAACAAACAAGAACGATGGGGATGTCCTTGGCTGTTAATATTAAGAACAGAAAAATAACTCATGAATATCTCAGATTCTGATAGCAGGTGCACATGCTGATGAAAAGATTTGTTTTCAGATCCTCAGATTTTTGGAGGAGTACACTTCTCTAATGTTCATTTAGATGGTCCTGATGCTGTGACCTCTTCTCTTTGGAACAGGAAGTCGATTTCAGTAGGGCCTTCTCCTTGCCTGCAGTTTGCCAAAGCCGCATTGACAGGATAGGCTTGGAAATGCAAGAGTGCTTGGCATCTCCCATCAAGTCGGCATTTCCCTGGCTTTAGCTTTCGACAGGAGCCAGCTGTAGCCCTGCTCACCCCAGGCTGTGAACACAGTGTGTGGGTGAATATTCGGGTGCTTGAGGCATGCTGTCGTTGCGTGTTAGAAAAGCTGTATTTTCCGCTTTTGGTTCTTCCACCGAAAGCTGAAGGACAATTCCTTGTTACTTGGCCGTGTAGCCTGGGAGTCGGAGCTCTTTGGGCCTTCCATCACCAGTGTTGTTTCCTTGGCTGTTCTGGGTTGCAGTAGTTAGTCCTACGTTCAGGGCCAAGTTGTGTGCCTGCTCTCAGGAACAGGCACTATATTATTAAATAGTTTTCTGGAGTGGGTGTAACAAAGTACCAAGACCGAGTGGCTTAAACAACAGAAATTTATTGTCTCACAGTTCTGGAGGCCAGAAGTTCTACATCAAGGTGTCTGCAGGGTTTGTTCCATTTGCAGGTGGTGAGGGAGAATCTGTTCCGTGCCTCCCCCTAGCTTCTGATGGCTTTCTGGCACTCTTTGTCGTTCCTTGGGCAGCATTCCCTTGGTCTCTGCCTTCATCATGACATTATGTTTTCTGTGTGTCTCCACATCACCCTCTCTCTGTATAGGTCTGTCTCTGTGTACAAATATCCCCTCTTTATAAAAGGACGCCAGTCATGTTGGATTAGGGCCCACCTTAATGACCCCATTTTAACTCGATCACTTCTGTAAAGATCCTGTCTCCAAATATGGTCACATTCGGAGTTAACTGGAGGTTAGGACTCCGGCATATTGTTTTTGGGGGACACATTTCAACCCATAACTAATATGTGCTAATTTGCACAAAGTAGCCTACTCATGAAGCCGTGGACTTACTGTGCATGTTGTTGTGCAGCTTGAAGACAGCTCAGCTCTCTCTAAGGTGGCCTTTTCTTCTGAATTCATTACACCCATGTGCATTCCATTCCTTTCCCAAGGCCACTGCTTGTGACATTTCTTGTGTCTGTGTTTAGGCCTGTCTGCTGCTTTTTTTTTTTTTTGAAACAGAGTCTTGCTTTGTCGTCCAAGCTGCGGTGCAGTGTCGAAATCTCAATTCATTACAACCTCTGCCTGCCAGATTCAGGCGATTCTCCTGCCTCAGCCTCCCGAGTTGCTGGGACTACAGGTGTACACCACCATGCCTGGCTAAGTTTTATATTTTCAGTAGAGGCGGGGTTTCACCATGTTGGCCAGGCTGGTCTTGAACTCCTGACCTCAACTGATCTACCCGCCTTGGCCTCCCAAGGTGTTGTTATTACAGGCATGAGCCACCGTTCCCGGCTAGTTGCTGCTTTTGAACTAATCCTGGGAACTTGCTTGATTATTGAATATATTTGAGCCTTATTTCCTTACCTCCATCGTACACACATTGTAGACAAGGATCGTATATCAACCCTATATTGGGTGTATAGGTTGAATAAAAGATACCATCAAAATTAATTTTACCTGTTCCTTTTTACCTGTTTGTAATATGGCTACTAGAAACATTTTAATTACATATGTGGCTTGCATTATATTTCTGGTCACTGCTCTCTCCCTGTATCCATATAACAAACCGCATGGACCTGCTTGGGCTATGAGGCTAGATTGAAGGTTTGGAAGGAGGTGGGCATGCAGTGCTCTCGCTGGCTTACCGTTCAGATGACAACACCTAGACCCCTGTAGGGGGGTGTGTGGTGGTCAAGGTATGTACACTCAGAACTTGTGAATCTGACCTTATTTGGAAAAAGGGTAATTAAGTTAAGGATTTTTATTTATTTATTTATTTACTTATTTATTTATTTTTTGGACAGAGTCTTGCTCTGTCACCCAGGCTGGAGTGTAGTGGCATGATCTCAGCTCACTGCAACCTTTGCCTCCTAGGTTCAAGTGATTCTCCTGCGTTGGCCTCCTGAGTAGCTGGGATTACAGGTGCACGCCTGGCTAATTTTTTTGTATCTTTAGTAGAGACGCGGTTTCACCATGTTGGCCAGGCTGGCCTTGAACTCCTGACCTCAAGTGATCCGCCTGCCTTGGCTTCCCAAAGTGCTGGGATTACAGGCATGAGCCACTGTGCCTGGCCAAGTTAAGATCTTGAGAAGAGGTCATGCTGGATTATCTAAAGCCAATGACAAATGTCCTTATAAGAAGAAAAACAGTTTGCTAATGATGAAGGGTTTTTCCTGCTTGTTGAGAAATCTGATGTCTTGGTGCTCATTAAGTACTTGTTGAAATGGATTGCTCCATTTTTGGGAAAACAGCATGACATACTGATTTACCTAGAGATTTTGGGCTCCCAGCAAACATTTTAGAAAGGGCCCTCACACTACTAAATGCAAAATAAACATCTTCAGCCTCATGTGCAGCTGACTTATTTGGCCAATGTTGATGTTTATGGGGAAGAGAAGGAACATTTGTTGACCGCCCACAATGCATCAGGCATTTTTTTTTTTCATAATTACTTCTGTTAATCCTTATGCTAGGCCTGTGAAGTGGTTTATTGTCCTGGTTTATAGCGAAGGGATCTGGGTCTCAGAGAGGTCAACTGATTTGTCCAAGGACAGACAGATGGAGAGCTGGGAGTCCCACAGTCCAAGCCACTTTCAGCAGCAAGTGACTTTTCAGCAAGGAAATCTTTACATCAAAGCTAATGTGGGAAACAGGTCATCTGTACCACTTTGGTTAGATGGGAGTCGGTGGGGTGGGCTCTGTGGTTCTGTGTCCCTTCACCAAGTTATCACAAGCTCTGGGGAATCCCTATAGACTTGTTGCCCAGGCTGGAGTGCAATGGTTCGATCTTGGCTCACCACAACCTCCGCCTTCTGGGGTCAAGCAATTCTCCTGCCTCAGCCTCCCGAGTAGCTGGGATTACAGGCATGCATCACCACGCCTGTCTAATTTGTATTTTTAGTAGAGACGGGGTTTCTCCATGTTGGTCAGGCTGGTCTCAAACTCCTGACCTCAGGTGATCTGCCCGCCTCGGCCTCCCAAAGCACTGGGATTACAGGCGTGAGCCACTGCATCCTGCCTGTTCTTTTTTTTTCCTGAGACAGGGTCCCACTCTGTGCAGTGGCATGAACATAGCTCACTGCAGCCTCGAACTGCTGGGCTCAAACGATTCTCCCACCTCAGCCTCCCAAGTAGCAGGGAACTACTTGTGCATGCCATCATGCCAGGCTTACTTTTTACTTACAGTTTTTGTAGAGATGAGCTCTTGCTTTGTTGCCCAGGCTGATCTCAAACTCCTGGCTTCACGCAATTCACTCACCTTTGTTCCCTGAAGTGCTGGGATTATGGGCATCAGCCAACATGTCAGATCCATTATTGTTCTTGACTTCGTGCTTCCTGTACCCTTCCACTGTCTGGTTCTGTGGATTCCCTATTGCATGTCTCTCTGGAGTTAGTAAATCTCTAGCATTTTGAGCTTTTCCTTTTAGACAAGTTAGGAAATGGAGTAGACTCAGGAGAGGATATTTTTGCAGATTCCGTAAGGTGGTCTTGCTGAGATGGTGGGACTCTCTGGCCATTGGGATGGTAGGCTGGAACTCTGCCCTGGAGCCTTTTAATACTTGGGCTCTAGTCAGTCTCTTGGTCCCTAAGGGAGGCAAATGTGGGAGATACTTTGGTGAATTATATGGTTTGGCTGTGTCCCCACTTAAATCTCATCTTGAATTGTAGCTCCCATAATCCCTACGTGTTGTGGGAGGGACCCGGTGGGAGGTAACTGAATCATGGGGGCAGGTTTTTCCAATGCCATTCTCGCGATAGTGAATAAGTCTCACAAGATCTGATGGTTTTATAAAGGGCAGTTCTCCTACACAGACTCTCTTGCCTGCCACCATGTAAGATGTGCCTTTGCTTCTCCTTCACCTTCTACCGTGACTGTGAGGCCTCCCCAGCCATGTGGAACCGTGAGTCCATTAAGCCTTTTTTTTTTTTTTAAATAAATTACCCAGTCTCGGGTATGTCTTTATTAGCAGTGTGAGAACAGACTAATACAGTGGAGTTCAATTTATGGTGCGTGGAAAGTGCAAAATCTAGGCTGGGGTGTGCCCAAGGAGAGGGCAGGAGACAGTACCCTGAGGCCAGTCTGGACAGATGAGTATTTGACGAGAGACTTGTGTTGATGACTTTGTGTGAGAATACTGCTGTTGTTCATGAGAGACATTCATATCCCAAGCATTTGTTGGATCCAGGAAGATCCAGATCCATCTAGGTTAGGGGCCACAAAAATAAGACAAAAATCTCTGCATAAAGGGCCATTGGGATTGCAACTGGACAGTGGCTGATTATCTCTAGGAAGAGGCTGAATTCTGAAAACATTTTGTATTGCAATGCCTCGGATTGGTTAAAGGAGAGATAATTTATTTCATTTTATTTTTGTGTCTCTTTGATATACAAGAAAAGAAATGTGAACAGAACTTGTACAATATATGGTAAATTTCTCTCTACCAGAATATTGTTGATGTTCAGGCTCCAAGAATTAATGTGGTTTTATCTTGGAATTTAACCTGTTATTTATTGTGATATGCTTATGTAAGGACATGTGTTAGATAATGTATTAGTCAGGGTAGGAGAGGTCTGTGCTGCGGTAACAAACTTCCTGGAAAGTTTAACACATAGAAGCCTATTTTTCACACAAAAGCCCGTGCAGATTGGATGGCAGTAGTGGGCGAAGGCTCTACCTGTCTTGGTCACATTCTCCTGGCTGATTGAGGCTTGAGGCTCCACCGTCTGCAGCATTGCCACAGCAGGAGAAGAGATTGCAGGACCTGTTGTTGCCAGCTCCTCTGTTCACCCTAAAAGTGATACATGTCACCTTTCGGCACATTCCATTGACCCAAACTAGTCACATGGCCCTGCCTAACCTGGGAAATGGGAGGACTGTCAGATGAGTATCACTCTCTGCCACAAATGATGCAGAGCACACCTTTTGGTAATTAGTTCATTGAATCTGAGTAAAAGCTCAAGCGTGAGTAGTGTTGGGCCCATTTGCTAGAGAAAATGATGTCTTGAGCTCTTCAAAGTCAAGGGCTGTATCTCTAGATCTCTCACACCGGGCTGTCTGCCTCACACTTTTCTCAGCACTCAGCAGAGGTTAGTTGAGTTGAATGAATGAGGCATTTAAAATCTGTTTGAGTATTTGTCTGATTCACAGGGCTGCTTCACTTAGAGTTTTGCTAATGTAGTTGTCTGCCTAAAGAGAATATTCATACCTCCTATGGTGGAGGTGGGTCAAGTACCAGCTATGACACATTTGTATATCTTGTTATGACACATTTGTATATCTTGCTAGCAAGAAACTACTGAAGTCTGCATATTTTTGGGGATCATCTTTTTAAAGAATAATTTCAACTTTTATTTTAGATACTGGGGATACCTGTGCAGGTTTGTGACGTGAGGGTATTGCAAGATGCTAGGGTTTGGGGCATGATTGATCCCATCACCCAGGTAGTGAGCTTAGTACCCAGTACTTAGTTTTTCAGCCCTTGCCCTGCTCCCTTCCTCCTCTAACAGTCTCCAGTGTCTGTTGTTGCCATGTTTATGTCCATGAATACCCAATATTTAGCTCCCACTTATAAATGAGAACATATGGTATTTGGTTTTCTGTTCCTGCATGAATTCACTTAGGATAATGGCCACCAGCTGCATCCATGTTGCTGCAGAGGACAAGATTTTGTTCTTTTTATGGCTATGTATGTAGTAGTCCATGGTGTACATGTACCATATTTTCTTTATCCCATCCATTGTTGATGGGCACCTCGTTTGATTCCATGTCTTTGCTATTGTGAATGGTGCTACGATGAACATACGAGTGCATGTGTCTTTTTGATAGAATGATCTATTTTCTTATATATATATACCTAGTAATGAGATTGCTGGGTCAGTCAAATGGCAATTTTGTTTTAAGCTCTTTGAGAAATCTCCAAACTGCTTTTCACAGTGGCTGAACTAATTTACATTCCCATCAACTGTGTATAAGTGTTTCCTTTGCTCCACAGCCTCACCAGCATCTGTTGTTTTTTGACTTTTTAATAATAGTCATTCTGACTGGTATGAGATGGTATCTCATTATGGTTTTGATTTGCATTTCTCTAATGACATTTTAAAAAATATGTTTCTTGGCCACTTGTATGCCTTCTTTTTTGTTCGTTTGTTTTTTGAGACATGGTCTCATTCTGTCACCCAGGCTGGAGTGCAGTGGCATGGTCACAACTCACTGCAGTCTCAACCTCCTGGGGTCAAGCCATCCTCCCATCTTAGCCTCCCAATTAGCTGGGACTACAGGCATGCGACACTATGCCTGCTAATTTTTAAATTATTTTTTGTAGAGATGGAGTCTCACTGTGTTGCCCAGGCTGGTCTCGAACTCCTGGGCTCAAGTGATTATCCCACCTCAGCCTCCTAAAGTACTGAGATTACAGGCATGAGCCACTGTGCCTGGCTGTATGTCTTCTTTTGAGAAGTGGCTGTTTGTGTCTTTTCCCACTTTTTAATGAGGTTATTTGATTTTTGCTTTTCGAATTAAGTTCCTTATGGATTCTGGATATTAGATCTCTGTGGGATGCATAGTTTGCGATTATTTTCTCTCATTCTATAGGTTGTTTACTCTGTTGATAGTTTCTGTTGCTGTGCAGAAGCTCCTTAGTTTAATTAGGTCCTACTTGTCAAATTTTTTTTTTTTTTTTTTGAGATGGAGTCTTGCTCTGTCGCCCAGGTTAGAGTGTAGTGGTGCGATCTCGGCCCATTGCAACTTCCACTTCCTGAGTTCAAGTGATTCTCCTGCCCCAGCCTCCCAAGTAGCTGGCTCTACAGGTACATGCCACCATGCCCTGCTAATTTTTTGTATTTTTAGTAGAGTTGGGGTTTCACTGTGTTTGTTAGGATGATCTCGGTCTCCTGACCTCATGATCTGCCCACCTCGGCCTCCCAAAGTGCTGGGATTACAGGCATGAGCCACCATGCCTGGCCAGGTCCCACTTGTCAATTTTTGTTTTTGTTGCAGTTGCTTTTGAGGACTTAGCTATAAATTCTTTGCCAAGACTGATGTCCAGAATAGTATTTCCTATGTTTTCTTCTGGGAGTCTTATAGTTTGTGGTCTTATATTTAAATCTCTACTCTATCTTGAGTTAATTTTTGTGTATAGTGAAAGATGGGTGTTCAATTTCATTCTTCTGCTTATAGCTAGCCAGATATCCCAGCACCATTTACTGAATAAGAAGTCCTTTCCCCATTGTTTATTTTTGTTGACTTTGTAAAAGATCAGATGGCTGTAGGTGTGCAGGTTTATTTCTGGGTTCTCTATTCTGTTCCATTGGTTTATGTGTCTGTCCTTGTACCATTACCATGCTGTTTTGGTTTGTGTAGCCCTGTAGTATAGTTTGAAGTCCAGTAATGTGATGCCTGCACTTTTGTTCTTTTTGCTTAGGATTGCTCTGGCTCTTTGGGCTCTTTTTTGGTTCTATATGAATTTTAGAATCACTTTTTTCTAATTCTGTGGGAAACGACATTGGCAGTTTGATAGGATTAGCATTGAATCTGTAGGTTGCTTTCGGCAGTATGGCCATTTTAACAATGTTGATTATTCTAATCCATGAGCATGGAAGGTTTGTTTGTTTGTGTCTATGATTTCTTTCAGCAGTGTTTTGTAATTCTCCTTATAGAGATCTTTCACCTGCTTAGTTATATGTACTCCTAACCAAGGAATATATCTTGGTTAGGTATGTATTTTATTTGTTAATTTTTTTGTGGCTATTATAAATGGGATTGTGTTCTTGATTTGACTCTCAGCTTGAATGTTATTGGTGGATAGAAATGCTACTGATTTTTGTACATTGATTTTGTATCCCAAAACTTTACTGAAGTTGTTTATCAGTTCTGGGAGCCTTTTGTTGGAGTCTTTAGGGTTTTCTAGGTATAGAATCATAATGTCAGTGAAGAGGGATGGCTTGACATCTTCTTTTCCTATTTGGATGCCCTTGCTTTCTTTCTCTTGCCTGATTGCTCTGCTAAGATTTCCAGGGATCATCTGAAAACCTCATAGGAAAACCACGCTACAGACACAATGGCAGCATTTGGTGCCTCTTAGCTAGTAGTTTGGGCTTGGGGTTTACTTAGACTTATACAACCTAGGGGCCTCATTCCTCCATTTGTTCTCTATGTGATTTTGACATTTTGCTGAGTCTCAGTTTTTCCATCACCTATAAAGGCATGGGGGATGGTTTGAAAATGCCCAGCTCTCAGGGTTGTCTTAAGGATTTTATTTATAGTAATATTAGTTCCCTAAGGCTGTTGTAACAAATTCTTACCAACTGGGTGGTTTAAAACAGTGGACACTTTACTCTCTCACAGTTGTGGAGAGAGAAGTTTGAATCAAGGTGTTTGCAGGGCTGGTTCCATCTGGAGGCTCTGAGGGAGAATCTACTCCATGCTTCTGTCTTAGATTCTGGTGGTCACCAGGAATCTGTGGCATTCCTTGGCTGGCAGCTGCATAACTTCAATCTCTGCCTCCGTCTTTTTTTTTTTTGAGATGGAATCTCATTCTGTCACCCAGGCTGGAGTTCAGTGGCGTGATCTCAGCTCACTGCCACCTCTGTCTCCTGTGTTCAAGTGATTCTCCTGCCTCAGCTTCCTGAGTAGCTAGGATTACAGGTGCACGCCAGCTAATTTTTGTATTTTTTTTTAGTAGAGATGGGGTTTTGCCATGTTGCCCAGGCTGGTCTTCGACTCCTGGCCTCAAATGATCTGCCCGCCTCAGCCTCCCAAAGTGCTGGGATTACAGGTGTCAGCCACCATGCCTGGCCTCTGCCTCTATCTTCACATGGTATTCTTCCCTGTCTGTGTCCAAATTTCCCTCTTGTTATAAGGATACCACTCATTGCATTAGAACTCACATTGATCCAGTGTGACCTTTTCTTAAACTTTATGTATGCAAAGACTCTTTTTCCAATTGAGGTCACATTCAGAGGTATTGGAGGTTAGGGTTTGAACCTATCTTTTTGGGAGACTCAATGCTAACCTCAGTAGCATGGTAAAGTCCTAACACAGTACCCACACATAGGTGGCCTTCAGTAAATAATAGTTTCCATTGTTCTGCTGTTGTAGAGTGTTTGGCAGTGCCCACATGGAACTTTCTAACTGAATTCTGCGGTCTTTTCAGACCTTGGAGGCTATCGTATCAATAAAACCAGAGCATTTTCTGTTGTTTGGTAATGCACAGCTTCTGTTTGCGGCATGATGCTCTTCTAGGGTGCGTATAAGAGCCCCCATGCATCTCAATTACAGAATATGTTAGGCGTCTGGATTTTGTCTAACTTAGCCTAGTACTGTCGTGGGTTCCTTTGGGCAGTTTTGCCTTGCTTAACAATGCAAACTAGAAACTGCACACAAATGGTTACCCAAAATGAGTCCTGTTATTATTGCTTCTTTTACCCCTGGGGCCCCAAACTGCAGAAGGCTTATTCACTGCAAGACTCTAAATGTCTTGCCTCCATATATTACATTCCGTATTACGCTGGAACATGGTGAAATTAATTGTGGCCAGGCAGGAAGACAGAAAAAAACCTGTAATGGTTTATCATATTTTGTAGGCTTTGTGAGGGCCATAAATTTAAGGCATATAGGAATTGTGTTTATTCCTTAGATTTCACAAATTTGTCATGTTCCTTTTCTCCAATGGTGACAGGTTCTTCCGACAACTGGGTCTCTGTTGTTGAAGTAGAAAATAGAAAAGGGAGTGGGCATGGGGATGTTTCTAGTGTCACAGATCACTGCAGAGCTCTCCCTCGCAAGCTTCTTTGGTTACATGGCTGTTAATAGCTAAATTATTAATGCAGGTTTGCTGGTGGAGGGAGCTGCTTTTGACCATTGCCTCTCTTCTTACATCAGCTCTTCAATAGCCACAATTGTAGGAGTCACATTCTATGCAGAGCAGTTCATAAATTGAATGGTTGTTTGTGTGTGTGTGTGTGTGTGTGTGTGTGTGTGTGTGTGTGTGTAGCAGGGGAGGCTCAGAGTTTTGGCCTCTGGCTGTATGGCTGTATGCTTGTGAGTATCCTTTGTCTGAAACCTGATGATGCAGGAATTTACATCTTGGAATGGGAGCTGGTTTAAACAAGGAAATTTATTCATTACTGAATTCTCCTGAGAGTTCAGCAGCTCCTGTGAGCATGGAAGTGCCCTGTCTCAATCTTTTTGGATAATGAAGATGCATATTCCAAAGGTTAGATTTCTCTGAAATGGCTGGTTTTTCAAGATAGTAGGGAAGCAGTATTGGCCACAGAGATCCAGGTGGCTGCATGAACAAGAATACAACCTTGATTTTATGGTCTTTACTTCCTTTTCCAAAGTCAAGGTCCATGAGTTGATTAAAAATATCACAAAGTGATTTAACTATTCCTCAGTAATCTTGTAGCCTATTGCCATCAAACTTTGTTGACAGCGACTTATGGAAACACATTGGTATGTCCACACACAAATTTGTGCGCTAATGGTTCATAGCAGCATTATTCATAATAGCCGGAAAGTGGCAGCAACCCACATGTTCACCAGTGGATGAATGGATAAATGAAATGTAGTATATCTATACAATGGGATATTATTCAACCATACAAAGGAACAAAGTTCTGATACATGCTACAGTATGAATGAACCTTGGAAATATTATGCTAAATGAGAAGAAGCCGGTTACAAAAGACCACATATTGTATCATTCAATTTATAGGAAATGTCCAGAGTAGGCAAATACGTGGAGATAGAAAGTAGATAGGTGGTTGCCTAGGGCTGAGTTGGGGTTTGGGAGGAAATGGGGCATGGCTGCTAATGGGCATGGGGTTTCCTTTTGGGGTGATGAAATATTCTAAAATTGATTGTGGTGACGGTTGCACAACTCTGAATATACCAAAAGCCATAGCGTTGTATACTTTCAGTGGGTAAATTGTATAGTGTGTGAGTTTTATCTCTTAGTCATGCTGTTAAAGATCACATTTACATTGCAAACAAGAACATTTATATAAAGGTGAATCAAAACACACTCTTCATATCTGATATATTCTGATTTATTCCAGTCTTTTCCATTTTATTTCTTTAAAAGTGTCTGGACATGAGCCATGGTACTGAATCCATAATCCACACTTTTATGGATTCCTTTCCATTTTACAAATTAAAAAAATGGAGTTCCAGCACTTAAGAAGTGAGTACAGGTTTACACAATTTATAAATGACTGAGTTGAGACTTCAGACTGGGTCTTTCTTCTGACTCCCATTTCACTGTGCTAGCTAAGAGGTTGGGTAGTGTTTAAAAACAATTTAAAAGATTGAGCAAATTTGGGGGTAAACAAAAAAGTACCAGCAAGGAATAGCCTCCTTATAAATACCTTCACCTATAGTCTGAAGTTCTTAGGGAAGCTGAGGGCACAGAGAAGGGCTGGCTGCACATTTTTGCATTGAGCATAGTTTTCAGTGTCTGACACCCTGTGCATTGCCCTGGCTGAGCGAGGAGGCTCCATTTGTTTATTTTTCAAGCAAAGATGCTATTTTCTCAGCACTGTAGAGTAAAAACATTAGACATTTCTAGCTGCCTGCCAATTAGGGCTTGCTGGCTTCTAGCCCTTCCACTGAAAGTCAAATTTGAGGTAGGGCATCATAGAAAATGAAGAAAAGACATACAAGTCATTAGGGAGAAAAGAGGAACTGGTGTTCTCCTACAGCTCTGGAATTGGTATCAGATAATTGTGCCCCGACTGTGCAGTCCTGGCCAGAGATACAAAAAAAAAAAAAAAGAGAATTTTTACTGGAGTAAACGGGGAGTAGGGAGTGAGGTACCAGAAAAAGTCTTGGGTTAGCCCAGATGAGTGGTATATTTTTAATAGGGAGAGGATTCATGAGCTAATTCAGATGTGTGTCTCCTTCCAGTGTCTGTGAGAGGCCATTTCATAAGCAGGTCTGTTTTTTTTCCACCAAGTTTTGCTTAACATTTGGAAAGAACACTCTACCTCCTTAGTTAATTATGTGCATAAATATTTGCTTCTCCAGGCAGGACCTTTTCCCACGTTATTTTGAAGGACTCACATAGATTTAAAGGTTTTCTTTTCTCCCACCCCTAAGGAATTCGGTGTTGGTAAAAGGTGCCCATCTCAGGAACAGAGAAGCTTCTGATTAGTTAGGGGTCCAGCTGTGGATATAGGAGCAGAGATGGGAGGAAGAACAGCCCCGTACTTCAGCAGGGTTCCAGGAGCCTACCATACCTCAGAGATATCGTGGGTTCAGTTCCAGACCACCACAATAAAGTGAGTCACATGAACTTTTTGGTTTCCTAGTATATATAAATTGATCGGGAGGCTGAGGCAGGAGAATGGCATGAACCCAGAAGGCGGAGCTTGCAGTGAGCCGAGATAGCGCCACTGCACTCCAGCCTGGGGGACAGAGCGAGACTTCGTCTCTTCAAAAAAAAAAAAAAAAAAAGAAGTGATGTTTACACTATATTGTAGTCTATTAAGTATACAATAGCATCATATCTAAAAAAGCAATGTATATACCTTAATTAAAAATACTTTCTTGCTAGAAAGTGCTAATGATCATCTAGCCTTCGGTGAGTTTTAATGTTTTTTGTTGGTATAGAATTCTTGCCTCAGCGTTGATGGTTGCTGACTGATGAGTGTAGTGGTTGCTGAAGGTTGGGATGGCTGTGGCATTTTCTTAAAATAAGATTACGATGAAGTTTACCACATCAATGGACTCTTCCTTTCATGAAAGACTTCTCTGTAGCACGCAATGCCTGTTTTATAGCACTTTATGCACAGAACAACTTCTTTCAAAATTGGAGTCAGTCTTCTCAAACCCTGCCACTGCTTTGCCAGCTGTTTATGGAATATTCTAAATCCTTGTCATTTCAACAATGTTCATAGCATCTCCATCAGGACTAGATTCCATCTCAAGAAGCCACTTTCTTTGCTCATGTGTAAGAAGCAGCTCCTCATCCATTAAATTTGTTCCTGAGATTGCACCAATTCAGTCACATCTTTAGGCTCCACTTCTAATTCTAGTTCTTTTGCTCTTTCCACTATATCTGCAATTACTCCCCCGACCGAAGTCTTGAACACCTAAAAGTCATTTATGAGGGTTGGAATCAGTTTCCTCCAAACTCCTGTTGATGTTGATATTTTGACCTCCCATGAATCACAGATGTTCTTAATGGCATCTGAAATGGTGAATCCTTTCCAGAAAGTTTTGAATTTACTTGGCCCATATCCATCAAAGGAATCAATATCAATGGCAGATATAGCCTTAAAAATGTATTTCCTAAATAAGACTTGAAAGTTGGAATGACTCTTTGATCCCTGGGCTGCAGGATGGATGTTGTGTTAGCAGGCATTAAAAATCATTAATCCTCTTGAACATCTCCAACAGAGCTTGTGGGTAACCAGATGCATTGCTACTGAGCAGTAATATTTTGAAAGGAATCTTTTCCTGAGCAGTAGGTCTCAACAGTGTGCTTAAAATATTCAGTAAACCGTGCTATAAACAGATGCACTGTCATCTAGGCTTTGTTGTTCCATTTATAGAGTGCAGGCAGCTTAGAGTTAGCATAATTTTTAAAGGCTCCAGGATTTTCGGAAAAGTAAATGAGTATTGACTTCAGCTTGAAGTCACCAGCTGCATTAGCTCTTAACAAGAGAATTAGCCTGTCCTGTGAAATTTGAAGCCAGGCATTGACTTATTCTGTCTAGATAGGAAAGTCCTGTGTGGCATCTTCTTCCAAAAGAAGGCTGTTCCATCTACATTGAAAATCTGTTGTTTAGTGTAGCCACCGTTATCAATGATCTTAGCTATTTAGATCTTCTGGGTAACTTGCTGCAGCTTCTACATCAGTATTTGCTGCTTCATCTTATATTTTTATGTTACGGAGATGGCTGCCTTCCACAAACCTCATGAACCAACCTCTGCTAGCTTTAAACTTTCCTTCTGCAGCTTTCTCACCTCGTTAGCTTTCTAGAATTGAAGAGTTAGAGGCTTGCCCTGGATTAGGCTGTGGCTTAAGGGAATGCTATGACTGGTTTGATTTTTCTCTCCAGACCACTAAAACTTCCTCCATATCAGCAATAAGGCTGTTTTGCTTTCTTATCATTTGTGTGTTCATTGGAGTAACACTTTGAATTTCCTTTAAGAACTTCTCCTTTGCATTCATAACTTGGCTAAGTGTTTGGCCTAAGAGGCCTGGCTTTCTTCCTGTCTTGGTTTTCGACATGCCTTCCTCACTAAGCTTAACCACTTCTAGCTTTTGATTTAAAGTGAGGATGTGCAACGTCTTCTTCCTCTTGAACACTTAGAGGCCATGGTAGGATTATTAACTGGCCTAATTCCATTATTGTTGTGTCTCAAGGAATAGGGAGGCCCGAGGAGAGGCAAAGAAATTGGGGGACGGCCTTGATGGTGGGGTAGTAAGAGCTCACGTATTTATTGATGACGTTGTTGTCTTATATGGGTGTGGTTTGAGGTGCCCCAAAATGTTTACAACGATGACATCAAAGATCACTGATCATCATCAGAACAGATGTAATAATAATGAAAAAGTTTGAGATATGAGAATTACCAAAATGTGACACAAACACATATGAAGTCAGCACACGAGGTTGGAAAAATAGTGCTGGTAGACTTACTGTTTTCAGGATTGCCACAGACCTTCAGTTTGTAAAAAATATAATACTTATGAAGCTCAATAAAGTGAAGCACAGCAAAATGAGATTTGTCTGCACAGTTTCTATATCTAGTGGAGGTCTGTTCCTTAGATCAAGAATTGATGTTCTCACCTGATTGAGAGGGCCAGGAGCAAGGAGCACGCTGAAGGGAATCAAAGCCACAAATACAAATCATAATGAATAAAGCAATAACAGTTAATGGTTTTTGGTTAAATGTGCCAGCCCCTGTGCACAGTGTGGGTTGTCTCATCCAAATTCTTCCAACATCTCAGTACAGTAGGTACGATATTGCCAAACTTTGGCAGACCTGGTTCAAGTCTGGACTCCTCCGTGCACCTTTGGGAATGGGTTAACCATGTACCTTTGGGAATATAGTGTCTGCCTTTCTAAGCCTTAGTTTCTCATCTGTCAAACAAGGACAGTGATGTCCTTGCCTCATGGAATGATGGATGGCTGAAAATAAAGTAATACACATACAGCACTTGGCATACAAAATGGGCCATAAAATGATGGCCGTTTTTATGATTAGGTGGAAACTTTTCTTTCTTTTTTTTAGTTGTCAAATGATCCTTTATTGAAATGTTTTCCTTTGTGCTTTTTAACTAGCTGGGGATTCTACCTGCACCACTGTTGATGTCATGAAGTGGCAGCCGTCAACATTGCAGCTCACAGACTGGGCAGTTCCCAGGATCTCTTTAATGGTTTCAGAGAGTTCTCTGGCTAAAGACCAGTGCCACATCTGTGAAGCAATGTTGACAATCTCATCAAAAGTGGTATTTCCATTGTGTTTAATGTTTTTCTGTTTCTTTCCATCTCTTTGTGGTTCCTTGAGGGCTCTGCAGAAACCCTTCTGGCAGAGGCAGATGGTACCACCTCACTCTGGATCTGTTCTGAATGGTCAGTTTCACTGTAATCCTTAGACCCTTCCAGTCACCGGTTGCCTTGGCAATGTCATCACCAACCTTTTTTGCAGACATACCCAGAGGACCAATCTTAGGGGCCAGCACAGACATGGCATCAACTTTACCGGAGGTGCACCTCAGGTATACGACTTTGATCTTGTTGGGGTTGAACTTCAGTGGTGTGCTGGAGGCGGCTGATTTCAGATGAACCTGGATTCAGGACGACCCAATAAAGTTGCACCTTGGCCTCCTCCAAGCCGAAAGCCAAAAGTGGAAACTATTCTTATTCCTATTTTACAGATCAGGAAAGTGAGGCTTAACTAGGTTATGAATTCAAGGGTCACAGCTGCAAAGTGGTAGGGCTGGGACTGGAGTTCAGGTCTGTTGGACTTTGGCCTCCTGTCTTTTCGCTATCATCTGATAATTGGCTGAAGGTGTCAGGTTTCTAGAAGAGGCTGTGGTGAGGGCACTGGGCCTCTGCTGCCTTTTCAGGTTAGACGGTCTTCTCTAGAAGGGAGTTGACTCAGCCAGGTGGCAGCTAGGAACAGGGTCAGGGTGTTCACTGGAGGAGGGTGGTTGCACCACCTGTTAACATGGGACTCCCCCACGTGTTGTCTTTCATTTCCTTTTTCTCTAACCCTGGGATTACCGAGGCTGAGGAGGTGTTTTCCACCTCCTTTTTAAAGAAGAACTCTGAGCTGATTTTTGGTAGTGCAAATTTCCTTGTCATATGCTTTCAATACGTGTTTGTTTTTTGTTCTTGTTGTCTGTCAGAGATTATCATCTGTTGTGGCAGAGAAAGGCCTTTTTCCTCCTCCCTCTTCTCTGATGCTTGCAAATGCTCCTAGTGGCTAATAAGCATTGGATGCACCCATGAAGTAGAATTCACACATTTAATTCTAGATTGATTCTCTGAGGCCTTCCCTGCCAGGCTCCTTTTAGCCAAGTATATTCGCCCTTTGTGAGGCTTGTGCGCTCAACTATGTGAAATGCTCGGAGCCTGTTGGGCAGGCTGATTTAAACAAACAAACAATCAAACAACAAAACAAAAAACAGCCCTAGAATGAACCTCTGGAGAGGGGTATCCTGGATTCACTTGGAAAATATCCTCTGTGGTTCCAGGGAGGTCAAAGATGTGAGCCCAGGGGTCTGTGGTTTATGAAGGTTGCAGATCTCTAATTGGGGTCTTGGTCTGATGGCTCCAGGAATCCTCTGGATTCGGTGTAGTAATAGTAATAGCACTTTAAAGTAGGCTCATTACTAGAGCGGTTATTGCTTTTGTTCGAAATGGCCCATCTAAGTCAGGCCCTATTAAATAGAGCAATTTAGCTGACACTTAGTGTCTTTAGGGCCATAAATTATCCTTTGGCCTGGTCACCTCCGCTTTGAAATTTGATCATTGGTATGAGTCCTGGGAGAGTCGTTCAGGCAGATGCATTTGTTCATGTAAGCCCACATTTCAGTCATTCGTTCAGGACACGTTTAATGAGGACCAACTCTATACCTGACACTGTGTAAAGCCCTGGATGTGAGGACGTGGGCTCTGCTTTTAAGGAGTTCACAGCTTTTATTCAATCACGAAACATCGATTGGGCACCTACTGTATGCAAAAAGCCCTGTGCTTGGTATTGCACAGGAGACAGGTTAGTTTCAGAATGTGTGTGCTCATGGGGCCTTTATGATCTGTGTAGAGAACAGACTTGCAATCAGTTAACTGGGTGCAGCCTAGAACTGAATGTACGTTATAAAAGAAGTGCAGGAAAGTGCTGCAACCCTGAGGATGCAGAGGTTCCTTCAGTTGGTTGGACTGGAGTAGCCTCATGGTGGTGGTGGCGTTACTGATCCTTGAAGGATGTCCTTTCTGTTAAGAGTCAGCCAGATTACCTGGAGAAACAGTGTTTAAAGCAGGACTGCTCCAGGGGCCTGGCTGCAGCCACAAGCCTCTCCAGAACCGGGCCTGCCCCTCCTCATCTCTCCTGCTGCCTGCAGATTCACTCCTTCTTGGTGTTCTTGGCTTCTCACTGGAGGCGGCTGCGTTCTCATCCTACCCACTACTTTCTCCAGGCTTCATGTCCATGACCTGCCCAATCCCAAGTCTCCCTCATGCTCTTCCATTCCGCTCCTTTGGCTAACCCAAAGTGCACTAATTCTGAAGACCCAAAGGGAGGGGTGTGTCACCTCTTTGTCTTTTCTGGACCCCACGAGTGTCACTGGCCTCCTGGAAATCTCCCGTTGGATCAAAGACCCCCTCTGGTGCAGTCAGCAGTGGCAGAGTCCTCCCCAAGGGATGACGGTGACCCACTCATGAGGGCCCCAGGCCCAGTAATATCCAGGCAGGGTGATCCTTGCATACTGTGGATGCAGCATTATTGCTCAGAGAAGGTCTCTGCCTGTGCCCGTGGAGACATGTACCAGAATGCTCATTGCAGGTCTGTCTGCAGTGGTAAACATTGGAAATGGCCTCATTGCTCATCTCAGGGGACTGGGTAAATAAATTACGGTACTACTATGAAGTGGAATGCTATCCAGCAACGAAAATGAATAGGCTAGATGCTCACACATCAATGCAGATAAATCTCTAAGGAGACTTAGAGTAGGTGAAAGGAAGGATCTATATGGTAGAGTGCCTCTTGAGTTTATTTTAAAAGCACACAAAACTCTGTGTATGTGTGTGTGTACATACTATGTAATGTATATTTTTGTATATATGTGTAATATATGTATGCATGCTATATACTATATAGTGTAATATATGTATATATAATATATAACATTATATATAATGTATATACACACTATATATAGTGTTTTATGTCTGTACACACACACACACACACAGTTGAAATGTATGTGGTAAAAGTAGAAAATGAGTTGTAAAGCAGATACACACTGGGATTGTGGTTAAAATAGGAAAGGAACAAAGAGAACGGAAGATGGGTGAGAGGGTCTTTTCAACCATCCATCTCAGTAATATTTTATTACTTAAAAAAGATAGAAAACGATGATAGAATACTAAACTTCATGAATTTGGGGTCTGGTTCCATGAGCATTTATGATGTTAACTATATTTCTTTATACGTGTGAAATATTTCATGCTGTTAAACGGTATGTCTAGAGAATGGGAGGTTGTTTGGGGTGTCTGGAACTTAGTTTGTTGGGAGGAAATATCCTGGATGATGAAAGTAGGAAGGTAGGTGGAACCTTGGTCATGCAGGCCATAAGTCTTCAAGCTGGGGTGCATGACATGGAGATGGTGACATGACCCATCCTCGGTGTGAAAAGGGCTGGAAAGGGAAGGAGCTTGGGGGCCAGGAGGCTAGATAGGAGGCTGCTGTAGTGGTTCCAGCAGAATGGGTTGAGAGCCAGAGGTGGGCGGGTAGGGGATGCTTCAGAGGGTCCCCAGGGAAGCAGAGACACGTGAGAAGGATGGGAGATGTGTGGTTAGATTCTGCAGGAGTCCCTAGCACTGAGTCCTTCACACTCAAGGAGTGTTGGCTGTTGAAGTGGTAGAACTGGTTTACCCATACCTTGAGGGCTGTGTGTTCTCCCTGTTCAGTGGTACTTTCTTTCTCAGGAAAGTGCCTGGAAAAATAGATGACAGCCAGAAAGAGAGCTTGGAGAAAAAAATGACTCCAAGGAGAAGGTGGTCATTTTCTAGAGTCTGGCTTGTCAGTTATAAGTCTGTATTCTATTTTTTGTTTGTTTTGTTTTTATTATACTTTAAATTTTAGGGTACATGTGCACAACGTGCAGGTTTGTTACATATGTATACATGTGCCATGTTGGTGTGCCGCACCCATTAACTCGTCATTTAACATTAGGTATATCTCCTAATGCTATCCCTCCCCCCTCCCCCAAGTCTGTATTCTTGATATGTAAAATATCTATTATATTTCCAAAGTACAAACTAGGATGACACTTATTACAGAAAGATTCTGTAGAGGAATTCTTTATTGAGCTCCATGTATGTTTACCTGAGTAGTTTCTTTATTAAAAAAAATCTTTTAATCTAATAATTTGGGTGAAATGGTTGCTTCAGAATCAAAGCTCAACCTACTTTGACTTACTGTTTGGCAGTTTGTTTCTGTGGTGGTCTTTAACCTCCCCTACAATTGTAAAAAATAAAAAAGGGCTTTTGTTGCTGTTTTTATTGTTCTTTGTTTTAGAAAATACAGTTGGAAAGAAGAAAATAAAAATCACCAGTAATCCTATCATTCAGAAAATGTTGGCATAGTATCCTTTCAGTTATATTGTATACGTGTATGTGTGTGTGTGTGTGCATATAATTTGTAATGTTCTTTTTAAATTTTATACACAGCAGACATTTTTCTATTCATTAAAAGCATTTCTAACTTGATTTTCACTCAGACTTTTTTACCCCAACTCTTTTGGTTAGTATAGTTTTAAAATTATTAGCTTTATTTTTTGTAGTCTATGTTGTTGAAAACAATAGGCTTTTAGGTTACTTGAGACCCAGTTAGCAGCTCTGTTCTAATATTAATTAACATTTACAAAACACAAAGGGCCCCTTTTGCTGGGGCTCCTTTTCTAGAGGGGTTGCTTTCCCATTTCTTCTAAACCAGTTTTAATTGCTGTATTGAATTTTGTCCAGTAGATGTTCCATAAGTTATTTAACTACTCCCTGCTTTTGGGCTTTGTGTTGTTTCCAGGTTTTTGTTGTTATAAACATCACTATGAATGACAGGTTTGTAGCTATTACTAGCATACACTTAACGGTCATTCCTGTAGATCAGAAAAATCCCCAGAAATTCCACATCCCTTTGTTCCCCCAGAGTTGAATGGCTTGCAGCAGAGACAGCTGCCTGGCAGTGGCCCCGTACGTCAGGAGCCTGGAGCTCACTGCTTTGTGCATGTGTTGTCACTCCTTCCTGTGTCGTCCTCATCATCCCTTCAGCGACTAGAGTCAGAGCTGGTGTTGCATGATTCTGTTCCTGTGACTGTCCTGCCTGGAGAGGAGCACGTGCGATCATCCCAGAGGCCCCATTGATACCCTCAGTTAACATTATCTCCTGGTGCTTTTTCTAACTTTGGCTTATCTTACCAGCCACCCGGGGTCACACTAGGTCTTCATCAGGCCCCTCCTGGACTGGGGAGGGTCCACTGGAACCTCACTTGGCTTTAGGACAGTGAGTGTCATCGAACTGGACAAGGTCAAGGGAAGTCAGAAATGTTATTCCTGATAAATAGCTTGCAAAAATGATTTTAGCCTGGTTTGCTTCGGTGGGGAAGGGCCCCTTTGGCACACCTACCACATTGCTTCCCACTTTCCAGTAGAAAAGAATTAGAGATGGACTGCCTAAATAATAAGGTGGCATTTATTCCATAGAAGCTCACAGGCATCCTACAAATGGAATATGTAAGAACAGCTATTTCCTGTACAACAGTGCCCATTTTATCCCTTAGTTTTCTGGCATATAGAGTACCCTTGCATGGTTATTAGGTTACCATCACATTTTGTTAGGGAAAACCGTACACATTTCCAATTAAGACAAAGAATGCGCAATTTCCTGAAGTCAGGATTGAGGTCATAACTTTGAGTGCTCAAGAATTCCAAGTTTAATTAAGCCACCAAATGCTGCTGATAAAGACAAAATGCCCTATCAATATCAGAGGTGACGAGAGGGTGATCTGGCTGTGACAGGTCACTCTTCTAATGGCCAGGCCTGATCTTACTTGGTCTGGCTGGTCCAGGAAATATCTCCTATTAGAGTGAGTGTGTGTCACATCTGGAAGCTGCCAGGTTCTGTTCTAATACCCTTTTCTGTTTCAGTAGAGACTACACACAGATTTTGCCACTGTGAATGGGGTGTGTTGCTTTTCTTCCATATTAACTGTATTTTCTCAGCCTTTCCTGTTGAAGCCTAAGTCCTTTCAGTCAGGAGGCCTGTGAGCTTCCAAGCTGAGTGGACTTGGAGGGAAAGTGAGAGAATGTTGATAGGGTCTTACAGCAAAAATGAGTCCTGTCA
This sequence comes from Hylobates moloch, assembly GCF_009828535.3. Lineage (NCBI taxonomy): Eukaryota > Metazoa > Chordata > Mammalia > Primates > Hylobatidae > Hylobates > Hylobates moloch. The sequence continues at coordinate 11,880,381 of NW_026652286.1, read as the reverse complement.
CATCCTGTCTCTTGGAAGGGATGGAATGCTTTTGTTCCTGTTCTAAAGAGTCACTTTCCAGGGAGGGAGCATCATGTTAGTTCAGCTTAGATTACATGATCTCCCTTTGGCTAGAAAGGGTAGAACCTCTGCCTATGGTCCTATTACATTATAGCCACTGAGAGAGTGATAATTCAAATAAAGGAGAAGGAGAATGGATGTTATATTAATCCGTTTTCACATTTGCTATAAAGAACCACCTGAGACTGGGTAATTTATGAAGAAAAGAGGTTTAGTTGACTCACAGTTCCATAGGCTTAATAGAAAGCATGGCTGGGAGGCCTCAGGAACTTACAATCATGGTGGAAGGTGAAGGGGAAGCAAGCACCTTATTCACATGGTGGCAGGAGGGAGAGAGAGAGAGAGTGAAGGGGGAAGTGCCACACACTTTTAAACCATCAGATCTCATGGGAACTCACTCACTATCACAAGAACAGCAAAGGGGAAATCTGCCCCATGATCCAGTCACTTACCACCGGGCCTCTCCTCCAATACGACATGAGACTTGGGTGGAGGCACACATCCAAACCAAATTATTGCACCCCTGACCCCTCCCAAATATCATGTCCTTTTCACATTGCAAAATACAATTATCTCTTCTCAATAGTCCCCTAGTCTTATTTCAGCATTAACTCAGAAGTTCAAAGTCTTATCTGAGACAAAGTAAATCCTTTCTGCCTATGAGCCTGTAAAATCAAAATCAAGTTAGTTACTTCTAAGATACAATGGGGATACAGGCATTGGGTGAATGCTTTTGTTCCAAATGGGGGAAATTGGCTGAAAAAATGGGGCTGTAGTCCCCACACAAGTCTGAAACCCAGCAGGGCCGTCATTAAATCTTAAAGCTCCAAATGATCCCCTTTGACTCCATGTCTCACATCCAGGGTACCCCCATGCAAAAGGTGGGCTCTCAAGGCCTTGGGCATCTCTGCTTCTGTGAGTCTGCAGGGTACAGCCCCCATGGCAGCTTTCAAAGGCTGGCATTGAGTGCCTGTGGCTTTTCCAGGTGCATAGTGCAAGCAATCAGTGGATCTACGATTCTGGGGTCTGAATAATGGTGACCCCCTTCTCACAGCTCCACTAGGCAGTGCCCCAGTGGGTACTGCGTGTAGGGGCTCCAACCCCACATTTCCCCTCTACATTGCCCTAGTAGAGGTTCTGCATGAGGGCTCTGCCCCTGCAGCAGACTTCTGCCTAGACATCCAGGAGTTTCCATACATCCTCTGAAATCTAGAGAGAGGTTCCCAAACCTCAACTCTTGCCTTCTGCGCACCCACAGGTCCGACACCATGTGAAAGTTGGCAAGGCTTGAGGCTTGCACCCTCTGACGCCACAGCTTGAGCTGTACCTTGGCCCCTTTTAGCTGGAGCTGGAGTGGCTAGGACACAGGGCACCATGTCCCAAGGCTGCAGAGAGCAACTGGGTCCTGGGCCCCACTCACAAAACCATTTTTCCCTCCTGGCCTGTGATGGGAGGGGCTGCTGTGAAGTTCTCTGAAATGCCCTGGAGACATTTCTTCTGTTATCTTGGCTATTAACATTCAGCTCCACTTTACTTATGCAAACTTCTGCAGCAGGGTTGAATTTCTTTCCAGAAAATAGGGTTTTCTTTTCTACCACATGGCCGGACTACACATTTTCCAAACTTTTATGCTCTGCTTCCCTTTTAAATATAAGTTCCAATTTCAGATAATCTCTTTGTTCATGCATATGAGCATACACTTTTAGAAACAGCCAGGTCATGAATGCTCTGCTGCTTAGAAATTTCTTATGTGAGATATCCTAAATCATCTCTCTCAAGTTCAAAGTTCCACAGATCTCTAGGGTAGGGGCAGAATGCCACCAGTCTCTTTGCTAAAGCATAGCAAGAGTGACCTTTACTCCAGTTCCCAATAAGTTCCTCATCTCCATCTGAGACCACCTCAGCCCGGACTTCATCGTCCATGTCACAATCAGCGTTTTGGTCAAGAACATTCAACAAGTCTCTAGGGAGTTCCAGACTTTCCCACATCTTCCTGCCTTCTTCTGAGCCCTCCAAACTGTTCCAACCTCTGCCCATTACCCAGTTCGAAAGTCACTTTCACATTTTCTGGTATCTTTATAGCAGTGCCCCACTCCTGGTACCCATTTTCTGTATTAGTTCATTTTCACACTCCTGTAAAGAACTGCCTTAGACTGGGTAATTTATGAAGAAAAAAGGGCTAATTTACTCTCAGCTCTGCAAGCTTAACAGGAAGCATGACTAGGAGGCCTCAGGCAACTTAAAATCATGGCAGAAGGTAAAGGGAAAGCAGGGACCTTCTTCACATGGTGGCAGGAGAGAGAGAGAGAGAGCGCAAAGGGGGAAGTGCCACACATGTTTAAAGCATCAGATCTCTTGAGAACTTGCTATCATGAGAGCAGCAAGGGGGAAATCCACCCCCATGATTCAGTCACCTCCTACTAGGCCCTTCCTCCAATTCGACATGAGATTTGGACAGGGACACAAACCCAAACCATATCTAAGATGTTGAGCAACTTAAACAAAAAACTGCCGCCCTTGCCCACTATAGATGTGACCTGAAAATGGCCTACTCATTCCTCATCCCACAGGAAATATGGGCTCAGAGACCTTGTGGGTAGCACCACTGAGTATTTTCCTCTAGCCCCAGCAGTTTGATTCTGTTTAATCCTTCTTTTCTCCCTAAATCATGTGGGCGCCATAGTTACCAGAGTTACAATTAACTCACAGATTAGGGGAAAAACCATGACTTTAGGAAGCATATGGATGAATTAAAATGTTGGCTTTTCTACTCATTAGCTGGATGCTCTTGACTTTTCCCAGCCTTGGTTTCCTTATGGGTGCAGTCAAGGGGATGAGATGCCTCCCAGAGTTGTTCTGAGAATTAAATGGAACAGGCTTAGTGAAAGCGCTGAGCTGTGTGCCAGGGACATAGGAGGTAGGAGTTCCTGAATGGGTGTGCGATGGTGGTTCACCCTCCCCAAATCCCACACTGGGCACCTTGGGCTGGCCGCCTCTCCACAGCGGCTGCAGTTCCTAGTGTTTAAGAGTGTGGGCTTTGGGGCCGGGCGCGGTGGCTCACGCTTGTAATCCCAGCACTTTGGGAGGCCGAGGCGGGCGGATCACGAGGTCAGGAGATCGAGACCACGGTGAAACCCCGTCTCTACTAAAAATACAAAAAAATTAGCCGGGCGTAGTGGCGGGCGCCTGTAGTCCCAGCTACTCGGAGAGGCTGAGGCAGGAGAATGGCGTGAACCCGGGAGGCGGAGCTTGCAGTGAGCCGAGACTGCGCCACTGCACTCCAGCCTGGGCGACAGAGCAAGACTCCGTCTCAAAAAAAAAAAAAAAAAAAAGAGTGTGGGCTTTGGAGTCAAACAGACCTGGGTTCCATGACTGTCTGATTATGTTTCCTTGGGCAAGTTTTTGAACTCTCTGAGCCTTAGTTTTCTCCTCTGTAAACTTAGCACTGGTTCCTTCCTCCATCACATGGTGGTGGTGAGCAATCCCATGACAATGCAGGATGTAGATATTTAGCTCAATGCCTGGTGCATAAATAGTGCTCTACTGTTATCACACAGGGTGAAATTGCCTTATGGGCTCAAGCCTATGGATTCAGACCTTACTTCTGGCTGCATCTGCCTTGCTCCAAATGTCAACTATTCCACTTCTTGCAGGGGAAGTAGCACTTTTAGCCCAAGAGGGAGGAAATGGCTCCTTCATTGCCACCACCCGGCTCAAGGTTCAGCCCTACTGGTCCCATATTTGTGCCTTGACCTGGGTCACTCTGTCCCCAACCGCACACAGTGGGCCTCAGTGACTCTCTCAGTTAACAATTCTGATTCCAAGAGCTTTGGAAAAATCCCACCTCCTCCAGCAGTCATTATTTATTTATACTTTAATCTTCATGGATTACTCTGTGTTGCTCATAGCTTTCCAGAAAGCTCCGAGTAAGTGGAAGTCGTACATGCACCCGAAGTAATTAATGCACTTTCTACTAGTGAGAGAAGGTGTAATTTGCAGGAATGTGTGTCAAGACCTACCCTGCTAAATTTATACTCTGTAATTTACAACGTTTGTTGGCACTGAATTGGCAGATTGGTGAGTCTAGCCTACCTGCTTTGCAATTATATCTACTGGCCAGTATTGTAGGATTGAGTAACTGGAGAGACTCATTACTTAAGTAAATTAGAACCTGCTCCTGGGACCCATCTGAGATCACCCTCTGGTAGGGAGGCTGGTTAATCATGTTTCCTTTGTGCATACTGGAGAGAATCTGCTGAAGGCGAGGGAGGGAAGAGGCGAAGGCAGTCCTGAGGCTTGCCTGAGTGTGGAAGGACTGGTGGCTTGGGAAGGCATTTCTTCAGTAGTCCTCCTCAGCCAGCACTCTGGAAAAGGAAAACACAAAACTATTAGAACAGAAGTGGTTTTATGGTCCATTTTATGAGCTGTATGAGCCCTAATAATCAGCTCTGGGGGAGACTCTTGTTAGTTTTTAAAACTAGAAGTCACTTTGCAGCCTCTGCAGACCAGTGATTTTAGTACAATCCTCGTAAATTTTCTTTCTGGGGGGAAACTGGCAGGAGAATCCAATAGGCTGCAATGTAGGCTTGTAGTTCAGGTGCTGGGAAGCAGGTGTGAGATGGTTGGGTTTTTCCATGGCTATGTTTTTGTAGCCAGATAAAAGAATTGAGTGAAGATGAAATAAAGTTTAGGCAGACCCAACCCTTGTAGAAATCCCAGACCCTCAATTTGCTCCACGTGACCTCTGGTGGACTGTTCAGCCTACATGAGTGGCCTCTTCTCCTTTGTGGAAGGGAGCAAATGAGTCTTTTGATTAAAGTTGTTATAAATGTTAGATGCTTGTAAAGGCTCTGGCACATGGAGAATACCCAATAAATGGTAGTTATCATTAGGGCCATTTTTATGTGAGGAGGGCATATTATTTGTCATTTGTAAAGAACACTTGGGGACACAAACCAGGCAGAATGGGTAAACAAATTGGGTAAAATCCTATATTTTTTCAAGAAGCCATTTGAATATGCACCTGAGGCCTGAAAATGTGGATTAGATACAGATTGTGCTTTGATGAGAGTGCAGTTGTACCTCAAGGAAAGCCTCCTCCATCCCAACTCCAGGGTTCATGGAAGACGGTAGCACTCCTATTTGGTGTTGTGACCTCTTCAAGGCTTGAGAAAATATAAGGAGAAATTTAGAATCTGGAGAGAGGGATCCTTTCTGCCAGTAGTTTGTTGGGGTCAAGAAACGTAGCTTTAAATGCTCCTATTGCAAGATTGGGTTTGTCGACACACAGGCAATTCTATGGGTGTTCCAGTCCTATGGGGTAAGAATGAATATATATATTTTTTATCTGTCTCTGTATGTGCCTGTGTCAATTCCTAGTAAATATTTATGGGCTGGCAAACCGCAACTGGGAAAGGCCCATGTTTAACTGGCTAAATATTAATAAGCATATTCAAGAGAACTGAGGCCTTTGTTTTGTCTTAAGAAATGAATCTGCTCTTATTCACTGTGTATTCACAGCAAACTGTGCTGTTCAGGGAAGAAGTACTGAGTTGTTTTCCTTGTAGGCTTTCCAGCTTGGATTTCGATTTCCACTGAGGCCTTATTTTTAAAAACATGTTTTTACAGCAGCATTGCAACTGTGGAGATTATAGCAGTCTCCTGCAGTTTTGGTTATGAAAATAATATATATCGTCTTTTTATTCCCTTTAATTGACCATTCTCTTACCTTCCTTTGTCTCCACATGGGGACACTGCCAGATATCTCCCTCCTTTGTGTTTTTTTCTCTCTTCTCCAACACTCTGAGATCAAGGCCCAAGTAAGTACACACCTTCACTTTTATCCTGGCTTCCTGGTATCCAGTGAAATGGATTTCATACTGCTGAAATGTCCATCCTTTCCTCAACTCATATCTGTGGCTACTTCTACCTTTCCCTTCCTAGAACTTTCCTGAAGAGTTAATTTCCTTATCTTGGCAGTGCTTCCCAGGAAACTCCCTTTTTTGCTCTGAGACAGACCTTTTAATTGTATTAAATCAAATGCTTCTGAACCATAGTTTAGACCCCCTGGTCTGGGAGCAGTCATCATAGGCAGGGCTTTGATGAACTCCCTTTGCAGGATCTGGTTGGCTATCCTGGTCACCTGGATTTACAAAAGGCTGAGAATAGCATTGGAGAAGACAGTCCTGTATCGCTTCTCGGCCTTTTGGCTAAGATCAAGTGTAGAAGACAGTCCTGTATTATTTTTCACTTACATACCTGAAAAATTAGTTTCTATCAGAATAGAAATGGAGTTCCCCCCAGCCAGAGGTTTATGCTGAAAGATGAAAAGTGGAATTGGAAAGATAAAATTAGACTCTTTAGGAAAGAATGAATTTCCCACCTCCACCATAATCACTGTCATGCATCCTTATAAGTGGATTGGGTGTTGCTGAAATGCAAATGCCATTCGTTCTGTTGCTGATTTGCTTACTGAAAGTTGCAGAAATTTTATCCATGCAGAAAATGCTATGAGTCACTTCATTTCCTGCAACATTTTTTTTCCCATTATTCATATTATGGAAAGGAGCACATCAAAAAGGCAGGTCTACAAATAACACAGTTTTTAAAAAGATTGTTTTATTTTTCTTACAAAGAAGTTTTCCAGAAATCTGTAACCAGTATCAGGAATTCTCCAGCTTTGTATACATAGCCACTCATAATCGGATTCTACTCCTTGCTTTTATCTCGCTTGTGGTCTTTGGGATTTTGAAGATTTGAAGGAAACTGGTCAGAATTATTGACAAAGAGCTCAGGCCTGGAAAAATACTATCAGGATAAGGGATTGAAGAATATAACCTACTTTATTGTATTTGCGTCTGGAGTATCTGAGTGTTAAAATTTGAAGCCCAGCGTAGCTCTCTGTATTGCTTGTTACATTTTAGGATTGCTTGCCCCTTGCTCCAATGGTGCAGGCAGAAGAAATGCAAACAAAATACAGCATTAGCCTTAGCAAAACATATAACTAGGACAGTTGGATCTGCTGCCAAAAATACCATCTGCTGTTTTCCAAAGCCAGAGATTGATGACTTGAGTTGTCTCTGCCTTCAGCAAATAGTCAGACTAAATAGTTTTATTTACTTTAAGTTTGCCCAGCCCTTCATAATATGTCTTATTAGAAGAAGAATATATTTTGGAATTAGTGAAGATAGACCCAACTCTTTGATTCCCAAATGGATGCCTAAAAATTTCCAATAGCGTCCAAACTGGATTTTCTTATTACTTTTCTTTCCCAGTCTCTTTCTACATAGGGCTGCCAGGTTAACCTACCTGAAGCATTACTCATCTCATGTCACTCCCTTGCTCAAAAACGGATGATGTTGGCTTCTCCTTGTGTATAAAGTCAAGTCCAAGTCTATAGTCTGGCACTTAAAGCTTTTCCCACCCTTATATCCTCCTCTCCATGACAGTTTGCTTTCATGCCTCATTTAGCCCAGCGTTTCATTCAGAATGGAGGTCTGCATCGTACCCAACCTACAAACCGGCCTGATTGGAAATTATTCCATGCAGCATTCCATGATACTTCCCCTGGAATAAATTTCCCCCTCCTTAGTAATTCTCTTGTTTTTTTGAGACGGAGTTTTGCTCTTGTTGCCTAGGCTAGAGTGTGATGGCGCGATCTCGGCTCACCGCAACCTCTGCTTCCGAGATTCAAGCGGTTCTCCTGCCTCAGCCTCCTGAGTGACTGGGATTACAGTCATGCACCACCACGCCCGGCTGATTTTGTATTTTTGGTAGAGACGGGGTTTCTCCATGTTGGTCAGGCTGGTCTCGAACTCCTAACCTCAGGTGATCCGCCTGCCTCGGCCTCCTAAAGTGCTGGGATTACAGGCGTGAGCCACTGCGCCCAGCCCCTCTTAGTAATTCTTACATTCCATTTCTTACTTTCTTCTGTGGCATTTATGACTTCCAACTTTTATAATTATAAAATAATTGTAATTTTATAGCTCTTTAGGTGCACACTCTTCTCTCCTGCTCAATAGTAGGTTTTTGATGTGCTCAAGTCTTGTATTCCCTGCAACCTTGAGTATAGTAGGTGTCTAATGCTTCCTTTTTGGGTAAATGAATGAATCAGTTAGTTGAATGAGTGCTTACTGCAAAACAGAGCATGCGATAGGCAGCGGGTACCTGTTAAATATAAGTATCTTTTCCATGGCCCCAATCTGTGAAAAATGTCATCGTTGAGGAGGTCACTGGCTAGGAATTTTAGCAGTGAGAACACAGTGATCATTGCTGTAGTCTAGATTTGGGTGGTCCTTCAACATTTCAGATGTATAATTAACTTGGGATTTGTGTATCAAACGTTCTGCTACCTCAGTAATACTGATACTATAACTTTTGAAAGGGTGGAGAGAGAACCATAAGCAATTGTAACTTATGTATTCTTCATCAACAGGTCTATTCTGCTATTTTGGTCAGAGGTCAGTTGGAAAGAGATTTAGGGAGCCAGTTAGAGCTTGATTTGCATCCTAGTTCTCATTACCTGGCTTGTCATCTTGAACCTCAATTTCCTCATCTGGAAAATGGGCATGAGTAGCTTCCCAGTAGGGATGCAGTGTGTATTAAATGACAAACAGAAAGCACCAGTGCAGGCTCTAACACATAGTGGGTGCTCCACGAATGCAGGCATCATGTCTGAGGGAAGTCTGAGTGGCGGCCTGTCACCAGCATCATGACTGTTTGACTTCATAGTCTAACTGCATAACTGTGGGGAAGAAGGCAGGCACGGTCATAGAAGTTTGCTATTTTCTTCAAAAGTGGTTTCTTACCATTGATTTTAGTTAATCAGTTTAGATTGTTGTTCTTCTATATTTTAAAGTCTCTAGGGGTTAGGAATTCTGATTAATATATTCTATAGTAGCCTCCCCTTATCTTCGGGGGGTACATTTCAAGACCCCCAGTGGATGCCTGAAACCGAATATAGTACCAAATTGCTGTCAATTGGAACCTATTTCTGTCCATGTGCTCCACCTACAAATTTAATGCCTTTTCCATCCTAATTGAGCACTTATCACGCACCCTGGCTGTAACTTTTGCAGTTTGAGGTGTGACAGCAAAACTAGCACAAATTCTTTTTCCTTCTTCACAATTTCACAGATAGAAAATTTGTTCTTACTGTACATCTTAGCAACCTCAGCATAAGATTTTTTTTCTTTCCTTACTAAGTGGAGAACTTTCACGTTTTCACTTAAAGGAAGCACTTTACAGCTTCTCTTTGGCATACCTGAATTACCAGCATCACTCCTCTTGTGCTTTGGGGCCATTGTTAAATAAAATTGTTTACTGAAACACAAACATTGCAAGACAGAGGCAGTTGATCTGATAACTGACACCGTTCCTAAGTGACTAATAGGCAGATAGCGTAGACAGTGTGTGTATGCTGGACAAAGGGAAGATTCATATCCTGGGCAGGACAGAGCAGGATGACACGAGATTTCATCACACAGCTCAGAATTGGACCACAATTCAGAACTTATGAATGGTTTATTTTTGGAATTTTCCATTAATATTTTCAGAAGTCCATTGACTGAGGGTAACTGAAACTGCAAAAAACGAAACCACAGAAAAGGGAGGACCATTGTATTTCAAGATGTGAACTTCTGGGAATTTTGAAACTGGAAAAAAGCTGGATGGAAAAGTTGAAAAGAAAAAAGTCAGATGTTTGGGAGCAGAGGATGGAAATTTATACAGTTTCAATTCTGTCTCCATTATACTTCTAAAGTTACCGTTAATTTTGAAATATAAAAAATGTCCATTTTGTATAAATCAGCTTGCCCAAAGGTGATTATATTTGGTATATTTAGAGATAGAAATGCTGTTCCTTATTTGTACAGGCAACCTGAGAAATATTTTGTTTTCCAAATATCGCTGAGTGTTCTTATCTCTTGTCCTTTGAGCAGTACTGAGGATAATGCCTGATTCATAAGGGCAGTTTGGTAATAATACATTTTTTCTGAAATTGTGTGCTTATTAGCAGGGCTTCTTAGCCTCTCAGCAGCTTGCTGATGTAAAGGGACTTTGAAGGAATGATGTCTGTTTCTTCTTTTTTTTTTTTTTTTTACTGTAAGTTCCAAGATACATGTGCAGAATGTGCAGGTTTGTTACATAGGTATACATGTGCCATGGTGGTTTGCTGCACCTGTCTACCCATCGTCTAAGTTTTAAGCCCTGCATACATTAGGTATTTGTCCTGATGCTCTCCCTCCCCTCGCCCCTCACCCCCCTACAGGCCCCTGTGTGTGATGTTCCCTTCCCTGTGTCCATGTGTTCTCATGTTCAACTCCCACTTATGAGTGAGAACATGTAGTGTTTGGTTTTCCGTTCCTGTGTTAGTTTGCCGAGAGTGGTGGCTTCCAGCTTGATCCATGTCCCTGCAAAGGACATGAACTCATTCTTTTTTATGGCTGCATAGTATTCCATGGTATATATGTGCCATATATTCTTTAGGAGTGATGTCTATTTCTTTGGATGGTGTTTTACAAAGTCTGTTTCCTTTTCTTCTCAGGAGTTTGCAACCCCCCGGGGGAGTGTGCCTGAGTTTTTTCCTTCTGTCTAACTGGGGTGATTGATAGTGGCTGTTACAGATGCCTTGAAGTCTTTCTGCCTCCCATCCACCAGTTTTGCTGCTGCCCCATAGATAATTGTTGTCCGGTAGGATCAGGAAGACATTGGTGGAGAGCTAAGGTAAGGCAGACTTTGCAGGCACACCCCCTTTTTTTCCTCAATAAAGATACTTTGTAAAAAAGTCTTCAGTTGGTTCTTTCTTTTGAAACCTTTCCTCCTGTGGTTTTTGGTTGTGTGTCCTGTTGCTGAACTGTGGGCCTGTGATTCTTGGGCCTGGCAAGTGTGTGCTGAGGTGTTCCTTCCACGCCTCCCTGTTCTTGGAGGCCGAGCTTTGGGCAGACCTTTGCGTGTTTACACAAGTTTGGGATTTTTACTGGGGTTGGGGAGGTGTCTGGAGATTGAGTTGCTCTGGGTGGAAGTTTGAACAGAAGCTGTTTTGTGGGAATACACGAAGCTGATCTGAGAAAGAGAGACAGACAGATAGACAGAGAGAGGGGTGCATGACCGGCATGGAGCTGTGTACTAAATACAAAGGAATGGTATTACCAGCCTAGCCTTTAATGAAAATGCTGTATAACACCATTATGGGAAATGATAACTTCTGTTGTGCCCAAGGAATGGAAGCAGCTGAAAGGGTGCAGTATGGGATGTGCATGGTACGTGCAGTGATGGAAATGCCTGGAATGCTCTTAAAGTCACAACTCCCCTTGGCTGGGTGGCCCATCACACCTGCTCCCTCCTTTCCTGCCTGCTGTGGGGAGGTGGCAGAAACTTTGCTGGCGAGGTGAAATCAGCCTTCCTCTCCCGGGGTTCAGACTTCTTCCTGAACATCTATCTGGGCAGCGGTGGTGACAGGGCAGTGCCTTTTTGAAAGAGTTATTATGGCAAAAAGAGGAAGAAAGCTAGGTTCAGACATCTCCCTTGGCTGCAGGCAGAAACCAGCACTCAGTTGCCTAATCTGTAGACTCATCAAACATAAATTATTCTGGATTGCTTTTCTCTCTGTGTAGTTTGCTATAAACTTTATGATTTATTTTTATTTTTTTTTTGCCAAAGACAAATAAAAAATGTTTAAACAAAAGAAGCGGGGAGCCCCCAGACAAACCACATGGAAAAGTTCAGTGAAGACCCCCCTAAGATTCCTGATAACCAAGAATAATCCCAGAAGAGTTTGGAAAGTGAGTTGGATTGTAACTGGAGCTGGAATTGGCTTCCAGGAGGCGAGTCCCCTACTCTCTGTTCAGATTCATTTTGGAACCGAAGTGACAGCAGCCATGTAGACTTTCCTGAATGCATCCCAGAGTCTGGCTGTTAAGCCGAGCTTCAGTAGATGCCACCGCAGAGCCTTGCGCCAGGTCCAAGAAGTTTGCATGCTTGGGGTTTATCAGGGTGTGGCTCGTGCCATTTTGGGCATTGCAGAAAAGGAATGGGGCTGTTTTGAGTATTCGGAGAAAATGAGTGAATCAATTAAAAATAAATCATGGACACGCCACCCCCCCCCACCCGCCTCCCGCCCCCTGCCCCCATTGCCTGTCCCCGTCCCCACCCCTTGTCATTGCATTGTGAACTCTTGGACTTGATAGTGAGGTTGCTGGTGGCTCAGGCTGTAGAAGGAAGAAAGGAGAGGAAGTCTATGAGCCAGCTATGTTGTTCAAAAACATGTTTTTAATTTTTTATTTAAGTAAACTTTTTATGGAAACTTAACGCACATACCAAAGAGCGCGCAGATGTTAACTGGGGAGCTCTATGAATTTTCATGAAGTAAACACACCTGAGGAACCAGGGCTTAGCTCAAGAAGTATAGCATTGCCAACCCCAGAGGCCCGGTGGTGCCCCTACTCCATCCTCCCCCCGCCCCCCGCCGCTATTCTGACTTCCAACATCACAGATTCCTGTCTTCTGTTTTTGAACTGGCAAGAATGTCTGGCTCCTTTTACTCCACATTAAAAAGATCTAGTTTCTACCTCATCTTCCAGGAGGTGGGTTGTAGGATAACCCTCCACCCACTTGGGTTGCAAGGACAACTCCAAAACTTTGGCGACCCGACATCCCACAAGCCTTGGGCTCCAGACTCCAGCACTCTTGTTCCAGGCGCCCTTGAATGAGCTCCTCTGTCTTCCAGCAGAAATCGTGGCCTGATGCCACCTGGAAGACCCAGTAGCGTGGAAACAGGAGTCCAGAGCAGGCTATAAATGTGAGCTCACAGGGAGGGCAAGTGAGATTTGGAGAGACCTGCCACATTCCCCGCAGACGACGAATGACGTTTACATCCCTTAATCAGAGTCAGAGGCATCCCACCCAGGCAACTGAGGTGCGGGCCTCTTGTGGGGAGTGGGGCTGGCCAGAAGGGAGGGGAGAAGTGTGGCTGTGGAAGGTGGCTCATAAGAGCTTTTATAGAATACATTTGTGTTCTAAAAGGGAATAAAAGAAAACATAGCCCTTGGGTGATTTTCTATGATAACTCATTAATAAGCAGTCATCCACAGGTTTCTCTAAGTGATTCCTTGTTCAGTTTTTCTTTTTAGTTTGAGCCAACATTTGGGACTATTAGTTTTTGACTGTATCAAGTACTCTTATCCCAAACTTGCTTCTCTTGTGTTTTAAGGAATGCTTCATGAAAATATTTTGTAATTTGATGAGTAAGATGACTGTTTCCTTTTGGGTTTTGTTTCTTAATGTTAAAGGAGCAAATCTTTCTCTGTGTGTATGTATTTTTATAATGAGCAGCGCTATGCAACCTCTCCCCTAAATCATCTTGGCTGCTCTCATAAGTTCTCCAGGCATATTTACTATGGTGACATTTTAAGCAATTGGTTCTGAAGAAAAGATACCAATAGAAAATATACCCACATGCTAAAAGGACCTCTCAGTTCCTTTCCTGCAGAGTGTGTGTTCTAAGACTGTGCAGGTATAAATGTAAATACCAGTACACTGTACATCTACATCTCTAGCGATGAACAAACATGGGATTCTGCTATACATATTGTTTTCCAATTTGCTCTTTCCCTTCTGACTCTGTTGTGGCTATTCTTCCATGTCAGCACATTCTAACTCCTGAATTCTTTTTAAAGGCTGATGTGGTAGTATGGCTATATTGCATCATAGGAGGGGACCTCAGAAAGTTCGTGGAAAGACAGAATTAAAAGATAAAAATATAAACTTTACTCCTCAACATAAGCTTCATCAAGTTCAAGGCACTTTGGTAAGCGATGATACCAACCATTTAGTCCATCCCTAAAGAACTGAGGGTTCTGGGAATTCAACCATGTCAATGTGTTTTTTACATTATTAACTGAAGAAAAATGTTTGCCTTTGAAAGATTTTTAGGATTAGGGAACAAAATCAGAAGCCAAGACCGTAAGGAGGCTGCCTCATGGCTTCCCATTGAAATTCTCAAAAAATTGCCCTGTAGGATGAGATGAATCGAGCAGGGGCATTACTAGGATAGAGGAGGACTCTCTGGTGAAGCTTTCTGGGGCATTTTTCTGCCAAAGCTTTGGCTGACTTTCTTAAAACCTCTCATAATAAGCAGACATTATTGTTCTTTGGCCTTCCAGAAAGCCAACAAGCAAAATAGCTCTCAAGTATCCCAAAAAACTGTTGCCATGACCTTTACTCTTGACTGGTCAACTTTCGCTGTGACTGGATTACTTTCACCTCTTGGTAGCCATTGCTTTGATTGTGCTTTTTCTTCATGATTGTACTGATTAAGCCATATTTTATCATCTTTTTTTTTTTTTTTTTTCTGAGTTTGGAGACGGAGTCTTGCTCTGTTCTCCAGGCTGGAGTGCATTGGCATGATCTTGGCTCACTGCAACCTCCACCTCCCAGATTCAAGCAATTCTAGTGCCTCAGCCTCCCGAGTAGCTGGGATTACAGTCATGCACCCCCATGCCCCGTGACTGTATTTTTAGTAGAGATGGGATTTCACCATGTTGGCCAGGCTGATCTCCAACTCCCGACCTCAAGTGATCCACCCGCTTGGCCTCCCACAGTGCTGGAATTATAGGCATGAGCCACTACATCTGGCCCTTGTTTCATTTAATACAGTTCTTCAAAGATATGCTTCAGGATCTTGATCCCATTTGTTTAAAATTTCCATTGAAAGCTCTGTTCTACTGTGTAGCTAATCTGGGTGCACCAGTTTTGGCATTCATCAGGTAGAAACTTCAATTTTTCAGTCAGAATTGTGTAAGCTGGACCAGTTGAGATGTCTGTGGCATTGGTTATTATTTCTGTTGTTTATCATGGATCCTGTTTAATTAGGGCACAAACAAGATGAATTTTTTCCTTAAAAGTTGATGTGGATGGTCTGCGGCTGCAGGCTTCATCTTGAACACTGTCTTGCCCTGTCAAAATGAGTTAGGTGTTTGTAAACTGCTGATTTTGGCGGGGGGCATTGTTCCCATAAACTTTTTGTAAAGCATCAGTGATTTCATCATCCTTTCACCCAAGCTTCATCATAAATTTGATGTTTGTTCTTGCTTCAGTTTTAGCAGAATTCATGTTGCTCTGATAGGGGCTTTTTTTCAAACTGATGTCTTATCCTTCTTAGTGCCTCAAGCTTGATCCTGTTCAGACATGTTATAACAAGTTAGTACGAGTTTATTTGGGTACAAAAAAATTTTTAAAATCCATGCATAGTTTTTTCATAATATGCGTTTTCACAGACTTTTTGAAGATCCCTTTCATTTACCCATCTCCTCTTATAGATACTTAAGTTCTTTAAGGTTTTGAACTTTTGCAAGTGATGCTATAAATAAAAAAACCCAACCTTTTATGTGTTTCTCCCTGCATTTATATATTTCTAAGGCTAGATTCCTAGAAATACAATCAGTGGGTCCAAAGGTAAGCTCGTTATAAATTGTGCCAGGTGCTGTCAAATGGCCCTAGAGAGATTGTACCAATTTATACTCCCACCAGTAGGATCTGAGGGTGCCAGTTTCCTCACCCTGCCAACCCTCAAGAGTACCCATCTTTTCAACTTTTGCCAATCACATTGTTTTAAAAAATGGCATTCCATCTGCATTTGTTTACCTGCTAGTGAGGCTGTGCATCTTTTCATTTATTAGCCATGTTTATTTTTTGTGCCATGCTTGCTTATTTTCTTTATTCATTTTTTTTCTTGGTTTGTTTGCAATTCTCTTACTGATTTTTAAGGAGTTCCAATTAGGGACATAAAGGATTGTTTTAAAACATGCATTTAGAAAAAAAAAAATCTTGATGGGCATTTCTGGCTATAAAGCTCTATAAAAGACCAAGTACTTCTTTCTGGCATTGAAGGCTTTGGTTTTCTGCTTTGTTTTTATTTAATTAGGTGAAATTTTTCCTCCCGGCTGGAGAGTCCGGCTGTCTGTAAATGCATTATCATTTGTGCAGCACGGGGTGGATTGTGATGTGAGGTGGAAAGTGAGCCATGCCAGGCAGGGGTTGGAGCCTGTTGGAGCTGATTATTGCGGGTGTTCAGTGCAAAGCTGGATCTCTTGCTGCATGTCTCTTAAAAACCGTGGTCTCTCATGTTAGCATAAAGGCACTTGATTGACAAAAGGAGAGACAGGGAGAGTCTCTGGAGATGTGCTGGCACTCTGGTTCATTATGTTTCTTTATTCTGCTGGCATTTCCTATGTCAGTCTTGCTTCATGTGGAGCCAGTATTCCTCTCTTCACATCCAGGTCACGTGGAGAGCTGTCACCTTCCATATAGGTAGATAACCTGGCCTCATTGTTCATAGGACACCAGAGCTTCCAGGAATGGGGTGGCCAAGGGCCTGGGTCCCAGCGCTTCAGTGGCCATTGATAACAGAGGCAAGCTCTCGACTGAACCCCTTTAGGCTCCTTCATTCCTGCCAGCCCACCCTTACCTCTCCAGTAGTAAAGGGCTTGTGCCTTTGCCTGCTCTGGGTGAGAGTCCCAGAGCACAGTGGCCCATCACTGTGTTGCAGCTGTCACTATTCCCTGGATACAGAAAGAAACAAATAAAGGCCAAAGGTAGGGTGCTAATGGTTTGGGATTCACCATGGGGAGAAGGTGAATCAACCTCTCTGTGGATAGAGGACTGGAGGCTTGATTGAAAGGCTGTCTGCCCACCCAGTGCAGAGCAGAAACAGAGGGCTGACTCAGAGAGGCGTGGTCACCTGCCAGATGCACCTGGGCCTGGCTCTCTTCCCCTTTAACATGTGTCAGACCTTGATTTCCTGTGAGCTGGCTCTGTGGGCATGGGTCATCACAGAATGCTGGGTTTGTCTATGGGCAGCTGTGTCAGATGAGCTGACAGCACATGTTATCACATGCAAAGACTTGTGCCCCAGAGTTCTGGAGGCAAGCTTTTACCTGCCAAAGTTGCAGTATGAAGTACTGGAGTACATCTGAATTTTTACTTTGAGCCATGAAGAATTACTGGTTTACACTCAAGCTAACCTGGAGGTAAAGGTTGCCTCACAGAAAATCCTAGGGTCCATAGCCTTCTCAGGAAAGAAAATAATAATATGAATAAAAAATAGTATGAATAAAAACATGAATTTTTGGTTCCTATGCCCACTCCTACCTTTTAAAATAAGCAAGTTATTATCTGAGTGTGAAGAGACATGTTTTAGTTCTGTAGTCTTAAAATGCATGCAAATAGGGACTGTCCACAAGATGGAGGAATAATCCTAATTTGAAGGAATAATCCACAAAATGTTTATAGTATTTTAGCACAGGGAAGCAACTGTCCATTTTTCCCTCCTTTTTCTCTCTCCATTTTGATAGACACTCTGTTGTGGGCTCTGGGCTACATTAGAACACATTCCCTCCTCTAGTATAAAAGTTGCTCATGAGTTGTGGAGGGAAGAAAGGCACCCAGCAGAAATTTGTGGAGCATTATGGGAAATGAAGAGATAGAGGTTTGCATAAGTTCTGTTGAGAGGTCTGAGTGGGGGCTTGTACATTGTCTTGGGAGACTAGGGAGAAAACCCCTGGAGAGGTAGGCTGGCCAGGATACCCAGGGCCGCCTCTGCTGACCCAGGGACCTTGAGTTTTACCCGCTGTGGAATGGGGATTTGAAACAGCATGTGACATGGTCAGATTTGTTCTACAGCTGTGTGAAGGATGCTTTTAGAGGCCAAGACTGGAGCCAGGAAAGCCAGTAAGAAAGCCATTAGTGCCAAAGAGGTAAGAGAAGCATTTGGACTAGGGTTGTGAGTGGCAGGGATGGGACATATTAATGAAAGCATCAGTTGGTTGATGGCGGTGGGGGTGAGGGAGAGGGACAGTTGGTGGTTCTACCAGCTGAGATAGCGCATGATGCAGGAGGAGCAGCTTTAGAAGAAAACCCCAACATTCTGTTTTGGACATGCTGAGCTTGTGCCAGGGATAGAAGTATCTTTGGCAATACGTGTTGGAAATGTGAAGCCAAGAGTGGAGGATGTTGTTGAAGGGAAGAGAGCTGAATTGGCGGTGTTGGTTTGGAAGTTGTCACCATAAAGGTCCAACTAATAGTGGACAAAATGACTTAACTTGGGAAGGTGTCGCTTGCTTAAGCAGTTGGGAGCAAAACTCTGAAGGCTGTTAAGGGAGGGAAAGGAGCTTCCATGATGACTGAGAAGGAATGTTCAGAGAGCCAGGTGTGTGTCAACGGGAGGCAGAGGAAGAGTAGAATATGGTGTGAGGTTGGCCAAGGGGATGGAGTTTCAGAAGGAGGGAATGATCTAGCTGATCCAAAGCAGCAGAATTGTGCCTAAGGAAAAGATGGAAAATTAACGTTTGAATTCAATGATTGGGAGGCCCCCTGGTGACTTTGTGAAGACAGATTCAGGAGAGAGTGATGGTGGTGGGAACCGGACAGATGGCAAGGGATTGAAGAGTATGCAGACTATAGGGTTTAAACCTTGTTTTGTTTTAGATGGGGTCTGGCTCTGTCTCCCAGGCTGGAGTGCAGTGGCATGATCTTGGCTCACTGCAACCTCTGCCTGCCGGGCTCAAGTGATCCTCCCACCTCAGCCTCCTGAGTAGCTGTGACTTACAGGCACATGCCACCATGCCTGGCTAATTTTTAATTCTTTTTTTTTTTTTGGTAGAAATGGCATCTCACTATATACCCCAGGCTGGTCTTGAACTTCTAGGCTCAAGTAATCCTCCTACCTGAGCCCTGCCAAATGCTGAGATTACAGGCATGAGCCACTGTGCCTGGCCTCAAACGTATTTAAAGGTTAATCATGGTCTCAGCATTCACCAGGCCTTTGACTTCTTCCAGCGTCTTGGTATTGAGTTGCTCCTGTTAGCAGGGAGCAGTGGCGTCACCTGAAGAACTGGACCCACACTGTGGCACACGTTATTTCAATTTACTGAAAAATCGTTTCCTAATAAACAGTTCCCTTCTGTTCTTTCATCTCGCCTGGTATGATTCTATTATATTCAGTTCAGGGTGGATCCTTTTACACTTCAGATCACCCTTCCTCTAATTATTAATCATGTAACTACATTAGAATGCTTTGTCTTATGAAATGACATGTTATGTACCTATATTACATCTAGTCTTTATATCATAGTAATTCTTTAATCGTGAATAATAACACCTTTAGGAAATGAGCCCTACTTAATCTTATGGCCACTATCTGCATGCTGTCATAAAATGTGTGAAAAATTCAGAAGCTTCTACTGAATTTTAGTATTTTTTTTTTTCTTTAAGAGGTTTTCTGGTGTGAGTGATACGCAGTGAGAATTCTAATGTTTTCAGGTCTGTGACTACTTGGCTCCAATACCAAGATGGACAGAACAGCCCTTTGATTATCCAGGGAGCCTGTCAAGTTTGCATTTGGTCAATCTCTGTTTTATATATAAGGAAACTGAGGCACAGGGCAGGTAAGTAATTCCCTGAGCTTGGAAAGTAATGGTAATAGAATTCAGTGTATGGGCTGCAGGGCTGACTTAAATGAGAAGGGCTCTATAATCCATCTTTAATTTTTAAACTTGCTTCGTTTTCTGGAAGGTCATAAGCTAGCTTTTCATAGGCTACCTTTTGCAATCTGGAAACCCCAAACAGGTTCGTCTACACAGTTTCAGCCCTTTAAAACAGATTTACCGAACTTGATAGTCTCTTGCAAAGGTAAATTGCTTTCTCAGGAGGTCTGAAAGCTGCAATCATACAGATATGCATACTAAAGTGGGGACTCCAGTGGTAAACACTGCTTAACTCTGGCACTTTCTAGATGTACAAACATCATTTGCTCAAGAAGTCAGCTACTTCCTCATGATGGAGGGCCTGTCGTCGTGCTCAGGAGGGAGTCTGCCTGCGTGAGCAGATTGTAGAAGCGGGATGGACCAGTTTAATGGATTAAGCTACTTAAGAACATTTAAAAAGACTCACCGGTTAATATGCACACCCTCTTTGCTTGACGGAAACAGGCTGGCGTTTTTGATCTCCCTGGCGGGGTTGCTTTCCCAATCAGAAGTGATAAGCCAAATAATCATTTATTTGCTGAGACATGATGGAAGATTATAGATAATTGAAGTGAACCAGAGAGGCCCTTTAATCCATAGGGAACGGGAGGCAAGTATGATTCCTGTCCCTTTGGAGATTATTTTCTCCTGTTGCAGGTGGCCATGGAGACTAGCCATCTCCTAGCTGACAGTAGAGAAGGTCAGAGTTGTAAAGTGCAAAGGCCAGAATTGGGTTTCATCTGGGAGCTGGAGACCTGGATTCTTTGGCCAACTCCAGCACTGCCTTTTGATGAGCTGGTTGATATCTGGGTTTTAGTCTCTCTGTATTAAACAGGAGGAACTATCTTCAGTACGTGCCTTTCAAGGATATTTTCAGTCCTTCAGAGGAGGAGCTCTATGTCAATCCCGCTTATTATTTTTAAATGCCGAAGACTCTATCTAGGACAGGCGGATGATGTGTGTTTGCCTGCTATGGGGATGATTATGAGTCCACAGAAACAAAGAATGAGTGGGGGAATTTGGTTGTCATCTGTTACTGCCTTACTTTATGCATGGGGAAACTGAGGCTCAGGGAAGTGAAGCAACTCCCCCAAAGCCCAGTGGCGAGTCCCATATGTCTTTCTCATTTGACCTGCTTTATAGCTTTATAGTTGTTTGGAAGGATTGGTTCATGTGTATAGTTTGGCTGCTATTAAAGAGCTCTAGGAATGATTTAGGGAGGGCTAATTATTTCTTAGGAATAATTGAGCTGAGGCCATCGTGTATGAGAAGACATACAGCCAGGGTCTGCACTGGGAGCTCTTTAACTGTGTCCTTAAAACCTGGTGTCTGGCCCCACAATCTGCTTTTCTGGATCTAAGTGACCACCAGATTCCAGCCAACCAGCCCAAATTCCAGCAGGCTTCCCATCTGACCAGGCTACACCCACTCTAGAGAGGCAGGAAGAGAAAAGGGACCCAGCCTTCTCTGACTCAGAGAGTCAGTAAGAATGTATGGAGGGAAGGAAGGAGTAACATATACTAGTACCATTTATTAAACCCCAAGTATATACCACCTGCTCTCTTATATATACTTTATCCTTCTGTCTCTTGTATGTCCACATTTTACCTATATTTATATATATTTTATATCTATATAGCTATATCTGTATCTATATCTATATCCATATCTTTGTCATTATTTGTATCTATCATCCCTCTATCCCTCAGCTATGCTGCCAGGGAGGTGGGGTTTCCTCAGTTTTACAAATGGAAAATTGAAGCTCAGAGAGGGTAGCTCACTTGTCTGAAGTTGCCACAGCTAGTTATGGTCATAAGAGAATTAGGCATTAGAACCCAAGTCTGGCTCACTCCTGAGCTCTTGCTCTTTTTAACAGACTGCCTTCCCAGAAGGGAGGACAAGGGATTGGACTTCACTGTCCGGTTTCCTTGCCTTCCCCCATCCTTCACCCTCAAACCACTTCTTCTGTGCTGGCCACCCTGGGTTTTGACTCTGCTCTGTGCCTTTGGCCCCTCCTTAGTTGCAAAAGCCAGGGGGCCCTACCAAGTCACAGCCTTGGCTATCCCCAGCTGAGCCCATCTGAGCCTTGCTCAGCCTTCTGCAGCCCCATGTTGAGGAGCGAGGAGGCAGATGGTGTGGACTATTCTAAGGAAGACAGCTTTACTGTGGCTTTCCTCACCCTGACTTCTTAGGGAGTTAGTATTAAAAAAATATCTGACCTACTGGCTAGGCCTTGCTATTTCTGTTTTTGGAATGTCATGGCTTAGTAAGTTTGGTGGGTAAATCTATCTTAGGAGATACGTTTATTTTTTCCTCCACAATCAGCTTCTACCCTGCAACTGTTGCTGCCTTTCAGAATACGAAAAGAGCTCATAATAGATGGAATCTCCCAGAAGAAGGTCTTTGCATTTGCTCTTTCTTTTCCAGTATGAACACTTGCCCCCTTTTATCTCGCATTCCTTTGTAGTTGGTGGGGTTTTTGAAGCGAGAATATAGTGGTAAATGCTTCCATATGTCTTTGATATGTTTTTTTTTTTCTAAAATATTAGTGTAATTTTTGTTCCTTATAATAAAATTTTAGCAATGAAACATTTTTTAAAGGGTAGAGAAAAGTTACCAAGAATAGCACAAATCCCGTTGTGTGCCTGCACCCAGTTCCACTGAATTCTAATATTTTGCCATGCTGGCTTCAGATTTTTTTTTTTTTTCGAGATGGAGTCTCTCTCTCTCTCCCAGTCTGGAGTGCAGTGGTGTGATCTCCGCTCACTGCAAGCTCCACCTCCAGGGTTCACGCCATTCCCCTGCCTCAGCCTCCTGAGTAGCTGGGACTATAGTTGCCTGCCGCCACTCCTGGCTAATTTTTGGTATTTTTTAGTAGAGACGGGGTTTCACCATGTTAGCCAGGATGGTCTTGATCTCCTGACTGTGATCTGCCCACCTCGGCCTCCCAAAGTGCTGGGATTACAGCTGTGAGTCACCGCGCCCGGCCCGGATTTTTTTTTTAAGACAGAAATCTTGCATTTGAAGTTCATTGTGTACGATCCCAGTTGCCAGAGGTACCCATGATCCTGAGTTTGATTTTTTTTTTGTTTGAGATCGAGTTTTGCTCTTGTTGCCCAGGCTGGAGTGCAATGGCATGATCTTGGCTCACTGCAACCTCTGCCTCCCGGGTTCTAGCAATTTTCCTGCCCCAGCCTCCTGAGTAGCTGGGATTATAGGCATGCGCCACCACGCCCAGCTAATTTTTATATTTTTCGTAGAGATGGAGTTTCACCATGTTGGTCAGGCTGGTCTCAAACTCCCGACCTTAGATGATCTGCCCGCCTTGGCCTCCCAAAGTGCTAGGATTACAGATGTGAGCTACCACACCCGGCCCTGAATTTGATATTTACCTCTCCTGTACATTTAAAAAATCTGTATGTATCCATTAAAATAGTATTTTTTAAGCAGGATGTAGGTGATATTCTGCAGTTCGCTCTTTTCACTTAGCAGTAGGTTTCTCAGATTTACCTGTGTTGAGTGATGTAAACCCTAGTTCATTTAATTGAACTCTGAGTAGCCTTTCATTGTGTGAATGTACCCTGTTTTCTCATCCATTCTTCTTTTGATGAACATTTAGTTTGTCTTACAGTTTTGTATTATAGTAGTGTCTCACTGAATGTTCTCTTGCTGTCACCCTGTGCACATGTACATGTTTGTCCCTAGGCCTAGAGTATTTATTAGGATTGGCTGGGTCAAAGTGTCAGAGGCATTTAAACCAGAGTGATTCCATCTTAATAGGGAGGGGGCTGGGTAAAATAAGGCTGAGACCTACTGGGCCACATTCCCAGGAGGTTAGGCATTCTAAGTCACAGGATGAGGCAGGAGGTTGGCAGAACATACAGGTCATAAAGACCTGCTGATACAACAGGTTTCAGTAAAGAAGCCAGCTAAAACCCACCAAAACCGAGATGGCGAGGAACATGACCTCTGGTCATCCTCATTGCTCATTATATGCTAATTACAATGCATTAGCATGCTAAAAGACACTCCCACCAGTGCCATAACAGTTTCCAAATGCCATAGCAACATCAGGAAGTTACCCTATATGGTCTAAAATGGGGAGGAGTCCTCACTTCCAGGAATTGCCCACCCCTTTTCCTAGAAAACTTATGAATAATCTACCCTGTGTTTAGCATGTAATCAGGAAATAACCATAAAGATGAGCAACCAGCAGCCCTTGGGGCTGCTTTGCCTATGGAGTAGCCATTCTTTTATTCTTTTGCTTTCTTAATAAACTTGCTCTCACGTTACTCTGGATTCGCCTCATATTCTTTCTTACATGAGATCCAAGAACCCTCTCTTGGAGTCTGGATCGAGACCGTTTTCCAGTAACAAAAGTGTGTGAGCTTCACTAGGAGTTGCCAGATTGCTCTTCAGATGTGCCATGTGTGAGTTCCTGTTCCTCCCCATCTTCTCGCCACTTAAGAATGTCAGGCTTCAAATTTTTGCAAGTCTGATGGGTGTGAAAGAGAGCCCTCTTGTTCCATTAATCATTCTTTGGTTACAAGTGAGATTGAGTATGTATTAAGTGGCTATTTGAGTTTCCTCATCAGTGAAAGTACCTGTTCATGTGCTTTGTCCATTTTTCTACTGGGCTGCTTGTATTTTCTTATACCATTTTGTCAGAAAATTCTAGATATTGATACTTCGTGGGTTATACATGTGGCAGATAATCTTCTAGTTCGTGGCTTCGCTTTCAACTTTATGTATAATATCTATTGATGATTAAGAGTCTTACATTTTAATGCAGTTGTATTTATCAGTCTTCTCCTTTGTGGCCTGTGCTCTGAGTCTTATTTAAGAATCTCTTCCTTACCCTGAGCTCATAGAGATACACTTTGGGGCTTATATAAAGATCATTTTGCTTTTCTGGCCTTACTGTTTAGTTGGCTTTGGTATTTTCCATATTTGCCCTGCCTGGAGGCATCTGCATGGAGCAGAAGAGAGGCTATCGAATGGTTCCCAGTGGCTGTGGAAATTGTTGCAGTTGTTCCTGGGCACAAGGGGCTGGGCTGAACTTGGGGTTGTAGCAAAATCCTTCTTCTTGGGCAGTGGCTGTTCCTGAGAGGTGCTGAAGTGCAGAGTCGATTGGTGCTCTCATAAGCCCTGGCTTATCGCAAGCCAGATAAAATTGGTTGTAAAGTTGTCTCCTCCTTCAGTTTAGCGATGTGCCCAACTCACTTCGTCCTGCTGCTGCTGATTGAGCTGAAAAGACAGAAGGCATGGGAGGATGGCTCCTGCCCCGGGTTCTCTCCCAGGCCTGACCGGCAGCCAGCCCTTGGCAAGGACATGGGTGTGAGTGAAAAGCAAGTGCTTGCAAAAGTTCTTCCAGAAGCTTTTGACTTCAGGGCCTTTACTCCTGGGAGCCCAGAAGTGTTCTTCACCCCAATCTCATTTATCGATTGCATATTGCGTGGTAGATTATAAACGGATTCAACTCCTGTTTAGATAAATTCACAGAATTTAACAGTGTCAGAACTGGAAAGGTTCTTAAGGGTCAGCAGGTTCCATTGCCCGTTCATGCAGTCAGTAGGCATTTATGGAGGGTCTTCCAGGCACCTGGCACTTGCTAGTTGCTGAGGATGCAGCAGCAAGAAGACATGGTGTTGGGAGCAGCCAGTCAACAACGGGGCTCATTTCAGAGTGGTGGATGTGATGGGATAGGGAGGATATGCCTTGGGATTGGCCACTTTTGTCATTTTCTTATTTTACATAAGCCTGTAGTCTTCTAGTGCAGGGAGTCAGTTGGCAGATGGGCTAAAGCCAGCCATCACCTGCTTGTAGACACTCCTCTGAGCCAGGTATGGTTTTTACATATTTAAATGGTTGGGAAAAAAATCAGACATTTATAATATATTTTGATAATGGGAAACACTAACTTTGAACCTCAATTAAGTGAAATGTTAATTACCCTTCCCAAAAAGAATTCCATTTTTTTCTTAGTAGACCTGTATTACAGAAAATTGTTCCCAATGATTATGAAAATTTTTTGAATTTAATCAATAAAAAATTTGTGGAATATTCTTTTCTCTCCTCTTATATAGGTACCTTAATTGGGCCTCTTGGCCTACACAGCCTGAAATATTTACTCTGGCCATTTGCAGACTTGTTCTAGCTGTGTGACCTTGGGCAAGTTACTTCTTTAGTCTGTTTCCTCATCTGCAAATGGAAATGGTGCCTATTTCATAGGGCAATTGTAAGGAGTAAAAAAGAACTGAAGGGCTGGGCGCAGTGGCTCACGCCTGTAATCCAAGCACTTTGGGAGGCCGAGGCAGGCAGATCACAAGGTCAGGAGATCGAGACCATCTTGGTCAATATGGGGAAACCCCGTCTCTACTAAAAATACAAAAAAATTAGCTAGGTGTGGTGGCACATGCCTGTAATCCCAGCTACTTGGGAGGCTGAGACAGAAGAATCGCTTGAACCTGGGAGGCGGAGGGTGCAGTGAGCCGAGATCGTGTCACTGTACTCCAGCCTGGCAACAGAGTGAGACTCCATTTCAAAACAAACAAACAAACAAACAAACACACACTGATGTTCCACTTCTGCCATGTGTATGTGTTTCAGTAGATGTCAGGTCTTCCCTAGTGAAAAGTCCATAATAATTGATTTCTTGAGGGCTGTTAAAGGGAGCAGGAGGAGGGATGGGACAAGGGTGGGGCCAGGGCTCAGTGCTCATCTTGGAGGTCAGTATCATGACAAACAGCATCTTCCAGAGTTGCTGTCAGACCCCCAAACTGTGGACCTTGGATCTCACAAAGGCCGTATGCCAGTGGCTCTGCAAACCCCCACTAGATTAACACTGCTGCAACATAATTTTCCTCATGAAATGCACTGAAGCATAACTAAAAAAATGTAAGTAGCTATCAGGCCCTTAATGAGGCTATAAATACAGCACAAAAATAATTTATAAAACTATTTCCTGGTGAAAAACTGTCCTTTACGTAGACCTCTTTGCTTACCCCATTAATAACAGCCATTGGTTTTCTTTACTAACTCGCTTTGTAAGAAAGGAACGAAGCCTTTATCATTTTGTAACTCATGCTGCTTTACCCTTGTGGGAGAAACAACCATATAGCTGTACAAAGGCAGACATCTCGTGGCACAGTAAGCAGCTAGGCCCACTCACTATCCTGGTGACTTGTTCCATCCATCAGTTGTTCCTGCTGCAGAATTGCACACCATCTTCTTTTAGGATCATAGGCAGTGTAAATATGAAATCTGTGGATATCAATAGCCTGTGGTCCTGGGCTGAACCCAGGGGTCATGTTATACCTTCGCACCAATTTCCCTGGGCTGTCTTCCTTGAACAGATGGGTAAATGGAGGCTGGGGCTACTGGAATGAGCTCACAGGGCAGGGTGGCCTGAAGAGTCTAGACAGAGCTAGAGACCTGGCTGTGCTCAGGTGCTTAGACTTTGCCCCAAACTCAGACAGCCTTGTGTGACTGTTCTTGGTGACAGCTAGGGTGCTCGTCATAGGCTCCAGCAGGAAGCAGTTTGATGGGAACCGAATGGGAAGTGCACAGGACAGATGTCTCTGGTTCCTTCTGTCACTGATGCTACCGTGTGGAGCAGCCTAGAGTCGAGGAGGTCTTCAGGGATTTTCTAGGGATGTTCGTAAACAGATCATTGCAGAGCTGCCCACTCACTGGCCTTGGGCCTGTGCATGGAGTGTGTGTGTGCCTGTGTGTATACATTTGAAGAAGACAGTCACGGAAAACAGACAGTGGCCTTCAGTGGCCTCATGACACTATGTTTGTTGGCACTGGGCAGTGGAAAGAGGTTGTTAATTCTCTGGGGAGGTCTTAGACAAGATCCGTTTGAGATCTGCAAAACCAAATGCTAAGCCGTATGTGTGTCTGTACATATGTATGGGTGTATGTCTTGCTTTTGCTGTTCATTGAGCCTTCAGATCCAGATTGTCAGGAAGCAGAGGATAAAAATGAAGGCCACTGGGTAGAAGTTGGAAAGCAGGGCTGTCATGGTTTGCAGATGTCAATTCTAGATTGCATCATGACAAGGGGTCCCCCTTGCGTGGGAAGAACAGCAGAAGGAGAGGAGAGAGCCAGGAGGACTCCAGCTGGTAGGATGGAATTCCCATTTCTCAGCTGGAAAAGTCAACATCACTAACTGCATGTTCTGGAGTAATTTGAGTGGAATGCAGCAGCTGTCTGAGTTTTTGTAGTTGCCCCAGTTTTGGCCCCCTTGTCAAATATAAATTTGTGGGAGCCAGCAGTTTTGGAAGAAGCTTCTGCAGCAGGCTGTTTGCCTTTGTCCAATAGAATGGGACTTGGAATTTTTTTTTTTCATTCTTGGTGCAGATGGTATAGTTATTTTAAGTAAGTGATGTGCTGCAGTGAAAATGGGCAACTCTTTTTCATTTTTCAGCTTAATGAAAAAAAGAGAAGGGAGGAGGAGAAACCCCAGCTAGCCAACTTCGTGCTAATGCTTGTCTTTTTTGGATTCTAAATGTGTCCCAAGGCACTAAGATGGGATAAATATTTCAGCCACTAGAAAGTCCTGCTGTCGGCCTGAAAAGATTTCTAACCTCTTTTAAAGCAGACTGGGTAGTAATTTACTTGTACAAATCCAGACACCCCCATGTCCCTTATTTTAACTATGTATGTACAGATTCCACTCACATTCTAGGGGGATGAGGCAAGGGGCAGATGGAACGTTCTAGGGAAGAGTTTGGGGGAAAGGGAGGAAATAAATTAGTGACTGAACACTTGGCTTTCTTCTTAGAGTGGTTACAAGTATTTATTGGAGACCTACAGAGTGGTCAGGTGCCCATCATGCAGAGTTGAACAAAACAGTGCCTCTCTGCCTTCACAGAGTGTTCAGTCTAGATGGAGAGACAGTACAGACACACCAGTAAGCAAAAGCTGGGATAAAGGAAAACAGGACACTACCAGCGTGAAAAACAGGGGGACCAGCTTTAGATTGAGTGTCCATGAAGGGACCTGAAGAAGTGATGTAAGCAGAGGTCTGGATGAGTGAGGTTAGCCAAATGTATTAGTTTGCTCAGGCTGCTGTTAGGTTGGTGCAGAAGTAATTGCCTTGTGCATTATGCAGTTACTTCTGCACCAACCTAGCATAGCAAAGTCCACAGACTGGGTGGCTGAAATGACAGAAGTTTTTTTTCCCACAGTGCTGGAGGCTAGAAGTCTGAGATGGAGGTGCAGGATTAGTTTCCTCTGAGGCCCCTCTTCCTTGGCTTATGAATGGTCGTCTTCTCCCTGTGTCCTCACATGGTCTTCCCTCTTACATGGAATCTTTCCTGATGTCTTCTTAGAAGGACATCAGTCATACTGAATTAGGGCCCACCCTAATGCCATCGTTTTAACTTCATTATCTCTTTAAAGATCCTCATCTCCAAATACAGTCACATTCGGAGGCTCTAGGTTTAGGACTTCAACATATAAATTTTGGGGGGACACAGTTGAGCCCATTACACAGATGAAAGGTAGGTGGAAGAATGTCCAGGGTCAGCAAACAGCACATCTGGAGGCCTCACAGCAGGGGGCACTGAGGTGTGTTGCAGGAGATGGTTCGAAATGAATATCTAGAAGCAGGCAGCAACTGGACCATGCTGGGCTTTGTAAACTATGGCCAGAGTTTTAGATTTATTCTGAGGACACAGAGAACCCATCAGTGCATTTTAAAATCTCAGTCTGTGTGAAGAGAAGGACGTGGAGGGAGTGAGAAGTGGGAAGTCCAAAGGTTTTTTAATTAATAAACTAAGGTTTGTCAACCTCAGCACTATTGACATTTTCAGCTGGATGATTCTTCATTGTGGGGGCTGTCTTGTGTATTGCAGGAGGTATAGCAACATCTCTGGACTCTGCCCACTAGATGCCAATAGCACCCCCATCTCCCCATCATGACAACCCAAAATGTCTCCAGACAGTGCCATATGTTCCCTGGGGGGCAAAATTGATCCCTGTTGAAAACCCATGGTTGAAAAGGGCAAGAGATAATAGCGGCTTGGATTGGGTGGTGCCAGTTGAGTGATGCAAATTGGATGAGTTTGAGACAGGTTTTTGAAGACAGAATCAAGAAGATTTAACCTGCCTTTGCCTTAGTTTCTCCTCATGCCTTTTTTTTTTTTTGACAGAGTTTTGCTCTTGTTGCCCAGGCTGGAGTGCAGTGGCGTGATCTTGGCTCACTGCAACCTCTGCCTCCCGGGTTCAAGCGATTCTCCTGCCTCAGACTCCCAAGTAGCTGGGATTACAGGTGTGCACCACCACACCCGGCTAATTTTGGAAGGCAGCTATGCTCACCACTATACCACCAACGCACCCGCACCCGGCTAATTTTGTATTTTTAGTATAGAAGGGGTTTCACCATGTTGGTAGGCTGGACTCAAACTCCTGACCTCAAGTGATCCACCCGTCTCGGCCTCCCAAAGTGCTGTGATTACAGGTGTGAGCTACCATTACTGGCCTTCCTCATGCTTTGAGTTTGATGATGTCACTTCCCTAAAGCACATGGCTCTGTACCAGCTGCATGCCTAATGCAGCTGCTCAGAACAGCAAAAAGAATGTGCCTCTCTGTTATTGTTCACCAGGCCCCAGGATCCCTGGTACTGCTGAGAAAGCACTTTGATCCCCATGGCTGGCAGGACCACCTGTGTGTAACAGACATGGTATTTAGTCTCTGCATCCACCCGTCCATTTGTCAAGTCCATGTGCTGCCAGCCTTATTGACTCTCAGAGCAAGTACTTTGGAATCTAATCTGGCCAATTTTCCCGCTCCAGAAATCTGTTTATCAGAACAAGATTTCACAGTTGCAGTGACGTTTCCGGGGGGCTTGCCTTCAAGGAGCTAACTCTACAAATGCAAGTGTAAGTATTTCCAAACAAAGCAGAATGACCGTTACATTCCAGGCCCATGAAGAGTTCTCTGCAACAGAGCAGTTCTCTAACAACAGAGTAGTTAGCAAACAGCTGGAATGTGGGGGTTTTCTGGGTTGAGCATTCATTGTCCGTCTAGTATCCAGTACCTGGCTGCCCTTCTAGGGTCCCCCTCAAGCCCTTGCCTGGAGATGGTGAATTGGTTTCATGTTCTTCTCAGGGTTGTTGGTGGCTTTCTGGAGTCCGGTCTTGAGAGGGAGTCTCATATTGATTCTGGGCTCAGTGGAACAGAGCATCATGATTAATTAGGGATGGCTGACTTCGCACTACAATAGGAAAAATTGCAGCAGAATAGGAGAAATAGTAGCATAATACCTTTGCATTTCCTAATAATCAGAGCTGCATGATTTTTAAATTCCATGTTGTTCCATGCTCTGGGCTACGTCTTCCTGCACAGTCTTTGCTGACACTGTTCTCTAGACCTGAAGGGTGCTTACTTTTTATCTCTGTGTGTCTATCAACATCCACTGTAGATGCTACCCTCTTTCTCAGAATCTTTTTTGATTTATTTGAATTTTGACTTTATCTTAAGAACACCAGGGAGCCATTCAATGACCTTTTAAAGTTAAGAAATGATTGATTTGGTGTTTAGACAGATCCTTCTGGCCACAGAGGGGAGAGTGGGTTGGAGAGGGGCGAGATGGCAGGCAGGGAGGCCAAGTTGGGAAGTTGTGCTGCGCAGCAGTCCCTGTAAGAGAGGGTGGCTGCTTTGGCTGGAGTTGCAACTGTGGCAGTGGAGACTCGGGGACTGGCCACATGTAGGGGTTGATAGACTGAGGAGGGGACAAGGGAGATTTCTAGGATTCTGATGTGGGCAGTTGGGCAGGGTAGAGCCCCTCATTGTAGCTTCTCTCCTAGAGTTCTCCAGTGAGCGACAAAAGCTCATTTTCAGTAATGAAACGTGCATATGCATTATTAATTCTGTATAATTCAGCAGATGGTCCACAAGGGAAATTCCATGCACCAAGGCCAGTGGGGTGTTGCTTGCCCGTGACGGTGTCCATTGCAATTGGTTGTTGCCCACTTGTTCTAGTTATAAAATATTTTTAGTATCACCCCACTGGTACTATCACCAGACTATAGAGTTAGCGCTCATCTGTGTTTGGAAAAGCCAGGGAACACGTCAGAGGAAAAGCGACATATTTGTTGGCTTAAGGTTGTGTAGGGATTTACTAGGAGACCCAGCAGGCCGAAGGGCATTCCTGGTAAAAAGAATAGCACACATAAAGGATAATGGCCTGTAGGAGGATATGATGTTAGGGATCTGGAGATCTAGAGATGCTTCTCTTTGGCAAGATTTTATGATTTATGGCAAGATTTATGAAAGAGAATCATGGACCTTCTCTTCTGCTACCCCCAGGCGGGTCTAGACATCCCTGTTCTTATTTTGCTGTGTGTGCCTTTCCAGCCTAAAGGTATAATAAGCCCTAGCCTTTATCTCTGCATCTTTAGAACATAGCACAAGTATCTGGTCATAAATGTCCAATAAATGCTTACGGAATGACTCAGGAGGGAGCTCTGGAGCTGTGGTGTGCTGAAGGACTGGTCTTTTTTTTTTTCCTGCTTTTCCCCAAAACTCTTTTACTCACATGGCTCCTTATCTCCCAGCCATTGATCACAATGGCTCAGACTGGTCAGATCTATCAGATCCTGGCTCCCTTGAAAATCTGCCCCCAGGGTCCACTGGTAGATGAACTCAGCACCCTGCCCACCTCCACCGCCACAGCACTGGCCTTCTCTATTTGCTTTCCAGCCTGAGGGTTGGCTGTTTGGGTTGGGGGCTTTGGCACTTTATGACCATGTTCAGTGGAGTTGAATCTGAACTTGGAGCTTGGTTCTCAGCCTCCAGTAACTCTTAGCAGGCAATTCCATGACCTTGGGACCCTTGTGGAGGTTACAAATCCTGAGTTCAAGATTCAGTGCGGTCTTTTCTACCTGTGTGACCTCAGGCAGGTTGGTTTAATAGGTCTGGGCTCCTGTTTCCTAGAGTGAAACGATCTCCCAGTATTCCTTTCAACTTGGCCCAACTTCAAGGATTCTGTGATTGTAAGGGCTACAGAGTGTGGGGCCTGGAAAGATCTTGCAGTTCCTACTGTTGGAGACATTGGGAGTCCAGTGCTCACTCCTGTCTAGAATTTTAATTTTTAACTACTGCCGATGGCCAGAAAAGAACATTTGGATTTTACAACCAGTCTTTGATGAAGAAAGAAAAAAACTCAGTGAACACCCATTTTGTGCCCGACATTTTGTTTGTTCCCTGTATTTCTCCATTTAGTCCTCTCAGAATCTCCGGAGGTGGACTGGGGCAGATTATTAGTCCATTTCACAGGTGAGGAAACTGAAGGTCAGAGAGGTTGAGTCACCTACTGGAAGTCTCACCTATACCAAACCACACACCTTTCAGTTGAGGGGTGCTCAGGTCCCTGCTGTTGCTGTGCCGTCTGACCTGTCCCCTCTCTCCGACAGAGAGCCAGCTGCTCCCCGGGAACAACTTCACCAACGAGTGCAACATACCAGGCAACTTCATGTGCAGCAATGGACGGTGCATCCCAGGCGCCTGGCAGTGCGACGGGCTGCCTGACTGCTTCGACAAGAGTGATGAGAAGGAGTGCCGTGAGTGGCCTGGCGCTTTGCTGGGGTGGGGTGGCAGCCATCCTGGGGCAGAGGGAAGCAGGTCTTGAGCTGGCTTAGACCCTGCACACTCTGCTTGCTGCAAGCTGGTGGTTTTGTGCCTCTTGCCAGCAGTCCTGCTTCTCTGCTGTATCTCCATCTCAGAGTCACATGTTCTGTGTAGACAGGGATCTTGGTGGTGGTGGAGCCAACGCTTTGAGAGAGCAGAAGGTTTTACCATCAGGCTCTACTAATCCCTACCCTGGAGTCCCGTCCTTGCCTTCGCTTTATGTACGAGCCAACTGAGCATCCCAGAGGTTATGTGGCTACACCATCTTAAAACCAGCAAGTGGCACATTGGACTTGGGAACCCAGGGCTGCCTGACTCCAGAGTCCATGCTGGTGACCATCTTACAGAGCACCGTGGAATTTTCTTGATGATTAAATGAGGCATAGCATCCCGCCAAGTATTCAGCATGGAGCTGGCACTGAATACATAGTAACGTGCTTTCCCATCCCCTTTTCTCTGCTGATAGATATGGCTTGAGCCTTTGCTGGGGACGTCGTCTTCTAATGGGCACCACCAGGATCAAATGGTTTTGTGATCCTTCCCCGCCCCACCTCCTTTTCTGCCCTTTACCTGTTTCATGACGCCGAAACATGCATGAGATTTGGGTTGATGATCATCTACGAGAAAAGAGGCACCAGGGATGTGAGTTGAGAGGGGTCCGTGGTGTCAAATGATCCTGCTCCCTGCCCTGCAGAGGTGTATTTCTCTTCCCCTTCAGTTTGTCTCTGCAGAGTGAGCTTGGCCGTGGTGCCCCGTGTGGTCGTCCTCCTGGGTGCCCTCGTAGGTAGGAAACAGGACTGACAAGTGGTGGGCACAGGGTTGTCTCACGGGATTGCCTTGAGACCACATAACTGGATGATGGTTCCTGGCTCTTTCATGTGCTTTGGGCACCAGGCCACGTGGCCTGTCTGACAGGAGAACTGTGTGTCCTGGCTCTGAGCCTGCTGTCTCCCTGCAAGCCAGCTGAGGAAATAGCTGAAGGCAGGTTAATCATTTGAACTTTTTTTTTTTTTCCCCCTGAAACGGAGTCTTGCTCTGTCACCCGGGGCTGGAGTGCAGTGGTGAGATCTCGGCTCACTGCAACCCCCACCCCCCAGATTCAAGCGATTCTCCTGCCTCAGCCTTCTGAGTAGCTGGAGTACAGGCACCCACCACTGTGCCCGACTAATTTTTGTATTTTTATTAGAGACAGGGTTTTTACCATGTTGGCCAGGCTGGTCTCAAACTCCTGACCTCATGATCCACCCACCTCAGCCTCCCAAAGTGCTGGGATTACAGGCATGAGCCACCGCGCCCGGCCAGTTATTTGAATTTTTAACATATCTCTGACTGGAATTTGGGGCCCAGTCTGTTGACACACGGGAAGGGGCACTGGCTTTGGAGTTCACACACCTCCAGGGGGTCCCGTATCCCCAGTGCCTGCTCCTGCCCTTCAGAGAAGTTTTTGGGATGGGAAAATTGGGGGTGTGTTATTTGGGGAGATTATCTCATACTGCTTGTTGCATATGATCTTTCTGAATTGATCACTATACACACTGAATTTTTATTTTTGCAGAATTGTTTGTTTGTTTGTTTATTGTTTTCCAGCCCAGGCTGGAATGCAATGACATGATCACAGCTCACTGCAGCCTCGACCTCCTGGACTCAAGTGATCCTCCCGCTTTGGCCCCCCCTAGTAGCTGGGACCACAGGAGTGCGCTGTCAGGCCTGGCTAATGTATTTTTATTTTTTGTAGAGACAGGGTTTCACCATGTTGCCCAGGTTGCTCTTGAACCCCTGAGCTCAAGTAATCCATCTACCTCCACCTCCCAGTGTGCTGGGGTTACAGATTACAGATGTGAGCCACCAAGCCCGGCCTGCAGAATTATTTTTTAAAAGTATTGTTATGTCTGTTTTAGCTTTTCTCTGTTTCTAACATGGCCTCAGAATTACTAGAGCTGTAACATTAGTAATCTGAGCAAATGACATAGTATGTGTGAGCTCTGTCATCTGTCTGGTTTTGAGGATTTATTTAACACTGTACAAGTGTGCCAAGTTACCATTTTTGAGATATGGTGTATATTTCAACTTCGGCACATACGGATTGTTGTTAGCTGACCTGGGAATGTTTGGCACATGATCAGTTTCTGAAAGAACGCAGGATTAAGGAATTGATTCCTAAATTGTATGCCCAGCTTTGTCAATAGCAGCTGTGTGATATTAGTGCATTCTATGGCATTCTGTGTCCTGTCACTCCAGTCTCATGATTTTAGAATTCATGCTCAAACTGGAAGACATGGTGGAGAGCAAATATTTTTTAAAAAGATGTTGCCGGCAGCTGCCTGGAGCTGCTTGGTTTGGTTTGGAACAGGCTCATTCTTGGCTATTCTCCCATTATTTTTTTCCCCTGGCTTCCTACCCTTAGCCCCCAAGTGTGGTGGAGGTTTGAGTGGCATTTATTTAGTCCTTTGAGCAAAACATAATTAAAAAACCATGCTCCCCAAACATACATTAACCTCTCTCTGTAGCCCTTCTTTTTTTGTCTTTAAATTGTGAAAACAGAACATTAGAAAGTTTAGACAGTAGAGGGAAGGAGAAAAAGTCCCTTTTCTAAAACAAATTCTACTTTCATTTAAAATTTCTTTCTTTTTTTTTTTTTTAGACAGAGTCAAAGAGTGTTACCCAGTCTCCCGGGCTGGGGCGTGATCTCAGCTCACTGCAAGCTCCGCCTCCCGGGTTCACGCCATTCCCCTGCCTCAGCCTCCCAAGTAGCTGGGACTACAGGCGCCCGCCACTACGCCCGGCTAATTTTTTGTATTTTTAGTAGAGACGGGGTTTCACTGTGTTAGCCAGGATGGTCTCCATCTCCTGACCTCGAGACCCGCCCGCCTCGGCCTCCCAAAGTGCTGGGATTACAGGCGTGAGCCATCGTGCCCGGCCTAAAATTTCTTATATATTCCCTTCCAGCCTAGGAGTTGAGGGTGTGAGCCCTTGAGAAGGCCTGTTTGTGTCAAAATCTGTGCCCTTCTTCCCCCTTAGGGGGCTGTGTGACCGTGGGAAACTTAACAGAAGGTTCTAAACTTTAGCCTTTGGGAGGATTAAAGAGAATTCTTTAACCTCCTGGTGCCTCAATTTCCTCCTTTCCAAAATGGGGTTAATAAGGCTTCTGATACTTAACACTGCTGTGAAATTTTAACCTGTATGAAGCACGCAGCACAGTGCCTGTATACAGTAAGTGGCTTGTAAACATTAACTATTATTGGTTAAATCTGTACCAACTATTTTATTTGGTGGTTGTCATGGGGAAATACGGTTCAGTTACCTGCTTTTTTCTACTTAACATTAGAGGCCCTTGGCCACATTCTATATTGAGGATTCACAGTTGTTTGGGGAGGCTGCCTAATGCTCTGTCAAGTAGTGACACTGTAACTTAACCATCCCCCTGTTTCAGTCTCTTCCGCGCTTTTACTTCTGCTGGTCAAAATGTTTAGGATCATTTAAAGAACTTATGCATAACCAGACGACAGAAATATACAATGATTTCAGCCAGAGTCAGGGTGGACAGGGCCAAGGTCTCCAGGGTGACCAACTTGACCACCTATTCAAGGATGATGGGAACGGCTGATGTGGAATTCCTGCCGCCTTCCCGGAGGGAGGGAGACTGGTTCTCTGTCTTGCTCATGAGCTACAAAGCCCTTTCTCTGATTCTTTGGAGCAACTGGGTACTTAAGGGGAGGTGAGTGAAGGTGGCAGTGTTCTCACCTCAGAGAGGTGATTACTTCAAGTGCCCTGTAGAGCTTTGGCATTGGGAAGAGAATATGCTTCTTAAAAAAGAGATAATTCTTGCCCTTTTCAAAGGGCAAGAAAGAGCCTGGAGAGGTGTGTCATGGTGGGATATGAGGCAGTGAGCAGCTCTTCTGTATCCACAGCAGAGGAAGGATTTTTACCAGACAGGAAGATTTTTTTTTTTTAATCGTGAAGGTAATAAGATCACATATTGTAAAAATTGAGGGCAGAGAAGGAGGAAAAGCATCTGTACTCAGATCCACTATTGGCATCCTGGAAGTTCTCATTCAGGCTTTTCCCCAGTGTAATCACCAGGGGTGTACAGTTTTATATTTTGACATTTTTTCATGTAACATTTCAACCTGCTAACATTTTTTCTGTATTTCCCCCCATTTATCTCTTTATCATTTTTAGTGCCATTAACTTGCTATAATATGGTTTATTTACACATAATTTGGCATTTCTCTTCTTTCCAGTTTTCCACTATGGGAAACAGTGCTCACTTGTGAACAGGAGGGTGGACGTGACTTTCCCTCTGTTTTGAGAAATTTGCTTAGGCTAAATTCTCAGAATTAAAATTACTGGGTTGGAGGGAAGGCGCCTTTTCTGGCTCTTGACACTGACTGCCGACTTGTTTGGCTAAAGGTTTGCACCAGTTTGCTGGCAACGTGTGAAAACTATGACTTTGTTTTAGTCTTGGCAGCCCTGGGTAACATCTTTAAAAAATATTTTTCTGGTTAATTTCATAATTGAAAACAGTTACTTTTTTTAATTAAAAAAATTATCTAGCGAGATTGTTTTCCCTTACCTCTAGTTACTAGTTTTATTTCTTTGTGAGATACCTATTGATGGACTAAAATTAATTTCCAGCTGAGTTAAGACATTAGATCTTCTGCCTCTTGAATCTGTAGAAAAGGCTCATTTTGGGACATTTTGAGTTTATTTCTGTTCTTGGTTAGTGGAATGCCCTCAGTCATAGTTTTATCCAAATAACTTTTTTAAAAAATAAAAGGAATAAAGTTAATGTTTTAGAAAAACGAGGAAGCTGCATGAAAGTCCTGATTATGAGGAGAGCTTATTAGAGCTTCCTCTAGGCCACACTATCCCAGGCATTTTACATTCTATTGATTCATTTGGTCATTGCGGAAGCCTTATTAGTAAAGGGCTGGTGTCATCTCTAGATGAGGAAATTGAGCGGTAGAACGATTACACAGAGCTTGCCTGTTGGCCCAGAAAATAAGTCTCCATAACCTTCCTCCGTCAGAGACCCTCAGTGGGGGCTTTCAGTCTTTTTCTCCAGGTATCTGTTACCCTGCTGAAATGGAATCTTACTGCTATCATGGCATATTATCATCTCAAACCTGCTTTTTAAAAAGATTCTAAAAACATCGATAATGGTTTCTTATGGAAATGAATATTTACATGGCTGTTAGTCCTGGGAGTCTCTGAAATGTTTTCCTTGAAGAGACTGTCCTTTGATTAGTGCTCCCCTCTGTAATAAAGCAGCAGTCCAAATTTCCAGAACCCACAGGGGACCGGGGAGTCAGGAGCCTTAAGATCTTTTTCCAGTTGTGTGTCGATTTTAGCTGCCGTCTCTCCGTGTTCTAACCAAGTGGTTGAGGGGATCCTGAATGTTTGGGGTCCTCTTCTCAAGGTGGTTCATTTTCTCCTTTGGAAAGTTACACTGATTGATGTCTTTGACTTTGCGTGTACAGACCTGGCCCTTTATGTTTGGTGGGTGTGTTTGGTGAGGAGGTGTGGAGGAGGGATAAATTTGAGGACTTTGTTAAATGATAAAATATTAACGAATCTCCAAATCCAGAGATAGAAAAGTAGGTGCAAAAATGGGATTTGAATTTTACTTGCTTTTACTGTTCCTGGCCGTTTCTTGAACATGTGTTATTACTGCTCTGGTGTAAAGGCATAAATCCGTGAGATAGGGTTGAGAGGGCAAGTTTGGGCAAATGATCACCAAGAAATATAAGAGCAAGAAGGCTGGGGTTGAGATTGTTCAGGCTCCATACTCCCCCTCTTTCCTTTTTAGCATCTTCCTCGTCTTCTGCCTCTAGGTGGTGCCACCTATATTTTCTTTTAACCTTGCACTGCAGGGCAAGTAGAGATGTGGGGAAAAAGTTGGATTCTGAGTTGTCATTTACGTTTACTAAGCTTTAGCAATTCAGCCGTTTCTCTAGGGCACCTAATGCCGGCCCCACACACAAAATGCCTCTGGAAATCAGGAAGCTTTTAGAGGATGGATAGAGCTTGCTGCTGCTTCTCTTGGGCCGTTCTGTCATTTCTCAAAGAAGGGGATGTGTTGGCTGATGAGCTGTGGCTTAGGAAGGCAACCTGTCAGTCACTGTGTGCAGCTGCAGTGGGCTCAGTTCTCCCCATCACTCTGTAGAAAGCAGAACTGGCACAACACTATCATTTTGGGTTGAATTATAGCCCAGCCTTCCCCCACAATTTTCCTGTGTTGAAGTCCTAATCCCCAGTATTTCAGAATGTGACTTTATTTAAAGATGGGGTTTTATAAAGGTAACCAAGTAAAAATGAAGTCGTTAGGTGGGTCCTAATCCAATACGACTGGTGTCCTTATTAAAAAGGGAAATTTGGAAGCAGAAATATGTACAGAGGGAAGATGATGTGAAGACTTGGAGCAAGAAGACGGCTATATACAATACAAGGAGAGGACCTGGAACAGATCCTTCCGTCACAGTCCCCAGAGGGAATCAACCCTGCTAACACCTTGATTTCAGACTCCTGGTCATCAGAACTGTGAGACAGTGAATTCTGTGGTTGAAGCTGTCCAATTTGTGGTACTTGGTTATGGCAGCCCTAGCAAACTAATACGACCATCAAACTATCTCCTTTGTTTAAAAAAAAATTATTATAGGCTGGGCATGGTGGCTTATGCCTGTAATCCCAGCACTTTGGGAGGCCGAGGTGGGCAGATCACTTGAGCCCAGGAATTTGAGACCAGCCTGGGCAACATGGTGAAATCCTGACTCTACTAAAAATACAAAAATTAGTAGGATGTGGTGGCGGGAGCCTGTACTCCCAGCTACTCGGGAGACTGAGGCACAAGATTTACTTGAACCCAGGAGGTGGAGGTTGCAGTGAGCTGAGATTGTGCCACTGCACTCCAGCCTGAGTGACAGAGTGAGACCCTATCTCAAAACAAACCCCCATAATTATTATATAGTGAATGATAGCTTCCCGCAGCTGTCTAACAGGCTGACATCTGCAGACATCCTGCTTTCATTTTTTCCTTTAACAATTTGCAAGTAAGAATCTCACTGTTACGGGTCAAATTGTGTTTTCCAAAAGGATATAGGATATGTTGAAATCTGAACCCTCGGTATCTCAGATTGTGACCTTACTTGGAAATGAGGGTCCTTGTGGATGTAATTAGTTAAGATGAGGTTGTACTGGAGTAGGGTGGGCCCTTAATCCAATGTGAATGTTGTCATTATAAGAAGATAATATGAAGATATGAGGGAAGAAGACCATGTGACAACAGAGGCAGAGACTGGAGGGAGGCACCTGCAAGCCAAAGAGTGCCAAGGATTGACGACCATCACCAGAAGCCGGCCTCGGCCCAGTCCATGTGGGCCTTTTCTTAACCCCCCTACTGCCCAGCGTCTCGGGAAGAGTCACGCCCTCTGTTTCTTCTGGAGGCCCACTGCTTTCCTGTGTGAGTGAGATGTCCGGTTTTTTTTCTGCATCTTGGTTCTTGGCAAGCCACTGCCAGCTGAGGGCTGAATTCCAAAGGCCTTCTGAAGGAGTTGAGCCTCAGAAAGCATAACTGGCACTCCAAAGGGTCTAGAGAATATCATCGTGGTTTAAAGCTCTGTCCATTAAACATTTCAGAATGAAAAGACATGCTCTTTCACAGCGCTTATGGTATGCAGGAAATACAAGACCTATGTATATTAGCGTTGCCTCTTTTCTCATTGAGTGATTCTGTTTTTTTGTTTTTTTTTCAATTTTATTATTATTATACTTTAAGTTTTAGGGTACATGTGCACAGCATGCAGGTTTGTTACATATGTATACATGTGCCATGTTGGTGTGC